>NC_084608.1:6605949-6920949 GCF_033807715.1 Cololabis saira
CCCTGTGAAGGGAAGGAAAACAAAGTTCAAACGCCACTGATGTGATTATGGGGAGATCAGAGCGCAGATCCTATCACTCCCCTCGCTTCAAAAACACGGTCGCACCATGAACTCTGCAAACCACCTCTCATGTATGACAACCGGGCGGCAGACACCGCAGTGCAAATCTTAAAAGCAAAGACCACTGGAGCCAGCGTGTGCTGATTGGATCAAAACAGAGGTGGTGTGGATCAGATGTGCGGAAGTTGGACTGAGAGGAAATAATACCTTGAGGTACTTTTCAGATATTGAAGCTGCTGGTTTCAGACCATTGGCTTAAAACGCCACCGATGTCCACTTTATTCTGTAGAAGCCTCATTCTACCATGAGGTATTTTCCATTTCTCACTCAGGACATTTCTCAAAGTTTCTATCATATGAAATGTTGATGGAACTGGCAAAATTTAAAAAGTAAAGTCAATTCATATCTTGTCATGTCTCATTTTTATGTTTTATGCAACTGTGTGGATGTGAACAGGTCACACTTGAAAATGAGTCTTCGGACTCAAGTGTTTTATCTGTATAAATAAAGGATAAATAAATAAAATAAATAAAATTCTATTCATGCTCTATTTCCAAGTGAGGAACTGTGCAAAATCCCTGTTCACTAACTTCCCATACCTTCCACCTGAGCAGCCATGGGGTGACCTTTTGCAATTTAATCCTTTACAAAGGTCTTTAATCTCAAAAATCTATACTTCTATTCAGTCATATGACGGTTATTTGACCACTAGCACAAAAGAGACTTGGGAGCGTGAACTAGGATTGGTTTTTGATCAATATTGGTGGGAAGCCGCACTGAAGGTCATTCACAAGACTTCCATTTGTGCCCGTTTGACCTTGACACAGTTTAAAGTTGTATTTAGATGTCATTATTCAAAGACAAGGCTGGCAAGGATTTTCCCAAATATGGTAGATGTTTGCGACAGATGTGCAGGCTCACCTTGCAATCTTCCGCATGTTTTTCTCTTTTCCAGCCCTGACAAATGTTTGGCAAGTTTACTTCGACACCATGTCCAAGGTATTCCCAAAAACTATTGACGCCTCACCACACATTGGCATTTTTTGTCTTCCTGAGGAGTATACCCGATACTCTACTAAAGAATTGGAAGTAATAGCTTTCACCTCCGTAACTGCTAAACGCCACCTCCTTCTTAACTGGAAATGCACGACAGCTCCTTCCAGTAGCAGTGGATTAACGAAGTAATGTCCTTTTTTAAAAGTAGAGAAAATTAGATACTCAAGAAGGGGAAATTGGAACAACAAATTCTACAATAAATGGCAACCGTTTATGGACTTTTTTGCGACAACGTAACTCTCCCCCCAATCCCTTTTTATTTATTCATTTTTCACTTGGGTTGTTTCTTTTTTTTTTTTTTCTTTACCAGATTTTTCTTATTTATTTATTTTTATATATCCTGCAGCTGCAGCTGCACTCTCGTTGTATTTGCATCTGTCAGATCTTGATAAAAGGTAAAATGTCATTACTAGTTCTTACTTACGAGTTTATGAAAATACGCTTGGATTTTTAACTCACCTACCTTTTTATTAATGAGACCAACGTACAGCCTTATTGGTTCATTTTCTTAAAAGTGTCTCATGGAATTCATTTTCAACATAAAACATGCCATGTAGGCATTAACACACATGTTTCTAGTTCTTCATATAAGTTTGTCACTGAATATGCAGAACAAATTTCAAATCATTATTTTAAACCACAGGAACATGCACAAGATCCAATTTAAAAATAGCAATGCATTCTGGGTAGCTCCTGTTAATATATAATATTACTGGACCTCATTGATCTCGCAGCAAAAACAGTCAACGGGAAAAGAAAGATTAAACATCAGGAAAAAGCCCAGGATAAAACTTTTTTTAAACCATTAATGCTACAACCTCTGACCTCTGACCTAAAGAGAAGCGAGACTATCTGGTGTATTCTCAGTTCAACAGCCTGGAGCTCTGATGGCGTCAGGATGCTCACACGTCTGGAGAAGAAACATCAGTGCTGTGTATACAGGTTTTAGAGTGATCATTGCTCTCACATCTTCTTTTCCAAGGAAGACGTTGCATGTTTCAGCAACACAGGGCTAAACTGTGTCACTGTACGTTTTGCAAAAGCATGGATTCATCCTAGGAGAGTCTGGGGGACAAACTGGCCTGACTGAAGTCCACGCCTTCCCCAATTAGTGCGTTATAAAAAAATCGTGAAAAATTGTACATCACACAAGATTGGACAAATGTCCTCTCCCAGCTGGTTTCCTCAGAAGAAAGGAGGTTACGCCGTTGGTCAACCCCACCCTGATCTGTTCTGAGTCGTGTTGCTGCCATCAAACTCAGAAGGAGTCAACAGTATAAAAGGCAAGGCAAGTTTATTTGTATAACACAATTCAACACAAGGTAATTCAAAGTGCTTTACATCAACATTAAAAGCGGCATTACACAATTAAAGCTGCAAGCAGCGATGAACGGGCCCTCAACCCTTGTGCACGTTCAGGCTGCAGTGGAAGTTTGTATGACTTGATGTAGATTCTTCAGGCCTGGACATTTAGTGGATGAAACCACCCACGACTCTCTATATCAAACCATTCAAAAGTTATGGCAGAAAGTAGGAACTATCAGATATGGACCAATCAGAAGAAGGGGCGGGGCTAATTCAGGCCAATGAAGGTCAAGTACTCGAAACCGAGCCAATGACACCACCCACGAGTCTTTATGTCAAACCATTCAAAGGTTATAGCAGAAAGTAGGAACTATCAAATATGGACCAATCAGATGAAGGGGGGTCGCGCTTTTTGGCGCCTACCGTCACCACGGTAACGCTTTTGACTGAGAAAAGTAATGCACATCGCCGCAGGATGGAGACGCACATTTTGATGTATAACACACCTGGGTGCACGTTACGGTTCTGACGAAGAAGTGGCCGAAGAAATGGCATAAATTGTGGCAAAATTACACGTTTAATTCAAAATGGCCGACTTCCTTCGGTTTCGGCCATGGCGCCCAGAGACTTTTCTTAGTTGTGACGTGATACAGGTGTGTACCGATTTTCGGGCATGTACGTCAAACCGTATTGTGGGGCTTGAGGAACAAAGTTTTCTAGGGGGCGCTGTTGAGCCATTAGGCCACGCCCATTAATGCAAACCATTAAATATCAAATTTTTCGAAGTTTGTTCCACTGGTGAGGAACAGAATAACTGAACGCTGCCTCACCTTGCTTGGTTCTGGTTCTTGGGAACCACAACAAACCAGATCCAGATTAACTTCAGGGGTCTGGGAGCTTCATAGGAACTAACACATCCAGCATGTATTTTGGTCCAAGACCATTCAGGTCTTTGTAGACCAGTAGTAAGATTTTAAACTCTATTCTTTGACTCACTGGAAGCCAGTGTAGCGATTTCATGACCGGTGTAATATGGTCCAGTTTCCTGGTGTTTGTAAGGACTCTGGCGGCAGCGTTCTGGATCAGCTGTAAAATATTAAACAGTCAAATATCTTCCTTTCAGGATGTGATATGTTTGATACGAGATGTTCAGACATACTGAATGAACCTGAAATGGTCCACAAGATCTCCTCTGATGCAGCTAACTGGATGCTCGACCTGCATCAGTGGAAGCAAAAAAAATTTAAAAATCCATGCTTGTGTTGACTGCACCCACAATGCCTTGCGTTCGTCAGCCTGGCTGACGTCACGCCCGCTAAGCTCTTTACCTCCCTCCTACGTTACAGAGCCCCACAGCCACACAATGACCACCATTTATAGCCCCCGCCAGCAGACTGCGCTCAGTGCGGAGGGGCATTAACTCTGAAACGCCATCAAAGCCTCAGAGGGATCTCTGAGGAGACGAAAGCTTTACGGCCCGTCTCCAGCTGCTGCCTCCCTCTTCACTCGCTCACACCTCCGTGTGTCCAACAGGTTCCAGGGCGAACGCTGCAGCGCGACACGGTGGGCGCTACGTGGTCGCCACTATATTAGTGTTCATTCATGGATCAGAAGGCAAATACGAGCCAAAAAGTCATCAGAACTGTTCAGCTCGCTCCGACCCAGTCGACTCTCTCTGTGAATGGGAGACGGGCCGAGTTTATAGCCTCTGTTAGTGATTTAACAGGGTACATGACCTCGGGGGAAACTGGTGTTTAGAAAATATGTGGGGCAGTATGAGAAACAGTGAACACACGTACAACATGTACACACAGACTTCATTAATGTTTAATTTATCAGACGTGAAGCCGTGCTTATGTGTTATAGATTAACATAAACTGTGTAAGGTCCATTATTATAAGTCTGTGTGCAGTTTTATCATTAGCAGGCTGCATGATGGAATTAAACGTGGAGAAGTTTTCTAAAGGTAGAGATTTTTGCGTTTTTTTTAAGCAATGCAGGCAAAAAGGAGGGGGGGAACCCCTGTTCCAGCCCAGACAGCTGCCTCCTCATCCACTCACATCTGGATCCATTCACTAAAACATTTTCAATGGTCATACTGTTCGCACAACATACTATCAGCTCCCCCCCACCTGCCACGAAACCAAGGCTCTAATGAATGAACAACCGAAAGCAAGGCCATCTCTATCTCCGGGTTTATCCCGGTCAGCGCAGGTGCACCAAGGTGAAGGCCGAGGGGAGGGAGATGCCGTCTGCGTCTCCCCCAAGGTTGGTGATGATAGAAAAGCTGCTGCGGGAGTTTGCGGACAGAGATAGCAAAAGCTGAGTGTGCAGTGGAGGCAGCACCTGCAGCCTGCAGCCATTTATTATCTGCCATCTGGCCTTCTGGAGGACAGATGGAGGCGGCACCTGACTCACCCCAAAACGTCCAGCAGAAGGGAGACTCTGACTGCGGCTCCCTGGCCGTGAGGTGGGAGGTGGGAGGGTCAGCGAGTCTGGAGAGGAGAGACACACAGGGACTGAGTCAGGACACACGGAGCCAGTTTGCCGCACTAAAAGCTAGTGTCATGTCTGGAGCATCTCTACCTTGTCATTATCTGTCCCTGCATGCCCTAATTTCAGCCTCCGTAGCACCCTGGGACACCTATAATGAAGGCAGTGCAGAGCAGGAGGGCTGGTGCCGGTGGAACTGGCCCCGGGGGCAGCAGGGCCGGTGACTCACACCCAAACACGCAGGGATGAGCAACCGAGCTGGACTTAATATATAGCAAAATGAAAGCAAAATGAGAAATGAGAGGTTTCACAGGGCGTCAACGTATGTAGGAGCGTGTAAACAGAGACAACACCGCCTCCGCGTCCAGGGTGACACGCTGCCAGACTGCAGAGGCATAATAGAGGGAATGAGCATGATGTCACAGATTCGACTTCACAGCGGGTTTCGCCCACTGAGTGTCAGAAAGACTGAGTGGCAGAAAGACTGAGTGGCAGCGTAAACTTTCAGTTTGAGCAACTGGAAAACATCTAAAATGAGAAAGAGCTGTTGTGCGATCGACTGTACTCATAGATTTAGCAAGAAATCTGAGTTATCGTTTTACAGACTGCCGAAAAATAAGCTTAAGAGAGACAAATGGATCTCTGCAATTCACAGAAACAACTGGATTCCAGACACCGAAACGTGGATTTGTGGTTCCCATTTTGTATCAGGTAATGTTGGATTTTTGGGTAGCTAACGTTAAACGGTCAAATCATAAAGTTCGGTGTCCTCATCACTTTAATTTCTACAACAAATCCTGCCTTGAAGTCGGACCAAGCGTCAAGACTTTTGTAAGCCTATTTCCCCGGCGTAGAAATTAAGTACATATAAATATCAGGAAACTGGATTTGTGGCCAAATATTAATGTCCATGGACCACTGGTTCTTGGTAACTGTACCAAATATTAATGTCCATGGGCCACTGGTTCTTGGTAACTGTACGGGTCACTGTCAAGTCCAACTGACTTTAATTTAAGCCCATAATCGGCTGTTATCCCGTCTTTCCCACTAGTTTCAGCCATTTTTGTGAGTAAGGGGGCGTGGTGCAGTGGGGAAGTGACGTCAATGCAGACACTCTATTGGCTAAAGATCACGGCCCCTTTGCCTGGGGACCTGCCGGCCACTCAGGGCCTCAGCCGGACTCAAGTTGTGCAACTGGTTGTACGGAGGACTAATTCAAAGCTCTGCCGAGCCCAGCGCCCTGCCAGGCGCTTCACTTTAATGTCAAGGGGGCATGGACGGAGCCTATGGTGCGCCGTGCAATTATCAAGCATGATGGGACACGGAGAGAGGAGAACATCTGGCACTGGTGGACAGGGGCGGGGACGCACCTCCAGAACACCCCCTCCCTGTCCTCCCCCCACTCCCTCTGCTCAGGAGAGGCTCTGCTTTGATCTCCAGCTGGAGCTGTCTGCCGTGCCTCTTCAGATCAGTCCCACCAACGCCGCCGCCATGATCCCTTCTGCGGTAAAGTAAAATGAAAACTGTAAGCATTAAAACAAAAGTAGGCTGCGTGTTCCCCCATTGATTTGATTTGATTTGAAGATTTTATTTCGAACATGTATGATAAAAAGGGTACAAAAAAGTAAAAAAACAGAATACAAATATATATGTGTGTACAGCACTTCATATAATAATAGTTCACGGATCCACCAACATGCTCGAAACGGAGTAGGAATGAAGTAAACACTTATCCAGTCCTGCCCCTGAATCTACATATATTCTTACATATAACAAGACGAGTTTCAATAAGCTTACTTATAAAACACCCATATCTACTTTAATAACTGTTTAATACAGTGATATAATACCCAATTATATGTATATAAATATAGTCAAAATCAAAGCAAATCAAGGCAAACAAAAGAAAACAAAAAAACGCGCAACATTTAGTTGTGCTACTATGTATGTATGTACTAATAGAAGTAATTATAATGCATAGTATTACATTATCGTTACTTTACTATAATACTACAATATAATAGAGAACAATAGACAGCAATGATATAACAATATACTTGATTAACTATATAAGAGTAGATATGCTATATATATATATATATATATATATATATATATATATATATATATATATATATATATATATATATATATATATATATATATATCCAATTATATACATAAAATTACTATAAATCTATATAGACATATCTACATATAACTATAAATCAGTATATATTAATAGAGATATAGATATACAAATACTGTACATATAATAAAACTCAATATATCCATATACATACCTACATCTAACATATTTATATCCATAATATACATCTATAATATTAACTTGCTCCTGCACAAAACCTGCACAAAGTTCCTCTTTGCTTGGACCCATTTTCTCCCGGTGCCGTTAGCCGTCCTGCTGTCTGTCTCTATTTATCATTTTCGCCGCTGGCAGACAGTCGGACTCCCAGATACCAAGAACAGGATTACAGTTTAACTTCAAAGCTCCCTGAACTGTAACCAATATTGAACATTTCTTACTGGGGGGATAATTCGCTCTCCAAATGAAAACAAACTGCTCTGTCATTACAACAAAGGGCGTTTATGCTTCGCAGGCTCTCGCCATAATTAATTCAGATCTAATAAAACAACACGTGTTGTGAGGAGTGTCAGCGAGATCATAACATTTACACAACTCCTCGCCTGGCTGTTTACAGCGCCGGTCCCTCACGTCCCCCAGTGATCCGGGCTGTGAAACGCCGCCGAAGACGTAAATGAAAGAGTCATTTTTTGCTGTTCGAAAAAGCGAACAATGCCATCTTGTCATGTTTAGACCCATAATGGAGCCGCGTTACATCATATTCCTGACTCCGGGGCACGCTGTCCTTTGTCCAATTAGGGGTGTTGCGGAGGAAGGTAATAGAAAACGGATGCATCGTCCAACAGGGAAAAGAAGGAAGGAGAAAAAAAAACATAAAGGAATGGCTTAATTGGAAGTTTAAACAAAATAGTTTAGTAAATCTATGTGGGCTCTTTGAAATTTAAAGAGGTACTGAAAGAGGAGCTACGCAAAAGGAAAAGGAAGACTGTCTGGGCTGCTATAAAGCTGTCACACAAGCGGCCGTAGAGCTCATTCCCCAACAGGACCGTGTTACTGTTTTGTTGGAAATGTTTCTGTGAAAAGAAACTAAACACGGTATTAAGTGAGTTTGTGATTCATGTCCTCGTGTTTTGCTGCGTGCAAATTAAATCTACGTTCCTCATCCTTCCCTTCCTTCATTAGTGTCCAGGACCGACTGGCATTACTAACAGATGTTGTAAAGAGATGTTTGAAGCTCTTCCTGAAGCACGTAAAAAAAAAGGGGGGGGGGGGAGAAGGAAGCCTTTAAGAGTTTTTAATTTAGAGTACATCATGTTTGAGTCAATGACTACATTTACATGCAGTCAAAATTCGAGTTATTGCTAATATTACGGTTACTGAAACATTCGGAATATTCCGTTTTACATGCATTCGGGATATCTGGATCAAACCAGCGACGCACGGAGAACGTCATGACGCAATTACCGTCATTTCCGCTTATTCTTCTTCCGGTATCCAAATTCAAAACAAATGCTGCTTCGCGCAACTTTTCGCTCACCTTCTTGTAAATCTTCTATCCCGGTACTTTCTACCGTCTACAAATGACAAAATGTTCATATCCTTCAACTTCTACAGGAGTATTTTTAAACTCTAGTATCTATACTTCTAACTGAGTAATGAATGTGAATACTGAAGACACCTCTGTCCTGGACTCAAAAGACCAGGATTCCTTGTGAACAGAGCATGCGCAGAAAACAAATTCCTGTTCCGTTTGATGGGGAAATCCCGTTTGGTGTTTACATGACCCAATATTCAGGTTTTAAAAGGAGTAACCCAGGGGTCATATTTGGGTTTTTAAAAACCCAAATATGAGCAAATTCGGGTTATTCAAAGGGGTTATTGGTGTTTACATGGCCGTGCAAACTCGTGGTTATTGCCAATATTCAGGTTTTAAAAGGGTTATTGATGCATGCATTGTGGCCTAAAATACTGGATGTCCTTGTGATACTTTGGTACTTTGACAGTGATCATCCATCCGTCCATTGTCTTTATCCACTTCAGGGCCTGGCAGGGGGCGGGTGGGGGCTTGCGGGGGCCCATCCCAGCTGTCATCGGCCCAAACTGATGAAATATCAACATCAACTTTTCTATTTAAATCCCTTAAAAGCTCCACACCAAGGTTACTGTTCTCCGAGTGCCGCGGAGCCTCTTTCACTTGTCTTTCATTCTTCTCTAAATATGGGTTTGGGAGTTTCTCAGCTCTCAACAGCTCGCTCGAGGCGTACTGAAAGAGCGCGCCACTCCCCACCTGGAAATACACCTCTGAACAACAAGAGCAGCGGCTTACGTCACCGGTTGGCCAGGTGATGGGCCGCGCAGGCTTTGAGGAGCTGCTCTGGCTGCGTGAGGACACTTTTATTGGCTTTCATTCACACTTGGAGATTTGGATTTCACAAACAAAACATACAGAAGCTCCTGAGGACATGTGAGCTCTGCAGCAGGGAGGCAGAGTAGCTTGGCAGGTTATGATCCCCGCCCGTGCACATTGCCAGACCACTACAGTGAAGAGAGGCACTTGCATGGACTTTAAGCCTGTTTAAATCAATGACTACGTTTCCATGCAGTCAATAACCCTTTTCTAACCCGAATATTAGATATAACCCGGTTGTGCACGGCCATGTAAACACCAATAACCCCTTTGAATAACCGGAATTTGCTCATATTCCGGTTTTTAAAAACCCCAATAAACTGGGTTACTCCTTTTAAAACCTGAATATTGGGTCATGTAAACGCCAAACGGAATATCCTCATCAAAAGGAACAGGAATTTGTTTTCTGCACATGTTCTTTTCACAATGAATCCTGGTCTTTTGAGTCCAGGAAGTTCTTATAAACACGGAGAAACCAAGACCAGGAGGAGACTAATCACTTCATAAATGTAATGAAAGATATGAACATTTCTGCATTTGTAGACGGTAGAAAGTACCGGGATAGCCAGATTTACAAGAAGTTGAGCGAAAAGTTGCACGAAGCAGCATTTTTATGAACACCAGACCAGATCAAGCCCCACTGGAAGACGCTGAAGAAGGCGAACTACAGGACCAAGAAACAAAATGACTTCTACTTTGGATACAGGAAGAAGAAGCAGAAATGAGGGGAATTGCGTCATGACGTTCTCCGTGCGTCACTGGTTTGATCCAGATATCCCAAATGATTAATCACCATGTAAACAGGGATAACCCTGTTTGCTCACGCATGGAAACAGATTATTCCCAATGTTTCAGTAACCGGAATATTGACCTTAACCCCATTTTTGACTGCATGTAAACGTAGTCAGTGACAAAAACAAAAAACATAGCCTCTTCTCAGGTATTAAAGGAGCTTGAGGCAGGATTTATGAAAAAAATGCATATACATTTTAAGTTTTCTAGTAATAATGTCAGATGAAGAGTTCCAAACCCAAAGGAATGAGCCCTCTAGTGTATCTGTCCGTTGCCTTGAACAGGCTGTGTGCTGCAAAATGTGCTGCAATTGTGGGGCCGAGTTTCCCGCGCTGTCCTGCGGATGTGACGTCACATGACGCTGCATGCACGTTCTCCCCGTTCTCCCGTGCCGGCTTCACTGTCGGCTGCAGTACCCCCGACGGCCGTCGTGGTGAAGGGTGGCGCTAGAGAGTCTCATTTCTTAAAAGGAGCCTCATGCTCCTTTAAGCACTAGGTAGTATAGATCCTCCCTGTTGCCCACGGTGATCTTCACCCAGTCACACAGGTTGGATCAAATCATTTTCAGTGCCACAGTGTTTTAATAAGACCAGGTCTGACCAGGTTAAAGTTTGATTCATAACAGTTACATGATACTAATATCTCGTGGCTGGTGACATACGTTGAGTGAAGAGCAGAGTGGGTTTCTTTTCATGTTATTTGTTAGTTGTGACAAACGTGAGTAGCAAATAAAATCTTGAACCTCTTCCAAGACACATATGCAGCATTTGACGAAGAGTCCCATCATTCTGTTCAGTTATAAAGTACTTCAAACTCCAGTTTTATGCTTTGCTGCTCTGCTTCCAGCAGGGCTGACTGTGTGCTGTCAGGTTTTTATGTATGTGGTCTGAATGGCACCGGACCAGCAGTTCCTCTCCCAAGGTTTTTCTTGGCAAACAACAGCTAGAACATAGGAGATAGTGGACGAGAGCCTCCGTCCGATGGACCATGTGTCTGCCAGCGTTATCAGGCAGACAGATAAAGGGAGAATGGGAAAATATTCGGGGGATTTCTTTTTTCTTTCTCTCTTTTTTTTGTGTGACACTAAAGAACGAAACGTTCTCAGCCAGCGAGTCGTGGAGCCGTATGAAGAGCCGGACGGTATTTGTTTTGTTTCGTCACACTGTACTGTCTGGTTTTGTTTGGTTTATTGTCCTTTGATACGGATATAATCAGAATTTTAAATGTCTGATCAAAAAGACAGGAATGACATGCTGTGTTTTTGTAGAAAAAACCCCGGATGCTGCAGGATTTTCATCATTCATCTACTCAGTTACTGTTTCTCTTGTCCTGAAAGTCGTGGCAACCTTTTCCGCTGTCCCTCCGTTTCCGTACACTCACCAGACCTTTGTGCGTCTCCAGGCTCCGGCCCAGTTCAGCCCTGTCCCTCTGAACCCAAGCTGACTGGCCCAGAACCTCGCCGCGCACACAAAGAATTCATTGAAAGGCAAAAAGAGAGGGAAGACAGTTTCTCAGGAGAAGGACAATGGGCGTTCTCCTCCATTTGGCTCACCCTTTCATCCTTGGTTGTCCACAAGGGACGCAATTGTTTGGACACAATGCGATATGGGGCAAAGCTTTAGAAGACGCATCGCTTTTAATTAACTGTTGGTAATGATCTCATTATTGGGGCTGAGCGGGTTCCCTGGGCCCGGCACTGCACACAGAGGTGAGTCTGGGGTCACCGTTCTGAAGGCCCCACGCTAACCGACTGAACATGGAGGAATTTGTCATGCCGCCATGGTGCATCAGCTCAGACACTGTCAAACTGGACCAAAGACTCCGAGGAGAGGGGGAATTAACTTGCTAAAACAAACAGCTAAGGGTGGAGGTTCTCCCCTGGTCTTTTTATATGCATCTAATTTATGGGAAAAAGTTTTTATTACATTTATATGCAGCCTGATAGTGTAAAGTGAGCAAAAATTAGAATTACAATCACTGAAACAATGAATAAAAGACATCGCTCTGACATTGAGCCGTCCTATTTAATCAGTATGCTTGTTAACTGCACCAAGGTCAACACTTTTAGAAGTGTTTCAGCTCAGATTTCATGTTAACATGTGTGTTTCCAGAGTTAAAAACATCCCACTGCTGCCAGTTCTAGCAGCCGTGACAGATTTGGTGTAAGTTTGTTTTGTTTGGTTGTTGCATTCCGCTCATTTATTATGCAGCTATCACCTGCTGTGGTCTCTTTGCACTGCAGTTTTATGAACAGGGTCTGATACCCCTACCATTCAAAGCCATCCCCTCCAGTACAGAAGAGCCCCGAAGACGTCCACCTCTGCTGATTCACGCAAACGGTTGGACTACCACTTTGATGTCACACATTTTACTGCAATCTCAAGAAAAGCACAGAGAACGTACCAGGTAGGAAATTAGTATAAAAAGCAAAAGAGATGTAATTTATTCCCTCCACCTGCCAGGCGTAGTTTGGGCTGATGAGAGGAGGTCAGGCCAGAGGAAGGTCTGGCTTTGGGACGGTCCTTAACCGCTCCTGTCTGATGTGCATGCTCTCCAACAGTTTATTTCTGGGTGTTTATCTCAAGGATTTCTCCTGTTACATCTATCTTCATGCAGAGAGCTCTTTCCGCCATCACAGACTACGTTCACATGCAGTCAAAATTTGGGTTGAGGTCAATATTTTGGTTACTGAAACTTTTGGAATAATCTGTTTCACAGGGTTATCCCTGTATACACGGTGATTAATCATTTGGGATATCTGGATCAAACCAGCGACGCACGGAGAACATAATGATGCAATTCCCGTCATTTCCACTTCTTCTTCCTGTATCCAAATCCAAAACAACAACAATAACAGCAGCACGGCGGATAACGAACCGCCCAGTATAAGTCGCCTTCTTTTGTGCTTTGGTGCTGGTACCGACCCACCACTTCTCGCAACTTTTCGCTCACCTTTTTGTAAATCTGGCTATCCCAGTACTTTCTACCGTCTACAAATGCCAAAATGTTCATATCTTTCATTACATTTATGAAGTGATTAGTCTCCTCCAGCACGGCGGATAATGAACAGCCCAGTAGAAGTCGCCTTCTTTTGTGCTTTGGTGCTGGTTCTGACCCACCAGGACTTAACACTGTTCCTCGTCGCATTCTTCATTAATGGAAGGCGAGAACGTGAAGAAATGGCAAATGGAGCCGGAGCTGTGCCGTCCATATCCATGCTAGCCGTTTCCACCAGAACACCCCAGACACTTTAGATGAAGGTTCGCAGTCAGGACTGGTGGGAACGGGTTGTAATGATGGAGTTCACCTACGCCGACTTCCTGCACTCAAAAGGCCAAGATTCCTTGTGAAAAGAACATACGCAGAAAACAAATTCATGTTTCTTTTGATGGGGATATTCCGTTTGGCGTTTACATGACCAAATATTCGGGTTAGAAAAGGAGTAACCCAGGGGTCATATTCGGGTTTTTAAAAACCGAAAAATGAGCAAATTACTGTTATTCAAAGGCGTTATTGGTGTTTACCGGGTTATTGCTAATATTCCAGTTAGAAAAGGGTTATGATGGAAATGATGGAATTGCGTCATGACGTTCTCCGTGCATCTCTGGTTTGATCCAGATATCCCAAATGATTAATCACCATGTAAACAGGGATAACCCTGTTTGCTCACGCATGGAAACAGATTATTCCCAATGTTTCAGTAACTGGAATATTGACCTTAACCTGAATTTTGACTGCATGTAAATATAGTCAATGATGCACGTTATTCTCTCCGTATGCCCCCACAACGCCGGGACTTCTCCACCCATGAAAGAGGAGGCCTTGCCAGCCCCCAGTAACCAGAAATGCACACCTGAAGGCTGGATGGGTGTGGTGGACACACAGACACAGTATCAGTGGGTGTGGCGACTCTTTACAGCAGCTTCAATTATGGGATAATAGTGTGTGAAGTTTGTCTCTGCTTGCCTCAGCTTTGAGAGCGCAGCAGACAATGTTATGAAAAGCAAGACTGAAAAAAAAAGTGTTTGTCAAGCTGGTGTCAAAGTCTTCAAGGAAAGAGCAGGCACCTGTTGGGCCGAACAGCCTCTGAAAACTCTGATTTGAAGTCACAAATGATCCACATGTGTGTTACTAGTCACAGTAAAATGCTTGTTATATTTCCAGCTGGGGATCTACAGTAAAAACATTCATGTTTCAGACTTTTTTACTTTAAGTAATAGAAACTGTAAAGCAAGCTTGTTGTTCACCAGTTCAAAGTCAATCAGAGTTAATCAGAATTTGAACAACAGCGAGGAACCAGAATAGGGGACCAGATTCATGCAGTTTATCAAGTGGTGTAATAGTTAGATCACAAACCACATAACTAAAACCACACATCCATCTGTCTCTGCATGGGTTATTGGGAAAGTTTAAAAATAAGAACACTATAATGTCTGAAGCTGCTGATAACAAGTTTCTTTGGTCCAGGAAAATTTATTGCAGAGAAAGAGGTCATGCATGTCGGATTTAATGATTGGTTTTCCCAATTAAAAACCATGGATAATCATTACTTACATGGAAGAAAAAAAAAAGAAACGTAAGAATCCAAGCTTTATAGTTCATTAAAAGCTATTTGTTAAGTTTTCATCCACAATATTTCTTTTCTGAATGCACACAACTTGTCAAAGAGCTGATTCAAAGCCGGGCGAAGACCACACTTGTCGTTGTAAAAGCAGAATATGGCTTTTTTCCCTGTCTTAAACTAAAAAAAAAGTGCTGTTAAACTTTTAAAATGTCTCGATAAATACATAATGCTACTCACGAAAGCAGGCAGTCTCAACAGGAAAGCAAATGCATTTGACAAATCTCCTGTTTTATGTTCTTTCTGCGCTCTTTGGAGCTATGACGCTAAGACGCTAAGACTAAATCATTCCTTAAGCTGTTTTTAACGCCTGTGTACCCCGCTTTTCCTCTGTTACTCCATTTAACTGGATACCCTGTGAATGCAAAGACTGTTTATTTTATTCATTATTTGGAGCCTCGCCAAGGAGTCTATTACGGCTAATAGACCGTTCTGTGCCACATTATAATATAAACAGAATGTTTTACACACTCATAAAGAGCAAATATGAACGCTCCTACAGTGTGGCTCTAACTGGATCCATTTAGGCCACGGCAGCTCCAGACCGGGAGCACGGCAGACGCTGGAAGGCATGCTCGGCCTTCTTAGAAGCTTCAAAGGAGGGGCGTTTCCTGGACTTTTTAAGACTAAACACAGAGAAAGCATGCAACACGGCCAGCGTGCGTTAGCGGATGACTGCAGTCTGCACACTTTGAGAATCCACGTGACTAAATCTGTCTCCGGCCCAAAGCGGTCGGTCACTCCACTTGTAGGTCCTGCTTTTCTAAACATAGTGTGATGGGCATCCTCTGTCAAGTGGTGCACTAGAGGAAGGGAAGAGGAAGGCTTCCTGATAAGAGTAAGATAAACACTTGCAGGTTGAGCCAGAAACACAGACTCAAACTATCTTCTTGAGTTTACTCAGCCCAAGCATCAACAGAAACCCCAACAACAGGGAGGGAGGCGGGTTGCTGCTCCCCTGATGTCTGTCGTTATACATCATCAGCTCAAACATTCAACTTTCTCCTGCTGTCCTCTGTTCTGCAGGTGCTGATTCTGAGTAACGCTGCAAAAAAACCTTGATCCTTGTGGTTAATGACAAGACTTGCAATCTTCAGCCACATCCGAAACAGCCGGCCCGCACGCTGCACCTGTAAAGTCTAATGGACACTGCTGGGAAACGGGGCTGCATGCAGCTGAACATCACCACTAAATGTTTGCTGGCACAACAGTCCGGTCAACTTGACTGTAGTTTTCTGAGCCATGTTTTAAAGACTATGTAGCACAAAGATACAGAAGAGTATTAGGGTGCACTTCGAGAAAAAAGTGGAAATGTCGAGAAAAAAGTGGAAATTTCGACTTTTTTCTCGAAATTGTACTTCAACATTAATCTCAACATTCCGACTTTTTTCTCGACATTTCAACTTTTTTCTCGACATTTCAAATTTTTTCTCGACATTTCGACTTTTTTCTCAACATTTCAAATTCTTTCTCGACATTTCGACTTTTTTCTCCACATTTCAAATTTTTTCTTGAAATTGTACTTCAACATTAATCTCAACATTCCGACTTTTTTATCGACATTTCAACTTTTTTCTCGACATTTCGACTTTTTTCTCGACATTTCAAATTTTTTCTCGACATTTCGACTTTTTTCTCAACATTTCAAATTCTTTCTCGACATTTCGACTTTTTTCTCCACATTTCAAATTTTTTCTCGAAATTGTACTTCAACATTAATCTCAACATTCCGACTTTTTTCTCGACATTTCAACTTTTTTCTCGACATTTCAACTTTTTTCTCGACATTTCGACTTTTTTCTCAACATTTCAAATTTTTTCTCGAAATTGTACTTCAACATTAATCTCAACATTCCGACTTTTTTCTCGACATTTCAACTTTTTTCTCGACATTTCAACTTTTTTCTCGACATTTCGACTTTTTTCTCAACATTTCAAATTTTTTCTCGAAATTGTACTTCAACATTAATCTCGACATTTCAACTTTTTTCTCGAAGTGCATAATGAAAGAAAAATCTTCCTCCTCTAAAATATTATTTTTATTTTTATCCTGCCTGGCCCTAATACTCTTCCGTACAGGTGCAGATGTGACCAGTGGACGGTAAAAGAGGAAAACAAAGATGCATGTTTCCACCACTAACACTACTAACTACATCCCCCCTTTTGTGTATAATTACTTTTAGCTTGAATGCAAAATAAATTTACTGGCACGAGATGAAGATGAGGACACACAGCAGAGAAATAGTGTCAACAAACAACGGGATATAAAGATGAGTAAATAAAGAGAGTACAAAGAGTGAAATGAAAATAAAAAGAGAAAGGTTAGATCAAAGTGGCTGTGCAGCTGAATGCTGCTCAGTGTTGCTGCGCTGCCGCTGACAGGAGCAACCACAGCCAAGCATGTGCAAGTTACAAAACAAACAAGGGAACAAAAAGACTAAAACTGTCCTCTGATGTCTAAACGCACCCCAGGGCAGTTATGTGCCTCTTCCAATCTCTATAGTATTCCCATTTTCCCAAATGTTGGCTTGCTCTCACTCGTACGCTGCCACGTCCAATTAGCTGGCCTGCACACCCACAGCCCTCATTTACCCAGAAGGACCTACATGTTACACACGCTGCGTGCTTAATGTGTTGTGATGCCTGTTTGTAATGCTCGTGAGCTAATGTTTCTGATTTTGTTTGGAGAAATAAGAAATGAATGCTGTGGTAGTGACATGAAAAGAATATCATTACGCTGTATTTGTTAGATCCAAAGCTTGTGGGCGAAATCGTCCATCTGAAATAGGATGCAAAGCATTTGTGGGGTAACAACGCTTTTCTTCCTCCCACACACAGACTCATGCAAGCACGCAGATATGATGGTTTGTCTTAAAGCATGTGTGTGTGTGTGTGTGAGCTTCTGAGCCCTAAATTCATGATCAGAGTTTGCAGGAAAATGTCAAAATCATGCGCGAGCCATGCACTGATCTGCTCGTTTTAAGCTGAAACAAGTATGTTTTTGCCACATCATGTCCTTCCTGCAATTATGCATGAAAGGACAAAATAAAACCTGCCTATTAACTTATAAAATGCACCTACATTTGTGGCTGAAGTCTCTTCCAGCACCATCTGAGCCTGCTTGCAGTGTTTTATTGTGGAAATCCACCAGATTTCCTGTGACTGACTTCCTTCCAGCTCCATCAGCCATTGGTAAGTCCACATCCCTTCCAGGACGCTTCCAACCCACGCGGTTGGACCAGTCTCACGGCTCACAACGGTCAGGATTCCCAGCGGGTGGCGCGGCGCAGCTGTTCCTCCGCAGTGCCTCCGCGCCCGGAGGGATCCAGGGGTTACAGCGTAAGTGAGGTTTCAAAACTTGGCGCCCATTTTACTTCGGGAGACCACCAGCTTTGAAGGGGAACACAAAACTTAGCCCCAAACTTTTAATGGTATTTTGAGGGTTGGATCTTGGTTTTTCAGGGTTATGAGTAGGTCAGTGGTTAAGCTGGGGGGCTGTGGGGAGGAGGGGGTTACTCGATGCCTTTAGCCAGCAGAACAATAAGCATTCATACCAGTGTTTGACATGCCTCCCACTGAAGTCTTCATCTTTAGCAGAGTCTTGCTAATGAGAACATGGCACTGTTACATCAGTGAATTATCCATCCATCCATCCCAGTGGCGGAGCGTGGGTCTCAGTCCAGAGGGGGCGGAGCATTCTCCATGGGCCCTTATGATAGTCATTTCTCCATGGGCCCTTATGATAGTCATTTTAACGTTCAACAACATCATCCTACCCATCAAACTACATTTATTCTCACTTTTATTGAGCCAAGCCTATAGGCCTATGCTGCAGAAATCAGAGTAAAGTCACAAACTTGTTCAGAAGAACACACACACACACACACACACACACACACACACACACACACACACACACACACACACACACACAGGTCTGACAGCTGTCAATCACACGGCGCTGTAAACTCAGATAGTCACGGACTGACTCAGTTCCATATTTGATACAGCTTAAATTAAAAAAAAACATAACTGGTCTAAAATTACACAATCTATTTAGATAGATATAGACACAGCAGTCTATAACATCATTTCTGGGCTCTATAACAGAGAATAGACTCTAGTCAAGTTGACAGGGCCGCCGCAAGGGGTGTGCGAACCGTGCGACCGCACGGGGCCTCGTGCCCCAAGGGGCCTCGCGCCTTGAAAAAAAAAAAAAAAAAATTGAATGTTTTTTTTTTCCTTTTTTTTTCCTTTTTTCCCTTATAAATATCAACAGTCACGTTCCATTACAGACCTAAATGTGTACTAGTCAGTGCATATCAATAAATATTTGTGCAATGATGCGCGTGTCTGTTGTTCAATACAACTGATCAGACCAAGCGCAGACACAAGCTGCTCTGATCCAGACGGTGGAGTGTGGAACAAACTGTCACACAATGTCGAGAGAACGAGACAGATTCAGGAAATTTCCATCAGGGGATGAAAAAAGAAAAAAACGAAAGAAAATGGAAGAGTTTAATGCCTCTCTGAAAGGCACGTTTGATAAATTTGTTAGAAAAATCACCGATCCGACCGGGTCTCCAGCAGCCGTGGGGCCCCGCATCGAAGCAAGTAAAATGATGATGAGGTCAGGGGAAGGTATCCAGTATTTTGCTAATTGGAGAGTTAAAATTGAAAAACCCCAAAATTTCGCGAGGGCCCCCCCCCCGGCCATTTTGCACAGGGCCTCGCAAATCTCCCAGGCGGCTCTGCTAGTTGACAACAACACAAAGCTCATTCAAATAGGCAGGTGGTCAAGGCTACCACAACATTCTGATGAAGAAATTATTTATGAAGGTTACACTGACTCACCAATGGCAGTTGACTTGATTCAAAACTTTGTAGATGCTTAGTCCTCTCTTAGTTTAGCGCTCGTCTCCTTCATGGCAGAAAAGTTTCCGAGTCTGCAAATTGGCTGTAACTGTTAAGGCTGATTTATGGTCCCGCGTTACACCAACGCAAAGATACGGCGTAGGGTACGCGGCGATGCGCATGTGTCGCGTCGCCACGTACCCTACGCCGTAGGCTCTGCGTCGATTTAACGCGGACCCATAATTCAGGCTTTACAGCCAATCAGCGTTGGCTCACAGCCCCGATGCGTTCAAGACAGTTGTAAAGTAAGAATTAGCTACACTGGCCGCACAATGCACATTTTATTGTAATTATAGCCTACGATTTATGATTATAGATGAACATATCACACAAAACGGGGCCCTATCATTGGGCCCTATGAGCTTGTGGGCCCGGTGGCGACCGCCCCCTCACCCCCCTCTGGATCCATCCATTATCTATACCCACTATATCTTTTGCAGGGTCACGGGGTCTGCTGGAGCCTATCCTAGCTATTTTCAGACGAGAGGCAACCAGACATACTCACAATCACACCTACGGACAATTTAGAATCACCAATTAACCTACTACGCATGTTTTTGGACTGTGGGAGGAAGCCGGAGTAACTGGAGGGAAGCGCCGGGAAACTCCACACAGAAAGACCCTGCCGGGGAGTCGAACTAGGGACCATCTCGCTGTGAGGCAACAGTGCTAACCACCAAGCCACCGTGCTGCCAGTCAGTGAATTAGTTTGAATGAATTCCTTTTTTGCTGAAGGGTCCCCACAAACACACATGTGTCCTTTTGTTAATGGCGGCAGCCTTAGATGATGAAGTCTAAACATTCCCTAGGGGTCCTCCGTGGTAAACATAAACACTTGCTACATAATGAAGAGCTGCAAAGACAATACGCCCACCTCCAACATGCACATACAAGTATACACACACACACACACACACACACACACACACACACACACACACACACACACACACACATTGCATACACTCCTCTGTCGTGCAGCTCCTCACCAACCAAGGCTACATTTTGAGACTTAAATCTAACAAATGTCTGAGTAGCTTTGATTTACATGTCCTATGTCCAATGTCCAGCCCCCACCAGACCACAGGAGCTAAGTGTTTGTACACAAACTACTGTCCGCTGCTAATTGAACTGCCGCTCCGCTCTCTGAACAGCCCTCGTCTTTCACGGGGGGTGGGTCCAGCGGACAGCACGGTAAATATTTGCTCCTTATCTGTCTCTACACTGCTGACATGGACGTCTGCGACTCCTTCCCCCCTCCTTACCAATCCATTGCCAGTACCATCCCTTCATTCCTGTCTCCTCTTCCTCTACAAACACAGAATGAAAGCCAGGAGCCAGGCAAGACAAACAAAACTCTGCAGGTAAACATTACAAGAGCTGCTTGTTAAGTTGATATACATGCCACGTGGTGTGTGTGTGTGCGTGTGTGTGGTTGCATGCACACACACACATACACGTTCAGGCATGCAAGTCCACGAATGAGGGAGCCTATTTAACAATAATCTGAACAAGATGGAAGAAGCTGCAAGCACGGTGATGACGAATCAATATCCTGAACAACCACAGGTGGATTTTTATTACCCATTTTTTCGCAAAATAAAAAAAGGAATAACTTTGATATTGCGACATGGTCATTCTGCAGAAGGGCCGGTATTTCCATTGAACAGTGTTTGGAGAATGAGAATAATTCCCATGAAATGTGGTCCCTTCTTTTTATGAGTGCAACTCTCCTCTCGTCCCGCCGGACTCCGAACAATGAAGAGGAAGAAGACGGATGGAAACATCTTCAGCTTTTCATTGTGACAGGAGATGAAAGCAGCAGATGAGCATTCAAATGGTCACATGATCTGGTCATCTGACCAACTACGTCACGGTGATACCAGATACATGCAAAAGCAAAGAAAAGTGTTTCCAATGTAACTTCGGTGGTAAACTGGACACATCTGAAAAGCCACCTCATGAAAGCCTAAAAACTTTTTTTTGACAGTTTTGTCTAATTCTCGTCGTCATTACAGGTTTTTCTTTGCAATATTTAGGTTTTGCACAAATCTAGTGCCAATGGGAACTCCCTGTATGCCAAACTGAAGATTCATAGACATAGAAACTCTTCACTTGTTTCAGCCTTGCTAAGATACTTTGTTACATCTGTGGAGTGGGAGACTGGTACAGTCACAATCCCCAATACTCTGTTTCACACTGGTTTATGGTCTGCAATATGCTGTCGTTGTCCAAGTTATTCAGTTTAAGAGAAAAAACCTGGATTTATCTACTGGCTCCTCCTCGTACCTGCTATAGTGTCAGGATGTAATCTCATGTCCTCTGTAGATTTTGTCTATATTTTCTAAACCAAATACAATCTCACAAAACATTGTCGAACTCTTACGTGCTGCCGTGTTCATGATCGAGGGATATTTCGATGTTCCTCCTGCAGCATTTGTGTTGCCGTTTATGTACCTTTACCAGGGCATCTTGAAATAAAAATCAATTAGAGAGGACATGATGTAACTGCAGACAAAGCTTTTACCTCCTGCATTGGTCTGGTTGATGATGCCCCCGTAAATTAACCTGGCATCAGCCTCAACCCCTATGTCATAAAACAACATTTATATCCTCTAACAGTTAAAAAAAAAGAAAGACTTGAAAAACTAAATAAATAAATTCTGACATTAATATATTATTCATGTGTTGATCACATTAGAGATCAGCTGTTTCTGTCTGAGCATAAGCAGCTTTACTATTAGCCCGAAGGCCTCGCAAACACGTTCATGGCAATGTGACCTTCTGGCCTGTTTCATGCCAAAAACTGAATTCTGTGGATGGTGGGTACCGTCAGCGCTTTCGATGATAATTTAAGACAGGGCGAGGCTAGTTTATCTGTATTGCACAATTCAACACAAGGTAATTCAGAGGTAAAATAATAAAAATCCCAAGTTGTTAAAGAGTAAGGGCAGTAGAATACAGCAGGTACATCTCATTCTTACAATGGCAAGAATTACGTTTCTATACGGTCAAAACGTACATAATGGCAAATTTTTATCTACGTGAGATTATAGTGTTAATAGCTGAATGAGTCAAACAGTGTTAGTGCGTTTGCGGGCTAGTTTTTCAAACCATTGCTGCTCCAGTTCAATGCCACCAGCATAAAGTGTACGACACCAGCTGCTACGGTTTTCAGCCATCCTTTCCCAGCTAGATGTATCGACATTTAACGCTTTCATAACGCGTTTTGCAACATCCTTGAAGCGAAGAAGTGGACGTCCTCTCCTTCGCACACCCTCACAAAGCTCGCCGTAGAGGATGCACTTGGGCAGCCGCTAGTTTGGCATTCTGTGCAGGTGACCAAGCCAACGGAGCCTTCTGATCTTCAGAGTTTGGAAGAGAGATTTGCTGCCAGCCCGTTTCAAAACTTCTTCGTTCTTCGTCCTGCCACTTAATTCCCTGTAAGTGCCTTAGGCAACGCATATGGCAGGAGTTCAGCCTTTGTTCTTGACGGGCATATGTTGTCCATGTTTCCGCACCATATAACATTATACTAAGAACGCAGGATTCATAAATGCGGCACTAAGTTCATTCCATGAGATAGTTGTTCTGCCAAGCTCTAGCTCTAAGGTGGTTGAATGTAGTCGCAGCTTTACCGATGTGGATGGTGGGTACCGTCAGCGCTTTCGATGATAATATAAGACAAGGCAAGGCTAGTTTATTTGTATAGCACAATTCAACACAAGGTAATTCAGAGGTAAAATAATAAAAAGCCCAAGTTGTTAAAAAGTAAGGGCAGTAGAGTACAGCAGGTACATCTCATTCTTACGGCACGTAATTCTTATGGCAAGAATTACGTTTCTATACAGTCAAAACGTACAAAGACCGGGTCAAATACAGTATTACAAAAATAATCTGTGCCGATTCGTGCAGTGAATCAAACCAATTTGACAATTCTACGTCTTAATGCCTGCATTCAGGGCTTAACTATAACTTCGCGCGGTTTTCAGAAATCGTAACTATTTAATTTAAAAGTGTATATAAGATGATCAGAATCCTTTCTGTGAACTTTGACCCATAATGGTTTAAATGTCAAACATTATACCTTTAAAATTGCCAAGAGGTTGCAAGGCTTTTGCATGAACTATGCAAATGTTCCCCTCTGCCTCTGTTTATGTAAACGGTTATGTTAAAAGATGAAGGAAGATGAGAGGTTTCTGGAGGCTGGGACTGTTCAAAAACTCTCTCTGACGCTCCAAAATCAGCATTATGAAGATTTAGTGTGCAACGATTTTAAGAAGGACATCCTCGGAGCAGTGTCTGTAGCAGCCAGGTACAGCGTCAGTGACTACGTTTCCATGCATCAATAACCCTTTTCTAACCGGAATATAACACGGTTTTGCACGGCCATGTAAACACCAATAACCCCTTTGAATAACCGGAATTTGCTCATATTCCGTTTTTTAAAAACCCAAATATGAGCCCTGGGTTACTCCTTTTCTAACCTGAATATTCGGTCATGTAAACGCCTAACGGGATTTCTCCATCAAAAGGAACAGGAATTTGTTTTCTGCACATGTTCTTTTCACAAGAAATCTTGGTCTTTTGAGTCCAGGAAGTCGGCGTCGGTGAACTCCATCATTATGACCCGTTCCCATCAGTCCTGACTGCACCTTCATTCAAAGTGTCCGGGGTTCTCTGGTGGAAACAGGTAGCATGGATATGGATGGCAAAGCTCCGGCTCCATTTGCCATTTCTTCACATTCTCGCCTTCCATTAAAGAAGAAGGCGACGAGGAACAGTGTTTATTCCTGGTGGGTCAGTACCAGCACCAAAGCACAAAAGAAGGCTACTTCTACTGGGCTGTTCATTATCCACCGTGCTGCTGTTGTTGTTGTTTTGGATTTGGATACAGGAAGAAGAAGTGGAAATGACGGGAATTGCGTCATGCGTTCTCCGTGCATCGCTGGTTTGATCCAGATATCCCAAATGATTAATTACCATGTATACAGGGATAACCCTGTTTTCTCACGCATGGAAACAGATAATTCCCAATGTTTCAGTAACCGGAATATTGACCTTAACCCCAATTCTGACTGCATGTAAACGTAGTATGTCCCTAATACAAGAAGCTGAAGGCGCCACCACTCAAGAATCTATCTGCTGCATGTACAGTAATCATCCCTCTTCTCTACCTAATTGTGCTTCGACACTCAATTATCCACATCAAAAATAAAGAATACTGCATGTTTTCCAAATTATTGAAAGCAGCTGTTTTTACTGTAATTTATATTAATTCAGGCATTTTTTGTAAATTAGCATCTGGTCCCAAATCATATAATTATTATGTTTAATTCAGTTAAGATCATTTAATCTCAACCAGGTTAGAAGATTATATCTGAGCTATCTACGGATGTTTGTCATGTGAACATCCTCTTAAAACCAAAACAAATTTTGAGTCACTCCGGCAGAGCCTTTGCCCTGAGTCAGCACGTCTCCGTCGTATCTTCGTGCAGCCAGAAAGTCCCGTCAAGCTGGTTAAAACCAGTTTTGAGGGTTAAATGGTAGGCTTGGAGCTGCTGAAATAACACGGTTAGCCAGAAACTGTCTATTCCAGGAAGATTCATGTAGAAATGAGCATTCATTGTTCACATGATTTCTGACAGGCAAGCCGAACGTACAGTTCCTCGGGTGTTTCTCCTCCCAGTTTGCTGTTTGGACAGAGCATCTTGGTTCCCACGCCTTTCTGTTTGTGTGCAGAGGTAAAAACGCAGCTGAAACTTTGAACTCAGAGGTGAAAACCAGCTGTTCTTTCCCCAGCTTCTCAGTTATGTGTGTGTGTTTGAATGCAGGTGCCCCGCTTTACGTCTTCAACGCGGCTTACGAGCATGAATTATCTTGGTAAACCGTTCCAGCCAGGGGCGATGATATGAATCTCCTGCCTCTGGCAGCGCACCACTCAAAACAGCACCAGCGAAAGAACTGTGTCCAGACGGAGGTGTAAGAATCCACGAGATGTTAGACTCCAGCTTTTACAAGCTTGTAATGTAGCGCAACACCTTGTAATGTTTAGAGAAGTCGAGTTAGGGCGGCAAAGTGATCGCAACGAGAAACGCATTATGAACATGAAAATGGTATCACACAGATTGTTCTAGACTACATGAGTGTTTTGTCATCGGTTGAACACATGTACGTCGGAGAACCGGGCATTTTAATCAAGATTTATAAAGTACTGCCCAACATATGTGCTGACTCATAAAATACAACAGATTGTTAAGATAAAATAATCACGTCTGTTGAGCAAATGCAGGGATGAACATGTACTAACATGTTAAATAGAAAGCATGGCTGTAATTTTTATGATTTTAAACATCAGGACATGCATGAAATTCCTCTAGTTACGACATTTAGTTAAGTTGAACTCAGCTGGAAGCAGCTACCTCCATCCTGCGGCCAAGGCTGTTGGCCGGAGCTAACCGGAAGCTTGATAGCATCATTGGCTGTTTCCCCCGCACACGCAGGGGGAGCCGGACCAGGTGAGCCAGCTTTAACCCCACCATTCCAGGACCCTTACAGGACCTGTCCAAGTTGACTAATGGCACTTTTCCACTAGCCCCTACCGTACTCGCCTCATCTCAGCTCGGCCTGGTTTCTTTTCCATAACAATTCAGCACCTGGAGCAGAAGTAGGAGGTTGGAGTGAAGCTGCTGTGACGTATTTGATTGTGTATCTAAATGAAGAAGACAACAACACTAAAGATGTAGAACCTGGAGGAGATGATAGATGTGCTGCTGGGTCTGTGGCTTGTGTTAGATATCAAGTTAAACAATGAGAGAGAAAGAAACTTCAAGCGGCAACGCTTTTTTTTTGTTAGTTTGTCTCGGTGCTGCTGAAAAGTCAGCTGGAGCCGTGAGCAGCTATGAAGAGACAGAGCTCCTGGTAGATCTGGTCGTTCCTTATCACCGTCTAGATCCCTTTTTAATTCTCTCCTCAGCACCAGGTTTATGAACATCTGCACCTCAGAGTTGGATCATCAAACAGACTTTTGCGCTGGTCGAATAAAATGAACAAGAAGCAAAACAAGACTCCGCACCATGGGGGACTTAAGGGCTCCACAGACCTTGGACAATTTTAAAACAGGCCTAAAAACCTTCCTATTCAGGGAAGCTTTTAACTGTTAAGGAGAGTCGAGAGGAGAGGACGCTGGCGTGTTTGTTCACCGCTTCTCTGTCTCTGAGTTTTTAAATTTGTACCTGTTTTTAACTTTAAGATTTCCTCCTCCTGACTCAGACGTCTGACTCCAACCCCCCGACCAATCGGTGGCCTGTAGTGTGATGATGTCAGATACAGCCGACTCAGCCGCTTAGAACCTCGACAGAATAGATACAGAAAAGTATCTACTCAGCACCTAGACCCCTAGTGGAAAAGCACCAAACCGAGACGAGGCAAGTCGGGCTGAGTAGGTTCTAGTGGAAAAGCACCATAAGCTGACCGGTAGCCAGCTGGTTCCTCCACCGTGTGAACGACTCAGCTACTAAGTGACAGCTAAATTGCAGCTCCACCAGTCCTGGTTTCAGATGTTGTTCCAGTAGCAACATCAGACATGAGGACGGATGGACAGATTCTAATGTAGTGTTAGTTAGCTTCATATGTTGGCGTGACCCAATCTACAATAGCTAGTGTAACCGAGGTAAGGTAAGCAACCACCAGGCTTGTTTGTTCTGCCCATTCCCCCATGTTGGGATTATGTAGGATGGGATGGAGTCATCGCCAGTATGGTGTCATCCAGAGCTCCAAATACTGGGCTTTAAACCCATGCTGCTGACGTCAAAGAGGGCCTTTTTCAGTTCACTAGCTTGTATTCATAGCTTCGTTTGTGAGCTTGGCTGTAAAACAACTCCAAATCATCCCTGGTTCAATCTTAGATGATAACATGAAATATCCCTCCGTGTAATGTTGTCCTTATTTACCAAAAATTAAGCTAAACACAAGATCTTGGGGTCTGTTGATGAAAAAGTTTGTAGGAGCACATTTAGTGGCAATAAGGTGAAGTTATTTTCTTTTTCACATGACCATCATTACAGGAGCAGATTTTGAATTCCACAAACGTAATTTATTTAAAGCTGCTAAGCATTTAGGATTATTTCCCCTGATCTCTCCGTCGTGACTGTTGGCACGACGGCGTGCTCCCAAACCAAAATCATTACCAGATTTAATTAAAGTCTAAACTATTAGACATAATTTGGTGATAAATGAGGGGAAACTCAGACGGGCCAGACTAACCCTCACTCTGGTCTGACACCTCCCAGCTAACTTTTTACACAGTTACCACAGTCGACTGCAGACAATGTGAGCCTTTCATTTGACGTCTCGTGCCGCTGTGGGTGTGTAACCTACAGGCATACAGAATCTGTATGCTACACCCACACAGCGTGCATGCAGTCATTTCGCCGAATCGCGCATTATGCCAAATAGATCTCGTAAAAAGTTGCATGCAATTACCCTTCGGTTTGGCGCCTTTGGTCAAGAGTCGGGGTATGGAATTTATTCAAATTAACTAAACGCACAGAGCCGCACATATACAGCATCGTGCTGTGTGGTACCTCGTAAAAGTTGTGGCTTTGTCCAAAAAAAAAACACAAAAAAAAAAAACTTGTTACATTTTTCAGCCTCTCAGCACCTTTGCTAATGGCAAACATAAAGTAGCAACTGTTTCTGGAGGAGCAGGAGTGGGATTAATGAGTCAAGGATGGAGAGAGGGGAGATGCTTCGGCGTTGGTGAGTCATCAGGAACTGAAACTTTTATAATCAACAAGCATTGGAAATGAAATTATCCTGGAAAAAGGTTGCCCCCCATTCCCCCCACCCCCCGCCATGTTGCCTCGGTGGCAATGTGGTAATGTTTGTTTTTTAAAGCCTCAATGTGTCTCTATACATCGGGACTTTCACAGCACTCTTTGAAGATTCATTTTGGAGATGTGCGTCACGTCTGGGAAACGTTAGCTTTTATCATTCGGAGCAGAAGAAAAACATCCCTTCAGCCTTCCAACGGTTTTCCTTCCCAGCAACAGGAAGTCCTGTGGCATTTGAAACTGTAACCGCAACCTATGTGCCCCTCCGTCCTCACCTCCCCCCCCGAACTTTGATGAGCATAATTGAGAGGTGGTTCAATGGAAATGAAAAGGTAGAGCTGCCTCAATGATGTATAATCACCGTGCGCAGTAAAAACAGAGAGGGAACATAAGCCACGGGGTAGATGGGGGTAAGCCTTAAAACAAAGAGGAGTTTACAGTGGCCGGGCAGAAAAAAGAGACAGAGATTAATCTAAGCTAAAAAGGGGGTGGTAAGGGAAAAAAAACAAGAGCCGAGCTGGGGCTCACTCGCGCAATTTACATGAGTTTTTGAGTGAGGAAAAACAGAGACGGACACAGAGAGGGAGAGAGAGAGAGTCTGCAATGTTGACTGAACTGTAGCCGGCAGGCTGCTCGGGGCTGTAACGGGATATCATAATGAGCCGGCCCTCCTGCTGGGCATTTCTTCCTGTCTGTGCTCAGACAGTCTACCTGAAGCAAGCTTTCTTTCCACTGCTGAGTGTGTTTATATCAGCATGGGAACTGCATGTTATTTTATATAATTCCAGTTGATCTCTACCTTCTGACAAGAGGCAAAGGGATTCGCACTTTGGGATTTTTTTCTGCACAAGTTCAGCAAAAGTCCTTCATTTGATCATTGGCAACCAGAAAAAAGCCACACTTTTATTTCATTTTTTTTGAAAGAAAAAAAAAACATATTTCAGTTGTTTTAGTAGAGTTTGAGTTTAACAACCCAGAAGGCTTTACAACTCGTCATGGATGGCGCCCTCCTTTCCTGCTGGCATTTTTCTTCTTCTCCTCTTTGTAGTTGGAATGGGCGAGGAAGCGGGAGCGAGTGAGGTGGGCTGCTTTATGAGAGCCAGACAGGAGCTGACTGGGCTGCAGTGTGTGTGTTGTAGCCTTGGCGTGGGTGGGGTGGGGGCTGGAGCTGGAGCTGGTCTGGGGGTTGTTGGTAAAACTACCATGGAGACAGACATGTAGACGAATGAGTTTCATTAGCGGGCCACTCAGCGGGCCCCTGTCACTCACTCTGCTACCAGACCAGAACTTCAATGAACTGCAAAAACGGGATGGATTTTAATGAACATCGAGCTACACAAACCTAAAATACATAGTTGGTAGTCATGAAACTTGAAAATACCCTAAAAAATTTACACAGAGAACTACTTAGTTTAATTGAAAAAGGGGCAGTTGGTCACATGTATATACGAAGACCCTCACTGTTTGCTCAAGCAGATATGTTTTATACTCCTGCTCCAGCTGTGTAAGGGCCAATCCCAATGTTCATCCTACTCACTACCACTAGCCCCCACCCACTACCACTACTGGCGCTTTTGCACTAGTATCACTTCAGCTCGGTTCTACCCGTTTTGCGCTTTCGCACTAGGGCTGAGACGGGTAAAGCCGCTCCAAGCCGATACTTTTTTCTGTAACCATTTCAGTGAGGTTCTGAAAGCGGGCTGAGCAGGGACTATTTCTGACGTCACCACCCTCCGCGCCTCTGATTGGTCGGGGGGCGGGTCAAACGTTTGAATCAGGAAGCGGGAGTCAGCGCGAGGCGACTCGCGGCTCGCGGCGATTTTATTATAAAGCGCAAAACGTCTGTTTGGTGATCCAACTCTGAGGTGCAGATGTTCATAAACCTGGTGGCTGTCGAGAAAAAATTAAAAAAGCGATGTAGACGGGCTGTTTTTTTCTCAGCCGCTCCCGGCTCCATCTGATTTCTCATCTGCGCCGACATGAACAAAGGTGTTGCGCAATCGAGTACGTCACAGCAGCTTCACCACAACCTGCCCACTTCTCCCCTGGTAGTGGAAAACACACGTGTGGGGCCGTGTAAAACCGCGCCGAGCCGTGCCGGGCTGAGCCGATACTAGTGGAAAAGTGCCTTACCACCGCTTTGTAATCTTCCCTAGGGATTGGGACACCACTTGCTACGTCACTGTGTGGTTTACGTTCGGGTACGTAAGCGACTGCGTAGTTACGTTTGCACATACGTCACACCATATCAGGAAGCCCAGAGATAAAAGCTGTTTTAATTTCAGCTGTAGTGCTGTTAATATGCCACTTTATTAAGTTTTAATATTTTTTCAGGCGTAAAAGTAACCGTTAAGATCCCCAACCTGGGCTCAGTTTACCCAAATAACGCCTGTTAAGAAATTTGCTCCGATGTTTTCGGGGATGAGAAGAGCCGCCGGCGATTTATGGTTCCGCGTTAAATCGACGCAGAGCCTACGGCGTAACCTACGCCGTAGGCTCTGCATCGATTTAACGTGGAACCATAAATCAGCCTTTATTCTGGCGGGATCTGAAAAGAGTTCGCGACAACGAGCAAGCGAGTGATTATGTACATTCACTGAGTGAATATTATGAAAGTAAAATATATATTTCTCACTAGAAATGTAATCAAAACACATTTTTATGCAGAAACTAACTCAAAATATTGATTTTATTCACTAAAAATGAGAAATGTCCGCCATGTTTTTTTGTTTGATTCAGTCTGCAAATGATGACGTAAAGCATTCTGGGAAATTTTCTCTAGCCCTCAGTTGGCGAGTCAGAATCTGAAATCCCTCGCTGTGAAGGACTAGATTGATACACCCTAGCCCTCGATATGTCCACTAGCCCTACATGCAAAGAGGAATTGGGACACCACTACCCTCACGGGAACGCGCAAAATGTAGGGGTAGGGCTGAAAAGTAGGACTAGGGGGGGATTGGGACTGGCCCTAACTCACAAATGGGTTTAAAAACTTGGTAAGCTAAAGCTGCCGTCCTTTAAGTTTGTAACGTGAATAAATATATGTATTCAGGCAGTTTTATGAACTTTGTGGATTCAGATGTCTTGATCGCTCCAGCTATTGAAAGATGGCTAGAAGGAACGCTGCTCATGTACCTACATTACTTAGAGCAAACTTCAGAAGAGAGTCAAGGTGAACTCCGAGGTCAAGGTTCATCAATGTGAAGATCGACCCATCTGTCACTGTCTGGGCCAAAGTGGACGACCAGGGGCAACTTATGAAAAAGCCAGAAGGGAATTCATCAAAAACGCATACTGAGAAGGCACGAAGCTTCACAGAGAGTGTCTTTTGGACGGAGGAGTCAACGCTGGGGCTACAATGACAATGACATCTCCAGACCAGAGTAATAGTTGAGTTTCTATTTTTCTGTCTTTAATGTAAAGATACAAACAAATGTGTCCAAACCATTGTTGGAGAACAACAAGATAACTCCATTTCCGACAGCCTTAAGAGTTAATCTGCAACGTTTCACTTCAACCCCACATGCCAGTCACATCCCCCTGCTGTTTAAGGGGTTATAAACATCCCAAATTTAATTATACACCAGCAGATTGTGTCCCTGGGGAGTTCTGGTTCGTGTCATGAGAACCATCCTCTGCTACTCGTATCAGTGTCTGGCTCTCAACCTAATTACGCAGAGACTCGCCGAGAAGGAGTTGTTGCCGTCTCGGCCCACACTGCCACTGTTTCTCAGTGTGCAAAGGCTGCGCCGCTCCGCTCCGTGAGCTAGGAAAGCTCACTGCAGCGGGGACCGTGGGAACTGAGAGAAACAGCGGAAAGTGGTCCAAAATGCGGTTGAATTAATGTTTCATTTTAGGCCATTTGAGGCTGATGTTCTTACTCACTGCACATGAATGCAGCAGAAGGAAAAACCCTTGGACTGCAAGTACTGCTGCAGATGCTTACAAATGAGTGGCAAAGGTGCTGCGAGCCACAGTCCAACCGACTTTGAAAAGTGTGGCCGTGGTATGACATGGTAATAAATCACTCCCCAACTTGCACAGAGTCCAGTAACAAAGGCGGGCCGTATTATAAACCTTGTCCAGTGGAAGGCGTCCTCTTAATCAACCAGTTTTACTGAATATGATCCTTCGCTTTGTAGATCGCATATCATACATGAAATCTGTCTTACCAGAAGAGTTTTGAGTTGCATCGGCCAGCCGTTCGGCCCATAAAAGCCCAGAGAGGGAAGCCTGCCAGTCAGCGCTAATCTCACCTCATCTGGTTCCTGTTTGCAGTTTTACAGGGCTGCTTGCCTGTCAGCTCAGTCGTGGTTTTTCCCGCTCTGTTTGCATATTAATTTGCCCAACACAGATTCTTGCACCTCTAAACTTCAGGGCACCGACACTCAGCTCCCCTTAAACAGAAAAAAAACACAACATAGCAACATAGTTCTACAGCACTTGTGACTTAAAGTTAATCCTGCAAAAGTGTCAGCTTGTGTCCTGTTCCAGTTTATGTGCAAGAGGGCAAATCGGAGGAATAACAGTCACAGTGTTTGAAATTCATGTAGATGACATCACACACACCCTTGGTCAAGAAAACAGGGAAACGGATGAGGAAAAGTTTCTGGAGGCTGTTGTGAGAACAGAAAGGTCCTGCCAGCAGCCAATACAGCTCACAAACTAATCCGCTGCCAGTGACAACACACACACACACGGCACAAACACAAGCTCCATCCCGATGGGACGGAGGTTTAGTGAAAGAAGTTAAAGCGAGGAGTTAAGATCAGCTGACTTGTAATGATCCTGGCATGTGCTTCGTAACATCATTAATTCAACAAAACATCAAATCTGATTATCAAACATTCTCTGAACACGTTAACGGACCTGGAGCTCCCAGACTCCATGCTGCTCAACCTGAAATACTTTTGAAATACTTTTGAGGTTATCAGGAGCAGATGCTTTAACATTAAAAGCAGAAGCAAGCTTACTTTTTTCTCTTCTCTTTTTAGTCAGACAGGAGCTCCGTCTGTTCGTCTGCCAGCTGTCAGAGTTTAAGGACTTATTAACAACGAAAATCAGACAGTCAAGTACAGGGAAAACCGGCAAAAGCAGAGGGTTGTGATGGATGTTGTGTGTTGTTGATAATGCTTTGGGGTGTGTAGATGAGTGTATGATGTTTTTGTAACCGCTCTGATTCGTCCACATGCATGGAGCATGAAGCAGTGATGTTGACCTCCAACACCAGTTCAGCAGCAACTCCTGATCGCAACCAAAGCTTGGTGCGGTCACTGCAAAAACTCAAAATCTTACCAGGAATATATGTCTTATTTCTAGTTAAAATGTCTCATTTTTAGTCAAAAAATCTCATTACACTTAAAACAAGAGTCATTACCAGAAAAATAACTTGTTATATGACAATTGTCACCTGTTTCAAGTAAATTTTCACTTGAAATAAGTAGAAAAATCTGCCAGTGGAACAAGATTTATCTTCTCATTACAAGCAAAAAAATCTTGTTCCACTGGCAGATTTTTCTACTTATTTTAAATGAAAATCTACTTGAAACAGGTGAAAAGTGTTGTTTTTTTCCAGTGATGAGTCTTGTTTTAAGTGTAATGAGATTTTTTTGACTAAAAATGAGACATTTTAACTAGAAATAAGACAAATATTCTTGTTAAAATTTTGAGTTTTTGCAGCGGTGTCATGCAGCAGACTTCCCTCCGTGCAGGAGATTCCCTCTCCAGCCCATCAGGAACCATCTAGTCTACTGGTAATCTTGGGGGATAGGCCTCCCTACCAAGGGGGGGCCACCACTCACCTGCAGCAACACGGAGGCCCAACACTTCCCTTCCTGCTTGTGTTGGCGTTACCAGAAATACAGCACATGTACGTTTCTACAGTTCTTTTTTTAAATGTGTCACTACCAATAACTCCAGCATGGTAAGATTGTACAACTCTGGCATGATTCAAGTCTTATTTTGGGGTCTATTTAAAACTAAAACTCTTGATCCGACTCTGACCTCTTTCACCAAACATTTTAAATCGTGGCTATTGGAGCCACAATGTCATCACAACCAGGCTTAAACTTGTCTTAATGTGAATTATCTGCTTTCATTCGTACGTACTAGGGCAATGTGCAATGCAACATACACTTTGCATGGCACACAACTTGGATACTCTCAGTACCATAATATTACCATCCCTGGTATTTCATTATTGTAATATGCATTTTAAACTCAAGTCACTTTAGATACAATCCATACTGATTTTAAATGCTGCTAAATCTATTTTGCTACTATGTATGTTTTATGTTTGTTCCCTTGTTTGATTGTATTGTTTGACTGAAACTAGCATTTCTGCTAAAACCCGGTGTATTTACACTGTTTAATGTAGTGTTCATTAATATACATTGTCCCGTCTAAATAAACTTTGATTTGATTTGATTCAATCTCCACTTTTAGTCTGGAAGATAAAGATTAAGTTCAGTTTGGGAGGTTTGCAGATCATATTTAACTTGAAATGACGAGTTCTAAGTGGTTCATCCTTTCTGACCTCAATCTGCCTTCTGAAAGTTTTCCCCGTCTCTTCAGACGGTCCACTCCGGTCTTGATTTGCCAGATTTGCCAGGGCCATACTCGCCCGGGTCTCATCAAAGTACCGGTCCAGGCCGAGCCTCCTGTCATCCAAATGAGACAGGAGTTAAGCCAGGGCTTCCTGTCAGGCTGGAGGGCCCTGGGGTTCTACCTCTGGTCTAAATTATGCCTCAGATTGGCTCATGAACCCCCCCACTCCACCCACCACCGTCACACCAGTGCCCCCATCTCCCCCATCTCCCCTCCCCCTCGTCACCACCTCCATGCAAATACCAGATACGCTGCTCAACCAGAGATGGACGGGAACACAACTCATTTACCTCAGTCAAGTGGAATTAAATTCAGTTTCAGTTTATTTAAACAACATCAATTTACAACAAAAGCTAACGTGAGGTGTTTTGAACATGAAGAAATGTTGATTCCAGTACAGTTAAAGATTGAAGTCAGTCCAGTTGTTCTAATACTGACTCATTCAAATTCATACGGTAATGGTTATAATGGTAATATGGAGTGCGACTGCTGATTTGAAAGAGCATGCAACTATTAGCTATTGTGCAAAAGCTGCAGTTGAATGGATGTTGGGATGGTTCCTATGTAAAACCTGGTGGTTTTGTTGTTGCAACTATTTTTGTTCATAAGTGGATACAGATCTGGTGATAGTAGCAAATATTGTTACTTAAGATGTTGATGTTTTTGGTTGGTTATTTAATCTTTTCTTTTGTTTTTGTTTTAACTTATTATTTTAGGAATTCTGGTGAATGTTTTCACCCTTTTTGATTTGTGATTATTGTAATCTTTTGTATGTCTTTGTGTGGACCCCAGGAAGAATAGTCTTCACATGGTGAAGACTAATGGGTATCCTTATCAAAAAAACAAATACAACTAATGCTAATTCGTGTAGCTTTGTTAAAATCATCCGAAAAAAATGCATCACATTGAGTGAATCCTCTGAGGTTGGAAGGTTGACAGGACAGAAAAGAGATTAGTCCAGTACCCGTACCTCCTATGAGACAAGAAAAAGAGAGAGAGACGGACATAATGTAGCATTAATGGCAAATATACAGCATATTCCCAAAATGTCCTTTTAAAATAAACTTGAAAAGGTAAAAATTCTCCAATTCCAGTTCTTTATGTTCACTTCACAGGAATAAGGTTAGTAAGATAATGTCACAATTCTCACAAAAAAATCACAATTTTATTGCTAGAATGTGAGCGTTGCTGAGGTGATGGAGTGGATATGCATTTTACTCTTAATGATCCAAAGAGGACGCCGCTGTCGCCCCAACCACGGGGGACATTCCCGCCCTCCGGGTCTGGAATAGCCTGGTGTTGCTGGGCTGGAGATGGGTGAAGGGTAAACATCATTCTCATCTACACATCACAGGAGAGAGGCAAGGAAGGCTGAAAAGGGGGATTATCACTTATCTCTTTAATGATGAAAAGGTAAGAAAGGTTAAAAAATAACCTCACAGATTGGAAAGATAGAACAAATAAAAGCAAGATCTCCTGCTTCCCCCTCATTCACTGATTTTGCATTAATAAATATGAATAAAAATAATTCAGCAAAGTTAACACGTCTAAGGGCTAACCAGTGGCGATAAGAAAATAACATTGACGTTAATGTTGCAGAATAAAAAACAGTTGGGAGGGAAATGGACGCATCAGATGAATAATCTCGTGTGGAGGAAATCTTATCCCAAAACTCTAAAATGTTCTTTTGTGGCTTGAACTCAGGAATCTGGTTAAAATGAGCTTCATTTGGCCCTGGGGCATGTGGGGCCCTGTTAGATAAGATCTTCAGTATGCCCACTGCATGCTTGGGGTGCGTTTTAACAACAATGGCTCTTCTGAGAGAGCCCGTAAACATGTGCCTGGGACCTTGACCCCGGCAGTAAACAACCTCTCCCCCTGATGATGAATAGCAGAGCTGGGCAGGGCGCAAATGGGTGGACGGCTGCTCTTCCTCTTCCTCTTCCTCCTTCACGTATTCTGACAAGCAGAGCTGAAATCTGAGCCCGACATTTCTTTTTTTTCTCTGCTACAAAAAGCTCCATTGCTGTCCCATCATTAATCTTGTGCAGAAATCAGAAGAAAAACAGTTCCCAACGAGCTTTGGATTGTCTTTATGTGAAAGAATAGAGGGTATGCATTGATGTCACTTTCCCACTGGACCACGCCCCCTTAAGGCTGGATTATGGTTCTGCGTTAAATCGACGCCGAGCGTGCACCGCAGGTTGCGCCGCAATGAGGTCGCAGACCCAAGGCTGACCGAGAGGGCTGTGATTGGTTCGCTTGGTAGCAACGCATTTCCGGTTCCGGTTCGTGAAGCAGTCGTGAACTTTCAGCGCTCTTTTCTTCGTGTATGTGTGATTTGTTTTGTTTTGTTTCTTTGCAAAATAGTTGTCCTTATCTCTTTGATTCACTGGGACCGGAAAAGTCAGATAAACCATTCAGGCAAAAATCGCACCCCCCTAGCGCTCACGGGGGGTACTGCTTCATGGCGAAATGGAGAAATGGAGTCCGAAGGGTTCACAACGGCGTCATGGCAGTAGCGCAGAACCATAATCCAGGTTTTACTCGCACTGAGTGGCAAAAACAGCTGCAACTAGTGGAGAAGACGGGATAACAGCCGATTATCAGCTTAAATTAAAGGCAGTTGGACTTGACAGTGACCCGTACAGTTACCCCAAGAACCAGTGGTCCATGGACATTAATATTTGGTACAGTTACCCCAAGAACCAGTGGTCCATGGACATTAATATTTGACCACAAATCCAGTTTCCTGATATTTATATGTACTTAATTTCTACGCCGGGGAAATACACGAAGCAAAGCTTGAAGGCTTACAAAAGTCTTGACGCTTGGTCCTACTGCAAGGCAGGATTTGTTGTAGAAATTAAAGTGATGAGGACACCGAACTTTATGATTTGACCGTTTAACGTTAGCTACCCAAAAATCCAACATTACCTGATACAAAATGGGAACCACAAATCCACGTTTCGGTGCCTGGAATCCAGTTGTTTCTGTGAATTGCAGCGATCCATTTGTCTCTCTTAAGCTTATTTTTCGGCAGTCTGTAAAACGATAACTCCGATTTCTTGCTAAATCTATGAGTACAGTCGATCCCACAACAGCTCTTTCCCATTTTAGATGTTTTCCAGTTGCTCAAACTGAACATTTACGCTGACACTCAGTCTTTCTGACACTCAGTCTTTCTGACACTCAGTCTTTCTGACACTCAGTCTTTCTGACACTCAGTCTTTCTGACACTCAGTGGGCGTAAACCCGCTGTGAAGTCACATCTGTGACATCATGCGCATTCCCTCTATAACTGGTTCTTACAGTAGTAGACCAGGGGTGGGGAACCCGGTTCCTCCCTCCCTGCATCTACACCCCTGATTCAGATTAATGGTGGTGTGGTGAGATGGTTTCCCGCCCTCCCCACTTTGTGCACCAGGTGCCGACCAGAGAGCGCCACTGATTGGTGGCAGTTAGGCAGGTTGTTGCTATGTTGGGCATCTTTGTTCTTCCTGCTGCATGACAGCTGTCTGTCTGGCTCGGCTGTTCAGAGAGTCGCCGTCGCTCCGCCGGCATTATCGGCTGCAGCTGGAGTGCTTTGCGGCCCGCCGAGCCGCTCCTGTACAGCTCTGTCCTGTACAGCTATTTGTATCACGGTGTGCTAAAGCAGGGAAACATCTCAAACATGCAGGACACCGGCCCTCGAGGAACAGGGTCGCCCACCCCTGCCCTAGATTTTCTGCAAAAACCAAACCCAGAAAAATAAATCCTGTGATGGAAAAACCTTTCAAGTTTCCAGGAGGTAGTGTTTCAGGTGATTTGTTAATCCAAAAGTGTCATGGAAACACTGTTTGCACATGTCCACGTCTCTGGCAGTGCTGGATGTGATGTTGTCGGTCAATCTAAAGTCATCAAAATCTAGTTTCCAGCTTTTTTTTGGCCTCATTAATGAACAAGATGTGCAATAGCAACATGTGCAATATCTGTCTACCTCACACACATCCTACCTGCTCTTTTTGAACTGTTTTTCTTTCTTTTCCCGTACTGCACTACTTTTTTATTTGTCATTCCAATGTATATACTGTTTATATTTTGTAATTATATATTTTTTACTTTTTTACTCTTTCCCTGCATGTGTGTGTTAAGTGTACTGTTGCTGCACAAAGAGAATTTCCCCATTGAGGGAGAAATAAAGGATAATCTTATCTTATCTTATCTTATAACTACCTAATCATGATGCATTACAGAAGGGCTTTGAATGATCATCTGCTGCCTTCATCATCTGACTTTTCTTCACAGCCGTAGCAGCAATCGCAATAATTTGGACAAAGGTTATGTACACACGTAGCCGGGTATTTTTAAAACCGAATATTTCCCCCCTCTGCTTATAAAATAATTTGTATCCACATTACATCGTTTTTAAAAAAAACCTTCCACACATAAACGAAGATCTGCATTTTAGACCACATTCATAAGCATTCCAAACCTGTAGATCATCTGTTCTTCCGGCCTTCGGGCCTCTGCGGCGCAGCTTCCCCGGGAGCCGCGTCTCCTTCTCGGTAACGAGCCCGAGTCCCCACGTGTCCCGCCACGGAGCTGCTGCGTTAAATCCATGCAGCCCTACGCCGTAGGGTACGGCGTACGGTGCACGTCGCCGCGTAACCTACGGCGTATGCTCTGCGTCGGTGTAACGCAGTAAACGGTGGTCAAGAGCAGAGACCATTTATTTAATAAATAGCTTGGAGAACAGATGGTGGATCATCTGTAGTTCTGTAGTAAACAAAGGTCGCACGTTAGACGTCAGAGCAGATTTGTTGTTGTTTTGGAGCATAATGTGACGTTCGAAAATGCAAAACTCCAGTTGTCTCTGTCTACACGCATCTACATAAACGGAGTTTTCAAAAATCTTCACTTTGCCCGGAGTTTTTTTAAACATTCATTTATTTGCGTTTTCATGTGGATGACAGGTCCAAACGTAGGAAAATATCTTCGGTTTAGCAGATACCCGGCTACGTGTGGACGGGGCCAAAGTCTAAAGATGTCTTTGTCCATCTTCACCGTTGACATCTCACAGGATGAGATACAGAGCTGATAGGAAGTCCCCTGTTTGTTTAGCCTGACCTGTTGACTGGGAAGCCTCAGAGACAAGCCAAGTCTCCACATATTTATGTTTAAAGGTGCATTTTCACCTTTTGTCAGAAGAAAATAAAAACAGTGGTGCTTTGGGAGTTATTATTAAACAGTATGAACGACGATGACTGCATTTACCAGTCCAGAACCACAGCACGTATCCTGGAATTCACAGGTAAAAACGGTCTTCTAACTGAGGTCAGGATGAGGTCATTTCACACTGAAGCCACCGGCCGTACCAAACCTGCCTAGAAAAACAGCCACGGCACCGCAGAGTACAGAAACAACCTGCCCCGGCTCTCCGGCCTCCTTGCTGGGTGCCAGTTTAATCCTGGAGGATTTTGAGTAACTACCTCACTGCTGATATGCAAACAGACGGCCAGATAAGCAACAGGCGCGCTGTTTATCTCTGCACGCTCTTGCTTCCAAACACAGACTTAAACAACAAGAGGCCTCTGAGTGAACTCCAGGGCTGGATGAGGGTCTGAGTTCACCTTGTGCAACGCAGCAATAAAGCAGCGATGCTGCGTCCAGCAAGACACACACATTTGTGCAGCTGAGCTTTGTTGTGTGAATGCTGAGTCCGGCCTTGATTCAAAACTCTTTCTTATTTCCACCTTCCACTCCTCCCCCTTAATTCATATACCAAAACACATATATTTTCATTAGCTTTGAGACAGTGGCAGTGTAACTTTAACAGTGTCGGTTTTGGCAGTGCATTTCTATAAAATCAGCCCAGAGCTCAGAGAGAACCAATTTAGTAAGTTTATTTTTATAACACATTTCATATACAAGACATTTCAAATTCTTTACATAAAAACGTTTAAAAATGCATTAAAAGGTAAAAGAGCTTAAAAGCAGAATAAATTAAGACGGACAAAGTAATAAAAAAAGAATTCTCTAAGAAGGGGAAATTATGTATAATTTATAGTCATATAAATGATATGACTATAAGAGACAAACAAAGACCATAATTGCCCAACCTATTATTTTCCACAGAACTCATGCCGTCTTCATAGCTCTGTAAATCCATGCATTTAACAAAAAAACTACACATGATAAGCAGTGATGGACAAAGATTCCACATCATTTATTAAATCAAAAATACTACCACAGTGTGTACTCCACTACAGGTTAAAGTTCTGCAGTCACAACCTAATTTAAGTTAAAGTACATAAATATATCAGCAAAATGTAATCAAAAGTACTCATTGTGTAGTAAAATGCTCCCTCCAGGTTTTATTATAAGATATTTTTGAATTGGAAGTAATGCTGCATTAATGTGTATACTGCATTTTACTAAAATGTCTGCTTTTTCACTATCACAGGAAGGAACCCCCTCTCCCCCAGCATGCAGCATGGATGCATTTTCTCAGGAGGGTCTGGAGCGCCTGATGAGATGCGGCCTGATATAATTTTAAAAACTCTCCAGCTACTGCATGACGGCGTGAAGCACTAGTGAACTTTCAACGCTCTTTTCTTGGTGTGTGTGTGTGTTTTTTGTGTTTTTTTGGGGTTGTTTTGGTTTTTTGCACAAGTTTTGCACATAGTTTCTCTCTTTTGTTAATTTGTTGTTAATGTACCATTCTAATTTTAACTTTTGACTACTTTTCTTGCACTGCATTGCAAATGTACTTGTTTATACTTGAAAGTTTGTTTGTTTAATGTTTTTGCAATAAAGTGCACTCTGAATCAGACTCTGACTCTGAGCATTTCATGTATTAGTATTTTCATTAATTATTAGGTATATAATATAGTCCAGTGTGTATACACAAAACCATTGGGCTATAATTTATTAAAGTGTAAAAATGTAACCCATTAAAACAAGTGAACACTAATAAACATGAATTATAAATGTTTAAATATTCACCTATTTTAATGCCAGTAACACTTTATACTTGTACTTTAATGTACCAGTCTTGCATTGTTTTAGTTCATATAATAGTTTAACGTAGTTTCTTTTTTATATACATAACTGTATAGGCATATTAATAGGTGTCATATTTGAGTTTTTATTAATGTTGGATTTTTGCCTTTTTGTACTAATGCACTTTACCTATGCATTGTAAAAAATTAAAGGGGACCTATTATAAAAAAAAACATGTTTTTTCTTGCTTTAACATTTATAAAGTGGTCTCCCCTCAGCCTGCCAACTCAGAGAAGGAGGAAAGCAACCAGATTCTGCAGTGTCTGTACAGCCGCCTGGATGATACATCCAGTGTGATGTGGATCTACGAGCTGTTCAGATTTGTGCATTTTCGTTACGTAACCAAAATGCAAACCACAACTATAAAACCGTGTAACTGCATGCGAGCGTCCGACTATCGTAGCACTGTGTGACATCGGACGCTCTCTGTCCATCTCCCTCCAGCAACTGCCACTTTATTGAGGTTTTTGTAGTGAAATGAGGAGGAATCATAGAGATAACTTCTCATTTCAACTAACTGGATCAGCCGTTCCTCATCCGTGACCGTTTCCTACAGCGCTTTCAACCGGCTTTCAACGCGAGCGGCAGGAAACGGCCAGCTCAAAATGGCGCTGCGCTGCGTCGCTGCAGCACCGAGACAAACTAAAAAAAAAAAAGCATTGCCGCTTCAAGCTTCTCTCACTCTCATTTTTTAACTAGATATCAAACACAAGCCACAGACCCAGCAGCACATCTATCATCTCCTCCAGGTTCTACATCTTTAGTGTTGTTGTCTTCTTTGTTTAGATCACACAATCAAATACGTCACAGCAGCTTCACTCCAACCTCCTACTTCTGATCTGGGTATTGAAAAGAAACGAGACAAAGGCGAGTGGAGTGGTGCTGAGTAGCTCCTAGTATAAAAGCGCCATTTTTGATGAGTTCGAGAAGCCCCTGGGTTTTGATTCATAATACAATTGCTGTTGAATTCATGCCGTACAAATGTGCCATCTAAATCTAAACAAAGAGGTACTAAACAGAAGAATTATTTTTTTCCTCCTGCAGCTACTGAGATTCAGATTAATGAGCTTCAGGAAGTGTGTTTACATACGTACTTTTCAGTTTCCTTTTCTTTGCCCCAAAACACATGAACTTGAGGGGAATAAATGTTGTTAAGGCTCATGTTAGGCTCCACCCAGGAGGAAACAGAGCGAGGTGGTTAGTGGTTTATTTACAGAAATCAGGCTTGAGTAATAAGCCCTTTGGCATAAAAGATAGATATTGCAGAAAGTGGACCGGGAGTTCCCACCAGAAGGGGTTTCGGTTCTGGTCTCTGGCAGAGGAGAAAGTGATTAGGATGACAGTTTTAATTCCAATGATAATGTTTTCCTTTGGTGAATACTGACCAGTTATTTGTTGGACTGAACTTTGACACGCCTGTCTTTGACCGATGGCTGCAGTGGCGGTGCAGTGTGACCTCCGGAAGTGAGTGCTCGTCCTGTAAACTACAAAGCTGTGGGTCTCCTAACGCAGCAGAAAAAGGTACGACCTGGTGCCAGGACACTGAGCCAATGGTTGGCGTGAACCTTGGGTCGGGTTTGGGCCACATCGGTGAACAAACACTTCTCAGACACACCAGACAACGCCACAAGTGAGTAGCTATTAGCGAGCGGCCGCCACGCCCACAGGACAGCAGGAACTCACGACGAAGAAAAAGCACAAAATAAGCAAGTAACAAACCCAGGCCCTGACAGATTTACCAACTGTAGTGTGTTTCACATTGGCAGCCTTGGCCTTTTCCAGTTAACCTTTTCCATCGCTCTCCAAATAAGATAAATCTTTGGTTTAGTTGGCGGTGGTGGATTGAAATGAAGGGGAACGATGAACTGGACTTGCAGCTCTGCAGATTTAATACTACTTTACTAGTTTTTTCTTCTTATCTGCATCAGCTTCTACTGTTACTTCCAGGCAGAGGTGTCTTCAGTATTCACATTCATTACTCAGGTAGACATATAGATACTAGAGTTTAAAAATACTCCTGTAGAAGTTGAAGTATCAACTCAAGTTTTTTACTCAAGTAAAAGTATAAAAGTACTGGTTTCAAAACTACTTAAAGTATAAAAGTAAAAGTAATGTAAGGGGGAAAAAAGCCATTAAGGACAAAAGCCATTGAAAATGAATGTATCTTAGTATAATGCAAATATATTAAAGAAGCATATATGTGTACTATTGAGCATTAACATGTGTTTCAGAGAGCAGGAGATATGATGACTAGTTGCCTATAAGTATTGTAATGGTGCAAAAAGTCAAACTTCAGAGGCATGTTATCATTTATCCTAACCTTTATTGGAATGTACATCCAAGTTTAGTTGCAGGAATCTGAGGGAACGGATGTAAGAACAAAACTGGACAAGAACATCTGAAACAACCACAACCAAATTCACTCTATCCGGATGGAGCAATTTAACTGGATAGTTTTTATTTAAAGGCCGAAATGAGATAGAGTAACGAGGCTGTTTTTAAAATGTAAGGAGTAAAAAGTACAGATAATTGTGTGAAAATGTAAGGAGTAAAAGTAAAATGTCGTCTGAAAAATAATTACTCCAGTGAAGTATAGATAACCAAAATTTCTACTTAAAGAAGCTTGAGGCTCCTTTTAAGAAATGAGACTCTCTAGCGCCACCCTTCACCACGACGGCCGTTGGGGGTACTGCAGCCAACAGTGAAGCCGGCACGGGAGAACGGGGAGAACGTGCATGCAGCGTCATGTGACGTCACATCCGCAGCCCAGCGCGGGAAATTCAGGACCGAATTGCAGCACATTTTGCAGCACACAGCCTGTTCAAGGCAACGGAGAGATACACTAGAGGGCTCATTCTTTTGGGTTTGGAACGCTTCATCTGACATTATTACTAGAAAACTTAAAATGTATACGGATTTTTTTCATAAATCTTGCCACAATCCGGCCTCAAGCTCCTTTAAGTAAGGTAACGAAGTATTTGTACTTCGTTACTTGACACCTCTGCTTCCAGGCAAAGAACTAGCTATCTTTATTTTTAAACTTTCATGCCACGTAAAGGCACCGGCCAAATCAGCAGAGTTATAATTTCTACATAGAAAATAGATATGTTTCTTTCAATTATGTGTTTAATTCATCTGATGGTAGCAGGATACCCAGAAATGTTGTTTTAGGATTTAAAAAAGGGAGCAGAGGAGGTTTTACGTCAATGTAAATCATAATGGGAAGTATTCTAATGTCCTTTAATGACTGGGGATGTTGTTTTAAGGGTTGAGCTGGAGGAGGCCTGTTGGGGAACTTGTGAGCAAGATCATTGAATGATATCTGGTTGTTGCCGAGGGTTGGTCAGGGTGGGGGTGTTGATGTCTGTCTGCTATTTACCACTGGAAAACACTGCTTATTCAAAATATATCATTTCCCCCTAAAGCTACATTAAAATGTGCTTGTGTTTATTCCCCATATATCATGCTCCAATGGTTTTTCACTCAACACCTCACGTCTACCTTTGTTTTCCTCGTTTCTCATGGTTGATTTGGCCAAAACACAAATTCCGATGTTTAACATTTCTAAGGAAATGTCATAAAGATCTCCGGCTAAAGAATAATTACCCAGCGTTCCCCCTCACACAGCAACTCCTTAATGTTGTAATTTACATGGCCTGAGGCTTTACACTCAACATGTGGTGTGGCTGTGTCAGTAAGCGAATACTCAAACATAAACAAATAGATAAATTCTTGTTGTCAGACTGATTTTAGTGCTCCACTTGTTTTCAGCACTCAGACTCCCTCAGTGGTGTGAAGTGCTGGGTCTTCTCTGTCAAAATACACGCCAGTGAATTTCCCCTCAAAACGCCGGACAACTCCACTCGACAAGGCCAGGATAAACACGGGCTGAAGAGGGAGTAGTAAAATATGTGTAGATACAGTCGGCCCACAGCATTTTCTGCAAGATAGCGACATTAATCGTGGAGCTACAGAGGATCCAACTTCTTTTTATGTTCGTGAAGTTGGTTAAAAGTTATTCCTCTGTTCAAGAAAAACATCGGCGAAACACGTCCTGATGTTTCCCAGGATTTATAAACTATTAAGCAACGGATCTCGGTCCCCCGAATGGAAAGCCAGGGGTCGGACGGACCTGGCAGCCTGCAAACCGCTGTCATTTAAAGAAATACTTTCCTCTAAAACTAGAACAACGATGTAACTTGGGGCTGTTACCAGGATGAGTATGCAATAAGTCTGCAGTGCAGTAAACTTTATAACAATCAAAGTACAGAGAGACAGCTGGAGCCAGGCAGTTACCTGCCTTCACAGGTGAGAGGACTAAAGGCTGAATTATGGTTCTGCGTTAAATCAACGCAGAGCCTACGCTGTAGGGTACGCGGCTACACGGGAGGATCTCCGTAGCCTACGCCGTAGCCTGACCTGCACCTCCCAAAAAATGTAACTACACGTTGCGGCGACGCAGAACAACGCAGACCGAGAGGGCCGTGATTGGTTTGCTTGGTAGCAACGCTTTTCTGGTTCCGATTCGTGAAGCAGAAGTGAACTTTCAGCGCTCTTTTCTTCGTGTGTGTGTGATTTTTTTTTTTTTGGGGGGGGTTTTTGGGGGGTTTTTTCACAATAGTTGTCCTTATCTCTTAGATTCACTGTGACCAGAAAAGCCGGAAGCTAAACAAAGTATCAACTAAAGCTGCAAGCAGCGATGAACGGGCCCTGCACCCTTGTGCATGTTCAGGCTGCAGTGGAAGCGCTTGTGTGACTTGCATGTAGATTCTTCAGGCCTGGACATTTAGCGGATGAAACCACCCACGACTCTCTATTTCAAACCATTCAAGTTATGGCAGAAAGTAGGGACTATCAGATATTGACGAATCAGAAGAAGGGGCGGGGCTAATTTGCACCAATTTTGTTCAATGACTCAAGACCAAGTCTGATGACACCACCCACGAGTCTCTATGTCAAACCATTCAAAAGTTATTGCAGAAAATAGGAACTATCAAATGACCAATCAGATGAAGGGGGGGCGTGCTTTTTGGCGTCTAGCGTCGCCACGGTAACGCTTTTGACTGAGAAAAGTAATACGTGTCGTCGCAGGATGGAGACGCACATTTTGATGTATAACACACCTGGGTGCACGTTACGGTTTGGGCGAAGAAACGGCTGAAGAAATTGCATTGCAGCAAAATTACACAATGAATTAAAAATGGCCGACTTCCTGTTAGGTTTCGGCCATGGCGCCAAGAGACTTTTCTTTAAGTTGCGACATGATACAGGTGTGTACTGATTTTCGTGCATGTACGTCAAACCGTATTGTGTGGCTTGAGGCACAAAGTTTTCTAGGGGGCGCTGTTGAGCCATTAGGCCACGCCCATTAATGCAAACCATGAAATATCAAATTTATCACCAGGCCTGCCTTGCATGCAAAATTTGGTGACTTTTGGGGCACGTTTAGGGGGGCAAAAAGGCCCTCCTTTCGTCGGGAGAAAAACGAGGAAAAAAACGAGGAAAAAAAAAATCCTACAGATACAATAGGGCCTTCGCACTGTAAGTGCTCGGGCCCTAACTAGCGCTCTGGGGGGGTACTGCACCACAGCGAAATCCAAAGGATTCACGACGGCGTCACGGCAACGGTGTGGCATGGTCACTGTAATCATGACCCAACATGTGGCATCAGCTGGATAAAACACACCTGCGACCATGATTCTATTTTTACATGTATGTAATGTTCTTATGCATATACAGTGAAACCAAGATATTTCAACCCGTTTTTTTTCCTTATCAGCTTCTTTTCTTTATTTTTTTGCCAAAAAAAAAACAAAAAAAACTTTGTTTGAGGCAATTTATTGCAAGAAAGAAAGAAAAGAAGTTTTATTTCAAGCAGGTGATGTCAACAGAAAATGGTAATGATGATCTGGTGTTTTTGAGGCTCAGAAGAACAGACTGTTTCCATCTTGTAAATAAATGATTGGTCAAGTCATTGCAATGATTAAGACAAATGATATATCTGAAGGTTGAAATGCTCTTTGAAGAGTTCTTCAAAGAGTTTCAAACCTCAAAGGGATTTGCATATGTCTCCAATGCAGAGGATAGTATCACTAAAACAGCTATAAATCTGGGTGAATTACAGTGCTCAAAGGGTGAGGCTAAAAGTTCTGGGAATACTTGTAGTCTTCAATTCTTCTCATTGATCTGTAACCCTGCATTCACACCGAAAGCTTCACGAGCGGAGTGATGTCAGCAACCAGAGTGTCGAATTGAAGTTGAGAAAAATCCCGACTTTATCCCGACTTCTGGACAAAGCAGGCTGCACTGTGAGGCTCGTGATCTTTGATTTCTCCAGTGCATTTAACACCAACCATTACTACGTAAGAACCTCCAGAAGACACAGGTGGACGCCTCCACAATCACCTGGCTTACTGACTCCCTGACAAACAGACCACAGTTTGTGAGACTGAATGGTTGAGTGTCTGACCAGGTGGTCAGCAGCACCGGAGCACCACAGGGGCCTGTACTCTCACCATTCTGCTTCATGCTGTACACCTCAGACCTCCAGTACAAGTCGGAGTCCTGGCATCTGCAGAAATACTCAGATTACTCTGCAGTTGTGGGACATATCAGTGATGGACAAGAGACTGAGTACAGAGATGATGGACTGTTTTGTGGCATGATGTGGGAACAATCATCTCCTCTTGAACAAGCCAAAGGAGATGATTGTGAATTTTAGGAGAGCCAGGATTAAGTTGAATAGTTCATCGTGCAGAAGAAAGTGGAAGTGGTGGGGGAGCATAAATACCTCTCTGCACTTCTGCGATGGCAGCATTAATGCAGAACTGTAAATGTAGATTAAAGAGAAACCTATGCTGCCTTTGAGACACCATTATTATTCCAACATGACAATGTAAAACCACGTTATACCCGTCACAGTGTCACGGTAGGAGTACCAGACCGTCCTGTCCGCAGTCCTGACCTGTTCCCAATAACTAGACTTTACAAGCCAAGAATGCAGAAAAGACAACAACTGAAATCATAACTGCAGGAATCGTAGGACAAAGTAACAACTAAAACCCAAAGCACTTGATCCCCTCAGAGCTGCAGCACCCTTCAAGTGTCGTGAAAAGGAATGATATTCTTACAAAGTGGTCAAAGTTTAACCATCCCAACGCTTCCGGGAGCCTGTTGCACGTCTGACATGCAGAAATCACTGCTTGGGTTCATACTGTGGAAAAAATATAAACGTCTACGTATTATTTGGTGTTACATGATGGAGCCGTTTATAAGTTAAGCCAGCTGACATCTCTCCTGCATTGTGTACATACCTGCTTAAAATAAGTACGGCTCCTAAATCTTGGAATATAAATTCATGCATCCGTGTGGGATTAGAGTCGTAACAGCAGCTTTAATGTCCGAGGTCTGGAGGACTCTGTGTCACCAGCCGTGCGTTATTTTAAACCGCTTCCTAAACTCTGATAGCAGCTTCAACCTTGCTCACGCAGAGATGTTGCCAGAATGACACAAGCGTCTCCGCTTTCAAGCCCGGTAATCCCCAGGATCTACACTTACAATGAGCACCCATCAGAGCCCGCCATGCAGCGCCGTGTCCCAAGGCTACGCCGCCGGCTCGGGCTGCACATCTCTGTTAGGTGGAGAAAGCTGGCCCGCTGCCAACCCTGCAGGCTTTGTGGGAGCCATTATCATCCGTCCTCACAAGGCACGCAAGCTTTAGGAGGTGGCCACACCTCTGAGGAGTCCTTCACCCCCCTCTGATTACTGCTTTGTTGATGTTCATCCCTACAGCCATGCTAGAAAACTGTTACGCACTGGATTTAGGCTCTTCCTCAAGACCTGTCTCCAATCTCTCTTTACAACCAAAGAATTAAATGTAAAAATAGATATTAAAGGGAACAAATAGAAAAAAAGTCACCTTTTCTGTCCTTGAGAGCATTTTCTTAGATGTTTGAATTTAGATATAAAGGGTATGCATTGACGTCACTTCTGGTCCACGCCCCCTTACTCACACTGAGCGGCAAAACATCAGCAAAAATGGCTGTAACTAGTGGAGAAGACGGGATAACAGCTGATTATGGGCTTAAATTAAAGGCAGTTGGACTTGACAGTGACCCGTACAATTACGTACCTGAAGAACCAGTGGCTCATGGACATTAATATTTGGTACAGTAACCAAGAACCAGTGGTCCATGGACATTAATATTTGGTACAGTTACCAAGAACCAGTGGTTCATGGACATTAATATTTGGTACAGTTACCAAGAACCAGTGGTCCATGGACATTAATATTTGGTACAGTTACCAAGAACCAGTGGTCCATGGACATTAATATTTGGTATAGTTACCAAGAACCAGTGGTCCATGGACATTAATATTTGGCCACGAATCCAGTTTCCTGATATTTAAAAAAAAAAAATGTAAAACGATAACTCCGATTTCTTGCTAAATCTATGAGTACAGTCGATCACACAACAGCTCTTTCACATTTTAGATGTTTTCCAGTTGCTCAAACTGAAAGTTTACGCTGACACTCAGTCTTTCTGACACTCAGTCTTTCTGACACTCAGTGGGCGTAACCCGCTGTGAAGTCGCATCTGTGACGTCATGCACATTCCCTCTATAACACATCCTGCCACTTTGATTGGACCACCTGGATATAAAGAGGCTGCAACATTTTATGCCAAAATGAGAGTGGAATTATCCACCCTCCCCGATTTAATCTTCATCCAACTCTGCGTTTACATGATGCTGCTTTGGATATAGTTGTGAAGACATGGTTAAAGACATGGTTAAATAGCATCACCAGGGAATTTTGATGAAAGCATGTCACATCTTATTAAGATGTGTAAATTTAATGTGTGCAATAACAATAAAAGAAAGGAAGGTGTATGTGATCAATCACATCAAACATATTTTGATCACATCAGTGGGACTTTTTTGATGTGTGCAGTGTCATGACGTTGCAGGCAGTTTGGGCCCAAAACTGGGAAAGCAAGAAAATGTGACAGGAGCTTTGAACCCAGCTTTGTCCTCATTCTGATCTGATTACTCTGACAATGAAGAGGCTCAGGGTTGTGGCACGGGTGCAAACAAGTCCTAGTTCAGTGCTGTTTAAACATATGTTTCAATGGTCACCTTTTCTGTCTTTTATCCGTTTCAAATAAATGGGATTTGTGTCTGAAAGCAGGAGGGCTTAAGTGAATCAGCCGCTCAATGTGGTGACTTTCACTAGACCGTACAGGGAGGTTGGACGCAACACAGACGCAACACAGACACAACACACAGGTGAGAATCACAGGTGAAAATGATGCGGTGACTCAAACAGAAGCTTATTTTGCTTAATTTCCTCCAAAACATTGGGCCATGAAGAACTTTTTTCCTGTTGGGTCTCAGCTATCAGTTTTTAATTTCACCATTGTTTCAAAAGTACGACGGAGTATTAGGGCCAATCTAAGACAAAAAAGAAATTGGAAATTACGAGAATAAAGTCGTAAAATTACGAGAATAAAGTCATAGCCTAATGTTGCGAGAATAAAGTTGTTATATTATGAGAATAAAGTCGTAATATTACAAGAATAAAGTCGTAATATTACGAGAATAAAGTCGTAAAATTATGAGAATAAAGTCATAAAATTACGAGAATAAAGTCGTAAAATTACGAGAATAAAGTCGTAAAATTACGAGAATAAAGTCATAAAATTACGAGAATAAAGTCGTAAAATTACGAGAATAAAGTCATAGCCTAATGGCACGAGAATAAAGTCGTAATATTACGAGAATAAAGTCGTAAAATTATGAGAATAAAGTCATAAAATTACGAGAATAAAGTCGTAAAATTACGAGAATAAAGTCATAGCCTAATGGCACGAGAATAAAGTCGTAATATTACGAGAATAAAGTTGTAAAATTACGAGAATAAAGTCGTAATATTACAAGAATAAAGTCGTAATATTACGAAAATAAAGTCGTAAAATTACGAGAATAAAGTCATAAAATTACGAGAATAAAGTCATAGCCTAATGTTGCGAGAATAATGTCGTAATATTATGACAATAAAGTCGTACTATTACGAGAATAAAGTCGTACTACTACAAGAATAAAGTCGTAATATTACAAGAATAAAGTCGTAAAATTACAAGATTAATGTCATATTGTTGCGAAGTCGTAATATTACGACTTTATTCTCGTAATATTACGACTTTATTCTCGTAATTTTACGACTTTATTCTCGTAATTTCCAATGTTTTTTGTCTTAGTTTGGTCCTAATACTCCGTCGTACAAAAGGCATGTCTTAATTAAAAAAAAAATAAATAAATAAATAAATAAACAAACTGTGTTGTGATGTCAAAATGAGAAACTTGAGATGAGAAATGAGAAACACGCGGGTAGAAACCAGAACCAATCAGAAAGTGATGTCAGAAGTGAACTGGGCGGTTGGCAGCGATACAAAGGGGCAGGTTCAGTGAAAGTACACGGTAAAGTACACCATCCTCTTCATGTCAGAGGGAGCAGACAACTGCTTGGAGGTACTGTCAACGTTTCTTGCCATAAAAGCAGGGCGGCTTTGTTCAGCCATGTGTCTTCGGGGGCCCTCCGATGACAGACGGGGCAGCGAGAGGCTTCGGCATCTCGGGAGGACGGAGTACATCCCCACATCAACCAGGAAACTGCCAGGAAGCTCGACAAACATACTTCTTCTACAAGTCAGTCACTGGAAATGCAAAAAGAGCCGCCTGGTTTCAGTCCTGCTGGAAACACAACCCAACGTTTGTCATTGGCTATCTCCAGTACTCCAGTTGTAAAAAAAAATCAGTGGGGATGGTGGATTTGATCATATGGGGACAGATAATTTGTGCTGATTACAAATAATATAATATATTACAAATAATAGCAGTGACCAAAACACCTGCAGAAATACTGCAGGAATGACATAGCAGCAGTTAAATGCAGCCTTCTGTAAGCTTTAAATATCCACTGGGCTTACATCAAATACATCAAAACACAACAATAAAAAACACTTTTCTGAACTTATCAATATGACTCTGTCCTTCACAGGATAAGTAAAATGGATCACTGCAAAAACTCACAATCTTAACAAGAATATTTGTCTTATTTCTAGTTAAAATGTCTCATTTTAGTCAAAAAATCTCATAAGACTTAAAACAAGACTCTGGAAACTGGAAGAAACAACAATTTTCACCTGTTTCAAGTAGATTTTATTTTATTTTTATTTATTTATCTTATTTATTTCAGATCCCCATTAGTTGCTACCTCAGCAGCAACTATTCTTCCTGGGGTCCAACAGTACAAATATACATTTCTATAAAACCTTTACAGTACAATATAAAATGTTAGTTAAAGAGAATAAAACAAAGTAGATAACAAGTACAAAGAACAACAACTAAAAATAAAAACAAGACAAAAAAAATAAAAAATAAAAAACTAAAGATAACAATAAGCAGAAAACAATGAAAAAAGAAAATTAATTTTCCTAAATGAAAAAAACGAAAATGAAAAAAAAAAAAAAAAAATTTGAATAGATTTTCACTTGAAATAAGTAGAAAAATCTGCCAGTGGAACAAGATTTTTTTTGCTTGTAATAAGAAGATAAATCTTGTCCCACTGGCAGATTTTTCTACTTATTTCAAGTGAAAATTTACTTGAAACAGGTGAAAATTGTCAAATAAGTTATTTTTCTGGTGTTATTTTTCTGGTGATGACTAAATGTTGAAATAGCAGTAAAACCACATTCATTGATGAAATGACATAAGGGATGGAAAGGGGGGATGGCAGTTTTACAGGGGGGATGATTTTGACCGTTTTTATTTCAGGGGGGATGATTTTGACCGTTTTTATTTCCTCATCCCCCCTCAACTCCAGTACTGGCTATCTCCAAACGGTGACATTTAGCTTCAAGAGGCTCTCTCTGTCCTGTAAACATTCCCAACATTATTATTTGTATCCAAATGTTAACAACTCACTGGGGTAAATGTTTGGATGGGAGCGGGGAGTTAATGGTGACATGCACTGGAGCTTCAGTTTCGTCCCCTGGAAGGAAATGAATCGGCTAAATATTTAGATCCCGTCTTATTCCAGCGGATGTCTGTCAAGATGGTCCGTCTCAGCAGTCAGGCCTGTTTCTGCATCACGACTCCTCTTCTTTTTTTCTTATCCTGGAATTATGAGTTTATTTTCAGGAATGTCTGTTTGTTTGTGGTTGGGAAGTGGTAAACAGTGTTCAAGTATCCGTGATATGATTTAGACTGCAGCTACTTCACACAGCAACACAAATATAGGCCTCAGCAACCGTTTTCATTAGCAATTTTTCACCGTGAGACAGACTTGGGATTGAGGCGCCAGTTATGATCTGGAGTTTTGAGTCCAAAGGTTGTCTGAGCACGTCATTCGTCCTCATACTATTCAATAAACACTGTTTGGTTGCTGGCTAAGTGACCGGGGAATCTTCCTGGGTTCTTCATGTGCTTGTCATACTCATAAAAGTGTCTCCAAGCTTTTCTAGTCAGCATGTAGCTAGCTTACACTGCAAAAACTCAAACTCTTAACAAGAATATTCGTCTTATTTCTATTTAAAAAGTCTAATTTTTAGTCAACAAAATCTCATTACACTTAAAACAAGACTGATCACTGGAAAAACCAACAATTTTCACCGATTTCAAGTAGATTTTTACTTAAAATAAGTAGAAAAATCTGCCAGTGGGACAAGATTTTTTAGCTTGTAATGAGAAGATAAATCTTGTCCCACTGGCAGATTTTTCTACTTATTTCAAGTGAAAATTTACTTGAAACAGGTGAAAATTGTCAAATAACAAGGTATTTTTCTGGTAATGATTCTTGTTTTAAGTGTAATGAGATTTTTTGACAAAAAATTAGACATTTTAACTAGAAATAAGACAAATATTCCTGGTAAGATTTTGAGTTGTTGCAGTGTAGCTGCAGCTGAACATGGTGCTAGCCAAACCACAGCTTTACGAGCTTAACCTGCATCTGCACCCGAAGCTGCATATGATGACATGATCACAACGAGCACGTGCTGCATGGGAAGCGGAAATGTGCCGCGATATCAGCATTAACTCTGCCGAGTCAGCATAGCTTAGCCTAGAAACGTAGACGGCGGTGGTGATGGTGTCTAGCTACCATCTGTTGGAGCTTGTTTACTACGCCCCAAGAGTCACACGGAGCCCGTCAAATGAGTCTATCCTCGTAGAGAGGGTCCCTGGGTGTGATTAACACCATGACCACCAACAGAACAGAACACAGCACTGAATGATTCCTCTGCGAGGAAGATGCACTGATGTCCGGCGGTGCCGAGTCCTGGCTTTTGCAGACAAAATGGCGAGACGTGTTGGCCACCAAGGCGTTCAGCCACCTGACATTCCCCTCTCCAAATATGATCACCATCAGAGTGAGCATACTTAGCTTATAGGCTATTATGCCACTAATTCTCCATTCGAAATGACTTTGACTGTTTTAGAGAGGGGCTGTGTCTAAAAAAAATCAAATTTTCAAGAGAACTGTACCAGATATCTCCATAAAACCACTGGTTAGTATTCAATAGCATTCAGGACAACTAAGTAATAGTATATTTTATAGGGATTTATGTTTTTCTGATAAATGAGAGAAAGGTGAAGGAGTCCTATATGTTCTTATTACCAAAAAGTACAATTTCCGCCTAAACTAAAGGTATAATTACAGTGCTATATTTCACTATTTTCTCAGGTAAATCATTGTCTGACTGTTTGCTGATGGTGGACAGCCACCTGGTTCAAGTAAATTTTCATTTGAAATAAGTAGGAAAATCTGCCAGTGGAACAAGATTTATCTTCTCATTACAAGCAAAAAAATCTTGTTCCACTGGCAGATTTTTCTACTTATTTCAAGTGAAAATCTACTTGAAACAAGTGAAAATTGTTGTTTTTTCCAGTGATGAGTCTGTAATGAGATTTTTTTACTAAAATGAGACATTTTAACTAGAAATGACAAATATTCTTGTTAAGATTGTGAGTTTTTGCAGTGATCCATGTTACTTATCCTGTGAAGGACAGAGTCATATTGATAAGTTCAGAAAAGTGTTTTTTATTGTTGTTTTGATGTATTTGATGTAAGTCCAGTGGATATTTAAAGCTTACAGAAGGCTGCATTTAACTGCTGCTATGTCATTCCTGCAGTATTTCTGCAGGTGTTTTGGTCAGTGCTATTATTTGTAATATATTATATTATTTGTAATCAGCACAAATTATCTGTCCCCATATGATAAAATCCACCATCCCCCCTGATTGTTTTTTACAACTCGAGTACTGCCCGGACGTGTTCATGAACGTAGACTGATAAAGAAATACACTAGGTGGTGTAAAGCTCTTTGAGCGGCCAACGAGACTGGAAACCCTTTATAAATGCAGTCCACTTGCATTCGACTTGTTGACCTCCTGCACTTGACTGGATTTTTACCTGATGTTTGACCTCAGTCACTCTGATGTTCACAAAACGGATCATTTTCCTGCTGCATCAGGTCAACAGAGAAGTGGTCAGCTCCACCAGTTGTGTACTGGTAGAGTGGCGGGGGTACTGGGGGGTACTGGGGGGTACTGGTGAAGCCTGGGAGGCAGGAAAGCTATGAAAACACACTTGGGTTTAAGGAAAGCCTATTACTGCCCCGGTAGGCGTGCCTCCATTACCGTGCTCAGGTGTTAACAAGCTCCATGTGTGTTTACACTTCATATATTGTTCCACATGCTGCTGCTGCCTAAGTGGGCACCGGGGGTCCTGCAGGTCTCACACCTACAGGCTCCGGGGCCCCGGGTCCTGTAGGTGTGGGGCGGAAACGCACAGACACCAGCATGTGGACCTTTAATCTGCACAGGGCCGAGGCCCGCATGGATATCTCTGCTGGAAAATAGTATGACGGGGATGTGGGGGAGGAGGGTCATAGTTTGTATTCACTTTATAAGTAACAGGAGCTCTGTGGATGGAGGCTGATGGTGATAATGAGTATTCTCTGGTGGGGAAGCTCAGCTGTGGCAGATGGAGGCTGAAGTGCTGCATTAAGGCCAACGTTCTGTTGTTACTTCACTGTTTAAACACCAACCTTGGGAGGACCAGTAATTGTTGTACCCCTGGTTTGGCAAATGAGTGTTTTTTTCTAGTAAAACTCACTGGACCAGCTGCACCGTTGGTGAGCATGTGGCTTAGCTATGGCGCTTTTACACTAGTACCTACTCAGCGCGACTCGACTCGACTCGCCCTCGTTATTTTTTAGACACCCAGATCAGAAGTAGGAGGTTGGAGAGAAGCTGCTGTGACGTATTTGATTGTGTGATCTAAATGAAGAAGACAACAACACTAAAGATGTAGAACCTGGAGGAGATGATAGATGTGCTGCTGGGTCTGTGGATTGTGTATGATATTAGTTAAAAAAGTTAAAAGTTAAAAAATGAGAGTGAAAGAAGCTTCAAGCGGCGACGCTTTTTAATGTTTTTAGTGGTGGATCTGGTCGTTCCTTATCTCCCGTCTAGATCCCTTTTTAATTCTCTCCTCAGCACCAGGTTTATGAACATCTGCACCTCAGAGTTGGATCACCAAACAGACTTTTGCTGCCATTGCTGGTTGAATAAAATGAACCAGAATCCGTCAGAGTCTCTTTCTCTGATTTCCTCCTCCTGACTCAGACGTCTGACTCCAACCCCCCGACCAATCGGTGGCCTGTAGTGTGATGATGTCAGATACAACCGACTCAGCCGCTTAAAACCTCGGCAGAGTAGTTACAGAAAAGTATCTACTCGGCACGCCTCCCCCCGCTTCCACCCCCAGTGGAGAAGCGCAAAACCAGGACGAGGCGAGTCGAGTCGGGTTGAGTAGGTACTAGTGGAAAAGCGCCATTGCAGTACCTGCAGGGAACCAGGATGTTCCCTCCACTGCACTACATTTCAAGTTGAACCCATGTCCACACGTCTGGCGTTTAAATGAGCCAAACTTGAAGGAAGCTGAACTTAAATGAAGCTGTACACAATAGAGGGTATGCATTGACGTCATTTCCACACTGGACCAGCCCCCTTACTCACTCTGAGTGGTAAAACTTCAGCAAAAACAGCTGCAACTAGTGGAGAAGACGGGATAACAGCTGATTATCGTCAGTTGGACTTGACAGTGACCCGTACAGTTACCAAGAACCAGTGGTCCATGGACATTAATATTTGGTACAGTTACCAAGAACCAGTGGTCCATGGACATTAATATTTGGTACAGTTACCAAGAACCAGTGGTCCATGGACATTAATATTTGGTACAGTTACCAAGAACCAGTGGTCCATGGACATTAATATTTGGTACAGTTACCAAGAACCAGTGGTCCATGGACATTAATATTTGGTACAGTTACCAAGAACCAGTGGTCCATGGACATTAATATTTGGCCATGAATCCAGTTTCCTGATATTTATATGTACTTAATTTCTACGCCGGGGAAATACACGAAGCAAAGCTTGAAGGCTTACAAAAGTCTTGACGCTTGGTCCGACTTCAAGACAGGATTTGTTGTAGAAATAAAGTGATGAGGACACCGAACTTTATGATTTGACCGTTTAACGTTAACTACCCAAAAATCCAACATTACCTGATACAAAATGGGAACCGCAAATCCACGTTTCGGTGCCTGGAATCCAGTTGTTTCTGTGAATTGCAGCGATCCATTTGTCTCTCTTAAGCTTATTTTTCAGCAGTCTGTAAAACGATAACTCCGATTTCTTGCTAAATCTATGAATACAGTCGATCGCACAACAGCTCTTTCCCATTTTAGATGTTTTCCAGTTGCTCAAACTGAAAGTTTACGCTGACACTCAGTCTTTCTGACACTCAGTCTTTCTGTGAACTTTTTTAGGAATGTCTGTCTATCTGTTGTGCCTGCACACTTTATATGTTTCACTGAGGGAAAGGGGAAACGTCCTCTTGATTCCTTGTATGTCTTAACATGTGAAGAATTGACAATAAAGCTATTTTGACTTGACTTTAACTTGACTTCTGCCACTCAGTCTTTCTGACACTCAAGTTGCATCTGTGACGTCATGCACATTCCCTCTATAAATGGATGTAAAGGTGTTTTTTTCTTTAAAAACAAGCTGTGCAGACAAAAGAAGAGTGTCCTCGCTGGTCTCTCTCCCCCCATGACCAGTGAAACTAATGCTTTTTAGGCTCAACTTCCCTCCCGCCCTCCCCTCCTCCCCCCAAAGCCAAAAGGGGAGCCCATGAGTGAGACAGCAAAATGAGATCAGGCTAAAGAAAACAGCTGACACATTAGGCTGCCAGAGCAAAGCAGAGGGCATTATTATAATTACAAGGATAATAGTCCTGGGGGATTCCCCCCCCGAGCAGGAGCTGAGCCTCGCTAATGCAAGCTGCCGCTAAGTGGCCCGGCTGCTAATACCGTTTTCCCGTCCTAATGGAAAGGAACAAGTGTCGGGGCCAGACGTCGTGCTCTCCGGCAGAAGTGGACTTCCACCTTTAAATCCATACAGGATGCGGTTACCACGGCAACCACAGAAACCGTAGAGCCTGAACTCTTCAACTCAAGCGTGCCCTCCCTCCCATCCCCGTCATGCTTTGCGTGACACACGCGCCGTGTTATATAGCAACGGTTGCGGCTGCCGTCGCCAGCGTGAGAGGACGGACGGACGTCTCTTTATACGACCTTTGAAGTGGCTCAGCAGGAAGGAAATCAGAGTTAATCTGGAAATGTCATCAAACGGGACAAGCAGGGATTTAAGGAGAAGAAAAGAAGTCATTTAGTTTTTTTTCCTTATTTCTGGTACTTTGATTATTTTTAGGTCTGAAAACCTTTCCCACCTCCGTTAAAGGGCACAGACACCAAAGATAAAAGCTAGGATTCATTTTTATGTTAAACAGTTGTTATTCAGCGTGAAGCTGCTCAGTTTTTTCCAACTTATGCTTTATAGAAACAACTGCAGTGGTTTTAAAATGTCACTTTTCTTGTTGTGTGTGTTTGGGGCTAAACTTATAGATGTATCCAGACATTATTTGGAAGTGGTTACTCATGGAGACTCTTGTTGAACGTGAAAAAAGAAACATTTCAGCTCGGGAGGAGAGAAGTGTGTTTGCAGACACAACTTCTCTCCAGTAAAACGAGGTCGTCGCTTCACACGCGGACCGCAAGGCCACTCTCTCTCGCTCGTCCTCACACAAGTACACATGCCTCTCTGTAGCCCTGAGCTTTAAACTTTACTGTAGCAAGTCATAAAAGTTCACAATGAGCACAGAAATGTGTGTAAAGTTCATGGATTTTCCTCCCATGGAGATTTAAGGCAGAATACACATTAAAAAAAAAAAAAAAAAAGGACCAGAATGAACCATTGAATAAATAAAAAGTCGCTTTTAATGGAACTCATTCTTTCACACACACACACAAACACACACTCTCACACACAAAAATCAAGCTTTTAGTCTGATCACAAGAGATGTTGAACATTCATCCAGAATAAGACACACTGGTCAGTTTTATCAGACAAAAATATATATATAGATATATTTAGAATCTTTACAATAAGTCTGAATCATGAAATGTACACAGAGGAGTGTGCACGCCTAAAGTCAAAACACACAACTTTTTTTTTGTTGTTTTAACTTTCTTTTTTTTTTTTAAACTCCTCAGACAAGTTCATTTTTGTACCCTGGTGTCAGTGTAAAAAAAAGAAGTCTTGTTTTAAGCAACGTCGGCTTGTTTTTCACAAATGTGCAAATAAAGATAAATTTGGAATCCTTCAGCGCTCGGCGTGGCAAGTCCAGGATCCTCCGGCGCGGCGGCGAGGCTCCCGCTCCCGCCTCAAAGTCCTTGCCCTCGCAACTTAAATACAGCTCTGCGTTGCTCTGCCTTTCATTTTTCAAGTAAAGTGCTCCTCTATCAAAAAACATTTAACATTAGATCAGTTCTCATTTTGTTCCGTCACTGGTTACAATTAGAAAAAGGAGAACACAACAGACCAATGAATGAAAAACACTGTCTGGAATGTCTTTTTTTCCTCTCCTTTTTTTTTTGTAAGTGAAAAGCTCAGCGGTCATCAAGGAGTCCTGGCTGCAGACGTGGTCATTGTTCATACGAACTCCAGCTTCCCGTGGCCGCTGTACATCCCCCAGTGCACCAGAGACAGGAACTTGTCGCTGCCGGCGTCGGCCTGCCTCATCTTGTCGCAGGTGAGGCAGCAGTTCTCGTGGCCGCTCACGGGCACCATGCACTCCAGGTCCAGCTTGGCCACGTGGCCCTTCTTGGTGTGGTGGCCGTGGAAGCTGTAGTGCAGCCGCGACAGCATCTGCTGCCGCTGGTCCTGCAGCCGCTTGTTCTCGCTGCGCAGCATCCGCAGCGCCAGCATGATGAGCAGCACCAGGATGAGGCCGCCGGCGATGGGCACGGCGATCACCGCCGCCCGGAACCACACCTCCTTGGTGGAGGCCAGCTCCTGCACCCGCGTCACCAGGTTCCTGTTGCTGCCGTCCGCCTGGTACCGGCTATCTGCACGCAAAAAACACACACAGAACGGGCTGTTAGCTGAGCTCAGGAAACACAGGGTTGCAACACTAAACCCACAACTAGAAAACTCTGACATGAAACATGAGAATATTCAGTCAACAGTAGTTATCAAACTTGTCATTGTGCATTGAGTTAAATCATGTAATCACTTTGTATTTGCAATTGTATAATTCTGTATATTTCGTTTTTTTGTGGACCCCAGGGAGACTAGCTGGTTGCTATGGCACCAACTAATGGGGATCCTTAATAAAATCTAAATCTAAAATCTCACACATTACACTTGCATGGTCCAGATTTAAAAGTGGATTTATAAACAGAAGGTTTATTAGATTAGATTCAACTTTATTGTCATTGCACATGTCAAAAGTACAGGGCAACATAATGCAGTTAGCATCTAACCAGAAGTGCTTATGCAGTGAAATAAATACACATATCTATATATACACATATGAATGTTTTAAAAAAAGGTAACTAACTGCCTTCCTGAGGTGCAGAGCAAGAGCCCATTAAAAGTCAAATTGAAGCTCTCATGAGTTGGAAACTAAGAAAAAAGCAGGGGAGGCCTACATCTCCATAAACACCACGTGTTTAAGAGCCCCCACTCCTCAATGGAGAGAGGAAAATGTCATAACAGATTCCCTCAGGACAGTCAAATCATTTTAAACTCCCCTTAAAGAGAATTTCATGCTGCAGTTTCTATGAAAAACAACAGCTCTGTCCATCTTTACCTTTACTTGGTCAATCAGTGCTCAGCCATACTCCATTTTTTATCACAAGTATGCTGTATGAGTTGTATGAATGAGGGTACGGGGAGTGGGGGGGTCAAGGGAGATTGTTTCTTTTCTCTTTTTAATGTAAAGCACTTTGTCTGCATGAACGTTGCTGTATAAATAAATAAAGTTCAGGTTAAAGTTTACCTGTGGAGTCCCTGGCGTGCGCCAGGTCGTGCAGGCCTCTGTAGTTGCACATGTCGTCGTGGCAGCACTCCAGCATGAGGGCCCCGGTGAGCGCGTCTGCGGCCCGGTGGCTGCTGCAGGTGTCTGCCGCGTCGCTGACGGGGTCCAGGCACCCGTGGGTGAGCGGGGAGTTCACGTTGAGCGGGTCCAGGACCTTGGTGAAGCAGGCGTTCAGCTCCGACTTGCACATGTACCCGGTCGCCACGCAGTGCGGCGCGTCACAGTAACACCTTATTTCTCCTGGAGATGGAAGAAAAAAGGTAGCAACGTTAGGAGAAGTGGAAACAGAAGTCGGCTCAGTTTTATTCAAAAGACGAGTTTATTCAGTCATGTCGATCCGCTTGAGAGTTTCCAACACAAATACGGCTCCCAGAGTTATAGTTTCTATTCCTGCACTTAATGCCTGTGGCGTAACACGACTTTTTACTTTGAAGCCTTTGCTTCTCAAAAGTATCTGCTAAGCCCTGCAATAAGCAGCCAGGTAATTTTAAGGACGGCGTGGGATATTCCGCTTCCCTGCCTCCCGTCACACCAGCATTTCAGAGCCCTTTTTGTCTGTGTTACAGAAAAGGAACCGTGCAGCTTATAATTAGTGGTTGTTTGCCAAAGTAAATGTCTCTCAACCCAAATGGAAACATGTAACGGGGAGTTGGGGGGGGGGTGGTGGTGGGGGCCAGAGCCAGAGCACGGCAACAGAATATCCTTCACCCCCCCCCTGAAGTCTGCAAGAAGCTTTACTTGTGGTCAAGACCGGGGTGTGGTGGGAGGGGGCAGCGGGACGCTTGGAGGTCCCATCTAGAACGGCCTGTTTTCACAGAGAACCACTTCACGCTCCTTTTCAGGCAAAGATCACCCTTTCAACGCCACTTTTGACATCTTTTTAGAGTCGTTGTGCCTCCAGATACCTCCTAAACACCTTCAGGAGCAACCTGAATACAACTAGTCGGCATAACGATAAGAAAAAGAAGAAAAACGTGGACTGAAAGTGCTTCCTTGTGCCTTGCAGGATTGCATGAAAATGGAGGTGTTTCTGAAATCCTGCGTGTCCCTGAAGGCAGCACGGGAGCATACATTCATCAGATCAGTGTTTCCCTGGGAATGAGCGGAGCAGCGGGGCTCCGGCAGGTCACCTGGAGAAGATTTCATTAGGGAGGAGAGGCCCCTCCGCGGGCTGAGGGGGGGCCCAGGCCGGGCCCCGGGGTGAAGGGCAGCTTCACATCTGTGCAGCACTGAAACACCACCCGTGAAGTGGCAGCGAGGAAAAAAGACTGGGCATCTCCAGGGCTTTGTATATCATTTAAATAAAGATAAAGTAATTAAAAGTATTGAAAATAGACCTCTTTATCATATCAAAACCTATCTAATCAGAAATAGATATTTTTAAAAGGCCAAAAACGGTCTTGTTGGTCTCTTTTTAAGGTAAAAAAAGGACCAGTGCTCCAGTGGCGCCACCAGCGGGGGGGGGGGGGCAGGGGTGGCCATGGCAAAATTTGCCGGCCCTCAAAAAAAAAAAAAAAAAACAACACTTGCCGGTCACATAGATTCTAACGTCAGTTATGCGTTTCATCCCAAATCATTTGGGCAAAATGCATATCAGTCAGCGTTTCTTTAAGTATTTCTGAGCCTAATAATAAAAATAAAAAATGAATGTACAAAAAAATTTAAGAAATAAATGTAAAAAAATTTGATATATATATATAAATATTATATATTAAAATGTATATATGATATATATTAAAAATGCATATATATGCCATAGGTTTTTACCAACATGGTATTAAGCATGATTATATATGCAGACAAGTTAGAAAGTAAAATAAATAAGTATTCCTATATAGTATACTATAGTATAATAAAATCCTGTATGATGGCTTTTAGTTTTGTTTCCACCCCAAGAACTGAAGTGGCCCCATCTGGCCCCCCCTAGGAAACAGTTTTGGAGGCGTCCCTGAATAAAGATAAAGTAATTAAAAAGTATTGAAATAGGTTTTGATATGATAAAAAGGTCTAATTAGAAATAGACATTTTAAAAAAGGCCAAAAACCCGCATTGCTGATGTGTTTTTAGGGTAAAAACAGGAGGACCGCTCCACGTCCGCGGCGTCTGCCCCGAGTCTATCCCCAGTTTCGTCCCCGTCGGCAGCGCAAAGTCCTCACGTACCTTTGGTCAGCAGCACCGCCATGGCGCACAGCTCCAGTTGCAGCCAGATGGAGATCAGGGCGGACTGTCGATCCATTTACAGCTTCCACCGCGGACAGGACCGGCAAGGGACCCGAGATCACGCACAAACCCTGAGTGTCGTCCCGCATGGAGCTGCGCTTCACCAGCGGTGCAACATCACCGGTGCTGCGTTCACGGACCCGCTGCTGCGTTCAGGGACCCGGGCAGCGAAACAATATCACCGGGGGCTGCGTTCACGGAAGCGGCGAACAAACAATATACTCCGTGGAAAAACGAGTCAACTGCGGCTTTGACTGGTCACTGGTTAACGGTCCTCTTCTATGGCTCCGTGTGCCCGGTCACAGTTGAAGCGTCGCTTTATTATTCCTGTGTGGACAGACGGGGAAGAGAAGAGTTTCCTCCGACCTGAAGACTGAACACAGACTGGAGACGAGCCGAGCACCGTTTAAGAGAAGCGGCTGACGTCACCGGAGCCCCGCCCCCCTCTCTCCTGATTGGTCCAGACTTCCATATGAGACGAGTGCGTAACGATAAATAAAATAAAATAAAATAAAATAAAATAAAATAAAATAAAATAAAATAAAATAAAATAAAATAAAATAAAATAAAATAAAATAAAATAAAATAACTGATGATGAAGGGCAAGAAGAGAAAAGAAGGAAAATAATAATAAAAACCATAATGGTAACATGTTGAATGAATATAATGAAAAAACTCATTTTCATTTATTAGTATGTTGGTTTTAAATTTATGCAACAAAGAAGCCATAGGCTATAGTTGCAGAATAACCTTACTCACATGTGATTATATACTATTTTGTTTATATATCCTGTTAACTCTTTGCCTATTAAAAAACATTCCTGTAATCATTTCCATTTTTATTTTATTATCAGGATTCAATCCTTTAATACACTTAAAATGCATATATTCCAACTTTAAGCCTTCATTTTCTAAATAAATTGTGTCAAATTTCGGTCTTTTTCTGTTCACCACTTGATTAATTCATCTAACTTGATTAATTCAGTGTTAATGAATCATCCTCAGTTCATGTTTAGTAGGCTATGATGTTGGTTGCATTTTCCACACTGGAGTCATGTTAGTTTGATAAGTAATACTTGAACGTGTCTAGCAGCAACTGTTTGCTTTTTCAGAGTTTTTTTTCGTGGTTATTATTGTTGCATTGTTGGATAAAGGCGTGATGTGGTCCGGCTCGGTTCCCTGACCTGCAGCTACCTGCAGGGCCCCGCGGCTGCAGCCTGGGAGACGCTCTGCAGACGCTCTGCAGCCTCCGGGCAACAGCAGCACCCGGCGCCACCCAGGCGACACACACACACACACACACACACACACACACACACACACACACACACACACACACACACACACACACACACACACACACACACACACACACACACACACACACACACACACACAAAACCAGTTATCAGTGCTCCTGTCAAAGTCCTACTGATTTCTGCCTTTTTTTCACATGCAAAAGACGTTTTATTGATGTTTTTTTTATTTTCAGGTATTACATTGCAACGTTGCGACCCCCCACACTCAGCCTGATCGTTTAATCTTTCTCGTTTGGACCACTGGACACCGAGGATCCCCCTGCTGACAGAGGTGTGTGGGAGTTCAGAGAGGGTTCGGTCCGCCAGCCCCTCCGAGCTGCGTCCCAGCACAAATGAATCATCCGCGAGCCTTTTATTGTGGCCTGCAGACAACAGGATGAGGATCTTTCTTCAGGGAGCCTGGAAGACTTTGCACGTTGCAATTACGGCAATTATGTGCAATTCCACAGAGGCGCCAGTCCACGGTTGGCGTTACATCCCTTATTTGCGCGGAGGAGTGGAGGAGTGGAGGAGTGGAGCAGTGGAGGAGTGGAGGAGTGGAGGAGAGGAGGAGTGCGTGAAAGAGGAGGAGGCAGAGCCGGATCACTGCAAGAGGATCATTCATTGGTTCATTTTAGTTATTGCTGGAGGTAGAAAGCTGATTCTGTCTCTGCCTGATAATAACCTAAACCCCTGGAATATGAAGAGCAAATTTAACGTCTCGCTCATTTTAGTGTCAGTACATTTATTATCTAGTATCTAGTATGTATGTAATATATACACACACACACACACACACACACACACACACACACACACACACACACACACACACACACATATATATATATATATATATATATATATATATATATATATATATATATATATATATATATATATATATATATATATATATACTGGATTCATTACAAATCAACTGAAATATTGCAAGCCTTTTATTATTTTAATATTGCTGATTATGGTTTACAGTTTAAGATTAAGAGTCCCAGAATATTCAAATTTTTTGAGATAGGATATTTGAGTTTTCTAAAGCTGTAAGCCATGATCAGCAATATTAAAATAATAAAAGGCTTGCAATATTTCAGTTGATTTGTAATGAATCCAGAATGTATGACATTTTTGTTTTTGTGATTGCATTACAGAAAATCACAATATTCTAATTTTCTGAGACAGCCCTGTATATATATATATATATATATATATATATATATAGAGAGAGAGAGAGAGAGAGAGAGAGAGAGAGAGAGAGAGAGAGAGAGAGAGAGAGAGAGAGAGAGAGAGAGAGAGAGAGAGAGAGAGTCTCTCCTGCCACCAGTTGAACCCGTCTCTGCTTGTTGTTGTTAAACACTGCCATCTAGTGGTCAAAACTGGAATTTTTCTTCTTAATCTGAGAAAAGAAACCCTGCAATGAAAGTTGGAAATAGCTTCATTATTATTTAAACAAGGGTTAGGATCATCTTTAAATGTCAACGTAACAGAGGTCAAAAATACGAGAATAAACGTTTAATCTCTGCTGTAGATGATGCTTCACACATTATGAATTTGTCATTTCCCATTTTAGTTTGAATGTTCTTGTTCTTGTTAGGCCGTGTTTTTCCCCTTTTGAGTATTCTTACTTTAAAGCCAACATCACAGATTTCACAGACTGAGTAATAGCTGTCTTTCGGTTGTCTAAACTTGATGTATGAAGTGAAAAGAGTGTAAGAGGCCCCCCGGTAGGAAAACAAAACAGCACATCTTTTCCTGCTGAGGGAATGAGTGTCAGCACAGTAGGGTGGGTTTCAAGAAAGTGGCCTTTTTGGGGGCATTTGTGTCTGCTATGGCAGGTTAGGAGACACTGGTGTGACCCGTTTACACAGAGGAGAGGCCTCTGCCTGACAAAGCCCCCCTGCAGCCGGGACAACGACCGCCGGCCTGCAGCCCAGGAGCTGGAAGAGAGTACCTGAAACTTAACCCTCAACAGAAGCCGTCTGAGGAGCTCCAAACGAGCCCGTGATGCTCACATATCTCCACTTTAATGATCCGAATCCATATATCCGTGAAAGCAAACCAGCCCGGGCAGACAGGCTTCCTCCAACACCTCCTCTCACGCTTCCTCTTCTCTCTTTGATGTGCGTCATTTCAATGTCTGTGAAGAACCAGAGACAGGCAGGCTGTCTCCACGCGAGATGCAGTTAAATCAGCATAAAGGGAGCAAATATTCAATGCATTTGAGTGACTTCTGTGAATACATACAGATAGATATGCAGAGAAAGTGCTCAGAGAGACTTTGATGTCCCAGATTAGGTTAAAGGCTCTGCATGCTGCGGCAATCAGTGGCTGTGGTGCTTTATCAGGACTAATCTGAGGCAGGAAACCAATGAATCCTCCTTTGTCCTGACTTGAGTGTCCGTGCTGCAGCGCTCTGTTCTCTCGTCATCGTTGAGGAGCTGGGATTGATCGTCTGGGCCGGTCGATAATCAGACTCAGCTGCTCTGATACGGCTCTGTGCTTCATGTTTCAACTTTGTGTAAAGCTGGTAAACGTATGGAGTAGATAAAGCCTTCTGGAGCAGATGGAGCAGCAGGAGATCAGTGCTGAAAAGATCAATCTTATGGTTATGGATTATCAAAATAAAGTTATTAAGGTCGTTAATTCAGCAGCGGATCAAATAAGCAAAACGACTTTCTCACGTTTAGAAATACAATCATCTATAAAGGAAAGCACACCTTTTTTGGTTCTTCTTATGTATCAGAAGAAAAATATAAAATATGAAATGATAAAGAAATCCCATCTTAAAAGGTATTAATACACAACCGTAGATGTTAAAATGCAGCATGACCTTTGAGCTGTGAGGTCAAGGAAACACTCAAATGAAGGGGTGTGTGAAAATCTGAAGACACTCTTGTTGCTTCTGCAGGAGTTCAAGGAGGGATGGGGTGGGGGGGGGGGCTCTGTGGCTCCGTTTGTTGCCATTTCAGAGGCACATCAGCGATGCATCCACTTACCCACTCGACTCACAGGACACCAATACATGACAAAAACATCAGTCCCTCCTTAAACAAGTTGGTTGAATAAAAAAACAAACCCAAAACCCTCTGTATAGGAAAATATATAGTATTTTTTTTTAGTTTAGTTTATTGGTCTTTTCAATTTCCACAACACAAATAATCCAAAGTACAGGTGTAAATCATCAGTGTAATACAAAAAATATATAATTTTTTAAAATATATATATATATATATATATATATATATATATATATATATATATATATATATATATATATATATATATACACACACAATTTTAACTAAAAAAAAAGACTAAAAGGTGTACACTGAGGCCTGAGCTTATGACGCCTACCCTTTTCACAAAAAAAGTTAGCTTTTAAAAGCTAGTGCATTTGGGATTTAGAGAGAGATGAAACAAAATACATAAATAAATCTATATGAGAAGTTGCCTGAGTATAAACAAAATAACTGTACACAAACGTGCAGCATATTCCACATGTCATTACTAAATATCATTCCATACAGCAGGGATATTCAATTGGCGGCCCGCGGGCCACATGCGGCCTGCCGGGAGCTTTTTTGTGGCCCCTGGTCATATTTCAAAAAAGGGGGTGTTTGTCGAAAAAAAAAAAAAAAATTTATAATATTTTTATAACTGGCTACTATGGACTAAAATGGTTGTGCTCAATGCTTAATATAATATTCAAATAAGGAAATCTTGGTGGAAAGTGGTGCTTTGTCATTATGGCGTGTTTTATTAAAAGGTCAATATCAACTTCATTAAGTTTGCACAATGCATGGTTTCAAAATGAACTTGCATTCAAAATAATATTTCTTTATCTGAATATTATATTTAACATTCACAATTACTAAATCTGGAGACAATTAATACATAATTCATATGTAAACTAGATATATTCAAATGTATTATATTACATAAGTCTTCGTCTTTGAGTGCAAAATAAATTTTGAAAACCACCACATTTTCAAATTGTGCGGCCCTCTCCATACAGTCCTTTTGCAGATGTGGCCCCCGGCCGAATCTAGTTGAATACCCCTGCCATACAGTATATATATCCAGTATATAAGCACATACATACACACACGCATACTGTATATACATATACATATATATATATATATATATATATATATATATATACACATACACACACGCATACTATATATACATACATATATATATATATATACACACACACACACACACACACACGCATATATACCTACATACACATATACATACACATGTCCATAGGCACATGCCTTTGTGTATTATACCTTTTATTTATATGTATTCATCATTTTGTATTTATAGGTGCTTTTGAATTGTAATAAAGTGCTCCATATTTTCATTTCTGTATCTAAGCTGTTCCACAGATTAAAGGAGCATGAGGCAGGATTGAGGCAGGATTTATGAAAAAAATTCGTATACGTTTTAAGTTTTCTAGTAATAATGTCAGATGAAGCGTTCCAAACCCAAAAGGATGAGCCCTCTAGTGTATCTCTCCTTTGCCTTGAACAGGCTGTGTGCTGCAAAATGTGCTGCAATTCGGTCCCGAATTTCCCGCGCTGTCCTGCGGATGTGACGTCACATGACGCTGCATGCACGTTCTCCCCGTTCTCCCGTGCCGGCTTCACTGTTGGCTGCAATACCCCCGACGACCGTCGTGGTGAAGGGTGGCGCTAGAGAGTCTAATTTCTTAAAAGGAGCCTCATGCTCCTTTAACTCCTGTCACTGAGATGATCGTTGTTTAACGTTGGTTCTTGCCTTAGTTTTCCTGAACATACATGTTCCCCTTAGTTCATTTTGGTTAACTCTGCGTTGGAAGAGCTTCTGAATACTGTCAGGAAGGGTTTTATTGTTGATTTTAAACAATAAAACACTTCCTGACAGCATTCAGAAGCCCTTCCAAGCAGAGTATAAACAGCACATACATGTATAAAAAACAGAATAACAGGAGCGCTGCTGGTGTCCCCACAACCACCGGTGCTCTTGCAATGGGTGCAACAGTAATCTCAAAAGGAAAAAATGCAGGCACTCTGGTGGCTTGAAAAAATTAAAAAACCTTTATTTGACTGGGTTACATACTAAAAAGACACCAACGCGTGTCGGCTTGCGCCTTCCTCAGGGTGTATGGAGACAAGAGACAATCAAACAAAATTAAATAGAATTCAGTTCAGCTGTGGCTCCTCAGGTCTCTGCAATGCTCCTCCAGGCCTGAAGGAGGCGCTGGCAGGAGCACCCAGATATTCTGCTTCCTGAACAATCAAAAAAAGGAAAATTAAATTGACTGTTGAAAAGTAACAGAGTAGCAGTATAACGTGAATCATGAGTACCAAAAAGAAGACCATGCAAAGAATAATAAAGCTAAATATATAGAGAAAATCTCCCCTCCTTTAAACAAAACATGACAGTAAGTCACACAATGGCCTGAAAAGTCATGACAAAACAAAGAGCAATGTGAATATAAATATAAATGCAAACAAAGAAACCCAAAGGAAGAAGACTGATAATTATACAACAAAAATTACTAAATCATAGAAAGGATGAAAGGTCAAAATCCTCATTGAGGCCAGGGAAGCTGGTGGCCTTCAGGACATCAATCCAATAAGCCTCTCTCTGCTTGAGGCGCCTGACTCTGTCCCCACCCCTTGCATCGACACTGATCACCTCAATGCCTGAGACTCGTAGAGAAGAGTCATCTGTGTGTTGTGCCTCTGTCACAGGGGTGGTTCAAGTCCCCAATTAAATACTTTCGAGGGTGAGCAGCGCTTAGTAACCCACAACAAAAAGCAGGAGTGCAGCAACAAACATTTATTGTGCAAAACGGTTATAAAATCAGGGGTGGGGGAGTCACTAAAAATAGAACTGTTTCTAAAATGGCCAATCCATAAAAGGTTAAAAAAGGTTAAAGATGAACAGTCTTAGTCTTTCTGGGCTCACTGTCCTCCAGTGCCCTCTCAGTGCCCCCTCCCTGTTGGCCCACGCCAACAGGGATCCCCGGTCCGAGTCCGCCGGGGGCTCCCCAACCACCTGGGCCCCCATGGGCCTCTGTACGTCAGTCCATCCACTCTTGTTCATCCACTCTCGTCCCTCATGGGCCTCTGTCCGTCCGTTCAATCTCCCAGCTTGAATGTCTGCCTTGAATATATAAGGGGAAGGAAACCCTCCCCTCGTTCACCATTGGTCTAGGGGGGCCAGCCTGCAGTGGTTTATTGGCCACTGCAGCTGTCTGTCAGGATTCAGTTGATTGTGTTCAGCTGTGTCTAATAAACTCAAACAAAAGGTAATTGCATGTCAACTCAAAACACAGAAAAGGTTACATTTCAAACAGTAACAAACAAAAACATGCAAATAAAATGGTTAACAACAATTCCAAAACAATAAACAAACAATTAGACACAGCCTGACACTCAGCATGACATCCCCCCACAGTTTACCATTGGCAGTCCCTGTCAACAATCCCCATGTCCACCAACAGCAGCCTCCAGCGGTTCCTTATCCCAGCAGCTGCAGCCAGCTCTCCGCAGCGTCCAGCAGCCCCACCAGTAGCCTCTGGTGGTCTCGTGCTGCAGCCAGCTCTCAGTAGCATCCATCAGCCCCACCAGTAGCCTCTGGTGGTCTCGTGCTGCAGCCAGCTCTCAGTAGCATCCATCAGCCCCACCAGTAGCCTCTGGTGGTCTCGTGCTGCAGCCAGCTCTCAGTAGCATCCATCAGCCCCACCAGTAGCCTCTGGTGGTCTCGTGCTGCAGCTAGCTCTCGGCAGCATCCATCAGCCCCACCAGTAGCCTCTGGTGGTCTCGTGCTGCAGCCAGCTCTCAGTAGCATCCATCAGCCCCACCAGTAGCCTCTGGTGGTCTCGTGCTGCAGCCAGCTCTCAGTAGCATCCATCAGCCCCACCAGTAGCCTCTGGTGGTCTCGTGCTGCAGCTAGCTCTCGGCAGCATCCATCAGCCCCACCAGTAGCCTTCGGTGGTCTCGTGCTGCAGCCAGCTCTCAGCAGCATCCATCAGCCCCACCAGTAGCCTCCGGTGGTCTCTCTTGCTGCATATGGGCAAAGGTCGCATCACTGTTACGACGGGCAAAACATCCTCAGGGCTTGGGGCAGAGGGCCTTCTTTAAGGCCCAACAAAAAACGGGCACCAGGATAAATTATCATTTTAAAACTTTGTGGGTACCCAGCACTGCTCACAAACTCGAATCCTGCCAACAACGCCAAATGTCACAGGGGTGGTTCAAGTCCCCAATTAAATACTTTCGAGGGTGAGCAGCGCTTAGTAACCCACAACAAAAAGCAGGAGTGCAGCAACAAACATTTATTGTGCAAAACGGTTATAAAATCAGGGGTGGGGGAGTCACTAAAAATAGAACTGTTTCTAAAATGGCCAATCCATAAAAGGTTAAAAAAGGTTAAAGATGAACAGTCTTAGTCTTTCTGGGCTCACTGTCCTCCAGTGCCCTCTCAGTGCCCCCTCCCTGTTGGCCCACGCCAACAGGGATCCCCGGTCCGAGTCCGCCGGGGGCTCCCCAACCACCTGGGCCCCCATGGGCCTCTGTACGTCAGTCCATCCACTCTTGTTCATCCACTCTCGTCCCTCATGGGCCTCTGTCCGTCCGTTCAATCTCCCAGCTTGAATGTCTGCCTTGAATATATAAGGGGAAGGGAACCCTCCCCTCGTTCACCATTGGTCTAGGGGGGCCAGCCTGCAGTGGTTTATTGGCCACTGCAGCTGTCTGTCAGGATTCAGTTGATTGTGTTCAGCTGTGTCTAATAAACTCAAACAAAAGGTAATTGCATGTCAACTCAAAACACAGAAAAGGTTACATTTCAAACAGTAACAAACAAAAACATGCAAATAAAATGGTTAACAACAATTCCAAAACAATAAACAAACAATTAGACACAGCCTGGCACTCAGCATGACACCTCCATATAGTGTTTGGCCATTGGGTAGTTCACATTTTTGGTACGAATGGCATATTTATGTTCAGCCACCCTGTCCCTCAATCTCCTTTTAGTAAGGCCTACATAAAAACAACCACAAATGCATTCCAGTCGGTATACAACATGAGTAGTGTTGCAATTTATGAAACTGGAAATAAAATACAACTTGTTGCTAAAAACATCCATGAAAGTATCCGTTTTGACCATGTTGTCACAGCATCTACAGTTACCACACCGAAAATTGCCCTTTGGTCGACGCAGCCAGGTGTCTGGTTTGTGAGCAGGAAGGTAACTCCTCACCAGTTTATCTTTAATGGTGGGGGCCCTTCTGAAGCTGATACCTGGCGGTTCAGGGAAAACCCCTTTTAAAGAGGGGTCACTCTCAATTATGTCCCAATTTCTTTTTATGATACGTTTGATCTGGACAGCTTGTTTACTGTAGCGTGTAACAAAGAAGGGTTTCTGAACTTGTTCTTGTTTAGGTTTAGGGGTGAGTAGATCCCCTCTCTCCAGTGATGAAGCTCTGTTATGAGCCTGAGTCAGGAGCTCAGATTTATACCCCCTCTGTTTAAAACGTTGCTGCATGTCCGTTGATTGATTTAAAAAGTCTTGGTCAGAATCACATATACGCCTTAATCTGTGCATTTGACCATAAGGGATGTTCTTAATAAGCCACGGCGGGTGGAAGCTATCTGCATGCAATAGAGTGTTACGGTCAGTTTCCTTTCTAAAAATGGACGTGTGCAAGTAACCTTGGTCATCTTTAGAAATCTGCAGGTCTAAAAAATTGATGACTTTAACGTCGTATTCTATGCTCAGTTTCAAGTTTTTGTTCAAATTGTTTACATAGAAATGGAAGTCAAGGAGCTCTTCTTCTGACCCGGAAAAGATGATATATTTAGCTTTATTATTCTTTGCATGGTCTTCTTTTTGGTACTCATGATTCACGTTATACTGCTACTCTGTTACTTTTCAACAGTCAATTTAATTTTCCTTTTTTTGATTGTTCAGGAAGCAGAATATCTGGGTGCTCCTGCCAGCGCCTCCTTCAGGCCTGGAGGAGCATTGCAGAGACCTGAGGAGCCACAGCTGAACTGAATTCTATTTAATTTTGTTTGATTGTCTCTTGTCTCCATACACCCTGAGGAAGGCGCAAGCCGACACGCGTTGGTGTCTTTTTAGTATGTAACCCAGTCAAATAAAGGTTTTTTAATTTTTTCAAGCCACCAGAGTGCCTGCATTTTTTCCTTTTGAGAGCACATACATGTATGTTGTAGGTGTGTGTAATGTGTGTTGTTGGGGTGGCTGCAGTCAGTCACCCTAACACTGGGATGTTCCAGGATGAAACCCCCCCCCCCGGCGTGTGACATGTCCTAGGATAAATAATGAACCTGAACTGCCCTGAATGCCCAGGCTGGTCACAGTGGCAGTCCTGAGTTCTGATGACCTGAGAAGGCTGTGTCAGGGAAATCTAGAGGTAAATCAATAAATGGAACATGAGCTGCTGTGGAGGAGAGAAAGAAAAACAAAACATAGGCTACACGTGTCAAATATAAGGTAATCTGCTCAACAGCTGAGCGTTGGCCGACACTAGGCCATGTGATACAACACGCCAGCAGAACTACAGCTGGGTGTTGGAACAGATCAGGCTGGTGCAGAGATGGCTGGGAAAATGACCTGAAGCAACAAATGTAAAAGAAGCCAAAATTCCTCCAAAATAACACTGATGGATGCTCATCTCAAGTTACTGCTGTAAAACTGATTTACAAGCTTTCCAACCACATGATGTTCAACATCTTTCACACTACCTCTGCTCACGATCTAAAGATTCATTTGAAGTTTTTTTTTTTTTTTGGTTTAACGTCACAATTGTGTTGTTCCTTTAAGAATGTATTTACATAATGTTAAATGTGAGGGACAAAAAGCACATTTTACATGCTCAAACCCATTTTGAATATCTAAATTTCAATTTGTTGCATTTCTTCTGTGTTTTAACCTAGCACACATTTTTATTTATCTTGTCGAGTGTTTAGTATTTTATTGAGTGAGTTGGTGGTGCCTGTTTTTAATCTTTGCACTTTTAATGTTTCTCTGGCTGCTGTCTTGGCAAGGCTTCCCTTGAAAAAGAGGTCATTGTATCTCAACGGGCCCAACCTGGTTAACTAAGATTACCGTAAATAATAAATACATTTCCTTCTCAGTATTTCATATAAACACGGGTCGTCAGTTCATACCACTCATTTAAATCAGGGATATTCGCCTTCATGCAGTAGGATTCCTCAGTAGGAGCTTTGATAAACCAATGTCATTAGTCTGATTATCACAGAAAAAAAATATTTCCAAAAGTACAAAAACATGGAAATGCCTAGTAATAAAGGAATAGTTGTCAGAGCATTTAAATGCAGAACCATGCAGGACTCTGGAAATAATTTACAAAAATTACTTGGATATTTCCTTAATTAAATATTAATGTTTCCTCTCCCTTCAATAAGAGTGATTTAAAAAACTAATTTGTAATTAAAACATATTACAAAGGCAGCTCGAAGTTGACTTGCTGTCCAGTAAATGACCAGCAGGGGTCGCCAGAGGGAACTTTCACACTAATATAATAACAGTTTAATACCTGGTTCTTCCTGCTTCAAACAAGTCATAGGTAGACAAAAAAGTGAGGCTGATGGGACCATCAAACCCAAGAACAACGTCGCCCTGGAGAGGCATACTTTATTTCATTTGTCAATATACTTCAGGAAACAATATACAAAGCAATGACATGGTCACCGTTACTGAATGTGTGGTTCTGTTCAGCTCAAGAGGGCGGGGGAAAGAAACAGGCGTTTGCAGCTCAGGTCCCTGCTCTTCAACAGGTGGGAACAGACAGATGAGAGGGGGGGGAGGTGATTGACCCTGTGTGCAACATGCTTGTTGAAGATCTTCAGACGGGATCACAAAAATTAAGAAAAAAAAACCCAGCCTGCAGGTATAAGAGGCTTAAGACTTTCAACAAGGCACTAGCATATGGACCAATACTTACACTCCAAGAAAATAACCAGTGCTCACTTTAGTTTAACATATTTATTACAATACATACATTTCACATTAGAGCTTTGACCCCTGGCCCTGCCCTGACTGAAGAGATGCTCCACATACAGCCTACACCCATCTTTGACCTGTTGCAGCTGTACCACCACTCAAACTAGGCGCCGGTGAAAACGGGTTGGATTTCTTTTGCGATTCACTGCTTTATGACTAACAAATCTTATAAATAAAACCTCATTCTCTCATCCTCTTAAAACTCCACCGTTATAACGTATGTACAAAGGAATGAAACAGAGGTACCACCTTCGCTTTAGAGGGTGAAAGCAGGGTGAAAGGAACTAAAAACAGCAGGAACACAGAAGGTTTAAATTAAAAAGAAAAAAAAAAAAGGAGGGAAGAATGCGAGGGGACAGGGACGAGGCCTGGTGAGGGGAGAGGGAATGGTCCAAAAGCAGCACACCATCACATCCCGGGTTCTTTGTTGTGTTTTTTAAATAATCACCCACTCCATCACAGCACCAGGCACATTTCTTATTTTGTTGTTATGATTTTTTTAACTGGATAATGATGCAGGGCCACCAGAAGCTGCAAAAGATCACTGAACCATTGTAGCAGTTTACACACATCTGCACGGAGGGGGATGTCTGCCACACCTCAGTACAAGCTGGAGTTCAACCTGAGAGGGTGGAGGAAGAGGACAGACGGAAGAATCAGAAGATTTGAAGAGAAACTAACAACAATAACCCCACTGTGTTCTGCCTTAAGCTACACCTGTGTGTGAATAAATGAAAGAAATTGCTGAAAACATCCTCCTCTGTTTATTTGCAGGTCTCTCACTCTCTCTCTCACACACACAGACACACACACACACAATGGTTCAATGATCTGAGTTGAAAAGAAGGGATCCTTTAAGTCTGCAGATGGGTTAACATGGAGGACAGGCGAGCTAATGACCGTAGCCGCCTAGGTGTCGATTAGTCTGGATGTCCAAAGCTTTGACAGGCATGGCTTTCCATGGCTTCAATCTACAAAACATATGTACAACATAGATAATAACATCTACAAGAAATCTACATTTTCTCCACCGTGGGTTTTTACAAAACTGTCTTGCAAATCAACCCCCCCCTCCCCCGACATCAGCTCCTCATCTCCCTCTCGGGTCTCCCAGTCCAACGGTCCGAACCAACTGCTACTCCCGTGTGTGTTGAGACTGGGGCTCAAGAGGGAATAAACAGCTCCCTCCTCACCTTCCATCTATGTGCAAGCTCCCCACCCTCTCACACGCTCCACACGCTCACTCAAACCCCCAACCCAAAGTTCTCAGACCATGAAGGAATTCTGGTTCTTCAATTTTTCAAGTTCTTTGATTTGTTGTCTCAAAAACAGTATCCTGTGAGAAAGACAAGAGAACAATAGTTAGGATTCTTGGCTGTTGCTCGACGTGGGTGAACGGCCGGAGCGGAGGTTTGCTTACCGCTGCTCGCGCAGTGTCGCCTGGATTTCACAGACTCGGACCAGAGAGCGCAGGTTTTTGAGCTCAGTGCAGTTCTCAGACATGCAGATGCTGCCCATGGTGTGAGCCTCCTCACGGAGTCTTGACGCCTGCAGCACGTTGGAGACAAACATGGAGCAGTTTGGGTTGAGGGATTACTGCAAGGCCTTGCTTTAGAGAAACTTACATATGTTGTTAAAGGGAAATATAACACATTTGAGAAGATTTGGGACTTTTATGCAATTTCTGGAGGGGGGATTTTATTGCAGCTTTATAGTCTACTGTTGTGTTCTATATATTTTATAGGGGGAATGTGCATGACGTCACAGATGCAACTTCACAGCTGGTTTCGCCTACTGAGTGTCAGAAAGACTGAGTGTCAGAAAGACTGAGTGTCAGAAAGACTGAGTGGCAGAAAGACTGAGTGTCAGCGTAAACTTTCAGTTTGAGCAACTGGAAAACATCTAAAATGGGAAAGAGCTGTTGTGCGATCGACTGTACTCATAGATTTAGCAAGAAATCAGAGTTATCGTTTTACAGACTGCCGAAAAATAAGCTTAAGAGAGACAAATGGATCGCTGCAATTCACAGAAACAACTGGATTCCAGACACCGAAACGTGGATTTGCGGTTCCCATTTTGTATCAGGTAATGTTGGATTTTTGGGTAGCTAACGTTAAACGGTCAAATCATAAAGTTCGGTGTCCTCATCACTTTAATTTCTACAACAAATCCTGCCTTGAAGTCGGACCAAACGTCAAGACTTTTGTAAGCCTTCAAGCTTTGCTTCGTGTATTTCCCCGGCGTAGAAATTAAGTAAATATAAATATCAGGAAACTGGATTCGTGGCCAAATATTAATGTCCATGGACCACTGGTTCTTGGTAACTGTACCAAATATTAATGTCCATGGACCACTGGTTCTTGGTAACTGTACCAAATATTAATGTCCATGGACCACTGGTTCTTGGTAACTGTACCAAATATTAATGTCCATGGACCACTGGTTCTTGGTAACTGTACCAAATATTAATGTCCATGGACCAATGGTTATTGGTAACTGTACCAAATATTAATGTCCATGGACCACTGGTTCTTGGGGTAACTGTACGGGTCACTGTCAAGTCCAACTGACTTTAATTTAAGCCGATAATCGGCTGTTATCCCGTCTTCTCCACTAGTTGCAGCTGTTTTTGCTACTCAGTGTGAGTAAGGGGACGTGGGTGGGGAAGTGACGTCAATGCAGACCCTCTATTCTTATTTTTATATATACAACTTCTTGTTTATTTCTAATAAGGTCACTGATCACATTTTGGATGGATTCTAGAAGTACACGATGTGTTTCCATCTGTGTATGTACATGTTGGTCACTCATTAGCGTTATCCTTTTCTTTTCCCTAAACGCCATGATGAGAATCCGTCAGTTACCACAACAGTAAAATATACCACTTAAATCCCTACATTTGGAATATCTTCAAGTGCCTATTTGTACATATTAATGTGTCTTGTTCTGTTTTGTGCCTTTGTACTGTAAATGAAAAAGTAAATAAGAATAAAAGCTGGTGTACTGACCTGTTTCTCTACGTGTTCTGCGGGCCACCCCTGCACGTGTTTGATAAGGTTGTCATTGAAGTGAGCGGCGAGTGTGGGGGTGAAGGAGCAGGAGGGCCGGGCTGAGGAGGCTGGGGGGGCCGAGGCAGAACTGGGGGCGTTGCTGCTGCTGGACGCAACATGGTTGGGACCGGGGGAGGGACTCCGCTGGCTGCTACAGTTCACACAAGGACAGAAAAAGAAAAAAAAAGCAGGACTTTAGTCATCCTGAATATGAAAACGCTGACCTTAAAAAAGAAGCAGGACTTACAGGCATTAAAATGTCTACAAATAATTACATACTCCTACTAAAAAGACACAGAAATGGAATAAGTCTTTCAATTGAAACAGACAAAAATGAGTTTCACGAATTATGGCGCTTTTTTCCCCCCGTGCGTTAATTGCGCTTTTCCACTAGGGGTCTAACGTGCTGAGTAGATACTTTTCTGTAACTATTCTGCTGAGGTTCTAAGCTGCTTAGTCGGCTGTATCTGACATCATCACACTACAGGACACCGATTGGTTGGGGGATTGGAGTCAGACGTCTGAGTCAGGAGGAGGAAATCAGAGAAAAAGAGACTGACAGCTTCTTGTTCATTTTATTCAACAGCCAATGGCAGCAAAGTCTGTTTGGTGATCCAACTCTGAGGGTCAGATGTTCATAAACCTGGTGCTGAGGAGAGAATTAAAAAGGGATCTAGACGGAGATAAGGAACGACCAGATCCACCAGGAGCTCTGTCACTTCATAGCTGCTCACGGCTCCAGCTGACTTTTCAGCAGCACAGAGACAAACTAACAAAAATTAAAAAGTGTTGCTGCTTGAAGCTTCTCTCATTTTTCACAGACCCAGCAGCACATCTATCATCTCCTCCAGGTTCTACATCTTTAGTGTTGTTGCCTTCTTCGATAAATTCACACAATCAAATACGTCACAGCAGCTTCACTCCAACCTCCTACTTCTGCTCCAGGTGCTGAATTGTTATGGAAAAGAAACCAGGCTGAGTTGAGTAGAGCCGAGTAGGTGCTAGTGGAAAAGTGCCATTATTAAAATAAAGGATCCACAGTTTGTTCCACTGATGACCAGCAGATGGCGCAGCAACACTATGCAATGAAACATCACTAGAGCTGGTGTTCATGGGAAAATAACATATTTCCATCTGTGTGCAGCCAGTCTTATGACAGCATCGCCTAAACTTTCAGGTCCTGAGTGTTTTGAACAATCAAATATAATATATTCTTTGCACTTATACTATCTAGATTATACTATCATTGTGCTCACCATGGTTACAATACAACAACATCAGAAAGAAGGTTCATACCGAGGGTGAGAACAGGTTTGATACAGATAACTTTTTTTCTACAGAGCCATGGTTGGCTGGAACTCTATACCAGTTCAGATTTCTCATGTAGGTACAGTAGCATAGATTGGTTTAAGATTCAGTTGAAACAATATCTTAAAATGTAATGGATTATGATTTGACATTTGGAAGGAACAGAATGAAGTTTTAAATAGAATTACAGGTAGTGTAAACCCTAATACAATAAAGGTGAAAAGTGGTCAATAATTCAAAGATAAGGTCATTTCAGGCAGGTATTGTTTATGAAGGTGTTTTATTTGATTTCATTTCTATGTATTTATGTCTGAGAATGATGGTGATTTAGTTTTATCCTCTGTGTTGTTTGTGACTAAGGGAGTTGTGTCTATTATTGTTTTGTTAGTCATGTATAATGTATGTCTGTTATGTATTAAGTGTTAATTTGTGTGTATGTTGGACCCCAGGAAGAATAGCTAATGCTGTTGCTAATGGGGATCCTAAATAAAACAAACAGACTTGACAAAAATAATATAGTTTTCTAAATCAGTTCACAGCATCAGAACCGGACTCGTGTCCAGCTTTGCTGCGTTGTGTGCTGGTACTGACCCTTGGCGCTGGATGGTACGAGGTGAAGCCGTAGTGGCGTCATGACTGTGCGGCTTCTCGCTTGACAGCGGCTGCTGAGATGAGGGCTGGGAATGAGACGCCTGCTTCACCGCTGCCGTGCTTACCTGGGACACAATAAACCAGATTTAAACAAGGGGACACTTTTTGCCAAACATTTCATTGATCAACGTATTTAAAATGAGGGAGATTACAGATGCTTCCCCTTGGTTAGGCCTCATTTTATTTCCAAAGTCTGTCTGACTTGCAGGTGTCTCCAGAAGACATTACCATACGATACCTGACGGTTCCTTGGCTGCTGGATAAGTTCTACACCTGCTGAGCAGAGTTGATGTTTGTCTTACTTTTGGCTGTGAGATGACAGGCTGCGTGCTGAGAAGCGGCTTGAGGGGACCAGCGTTGGTCTGCGGCGTGCTGATCCTCGGAGAAACGTAGGATCTGGGCGACGAGGCGTCGGATGTTAAAGACATTGGTGACTGATTTGATTGCTGAGCTGCTTAAGAAATAGGAAGAGAAAAGAATTTCATTTATTTATTTAGCACAAATCTTTTTTAAAAACAGTACATGGAGGGAACGAAGCCCGAAGGGCTTGTACAGAGTTCCACTCCCATCAACAATTGTGATGAAATAAAGATAATGTACAACACATTAAAAGGTCTGGATTACATTAAAGATAAAGACATTGAAGGTTAAGACAGAATAAGATGTTTTTTTAATAACTTTCTGAAGGAGGTAAAAGATAGCGTTGACTTCAGTGACACATTCAATTAATTCCAGAGTTTTGGATCTAAATGTAATATTAAATTGATGACCAGATGTTAGACAGAAGGGTAAATGGAGATTGCCACTGTGTCTAGTTGGATATGAATTAAAATCAGATGAAAACGTAAAAAACTGCTGGAAGGTGAGAGGAAGATATTGTTTTCTATTGATAAACTTATGCACAAACAAGCATGAGTGAAAAACATTAAGTTTATGAAGGATAATAGTGAACATTTCATAAAAAGGGGTGCAGATGGTTGGTGTCTACCAGACTGAGATCGTTCTTAAGAATCTTTTCTGGATTATCAGTAAAAAAGTAACTCACGTCAAAGACCTAGAGTAGTCATTACATGCTGTTGCAGGCTTTCCAGATATGGGGGGGGGGGGTCAACCAATTGCAGGTGTTGCCGTAGCAACTTAAATTTATTTTGGCAGATGACACTTTGTCTTGATATTTTCAGCATGTGCACTGGCATTAAAATTAAGAGGTAAAAGCTTTTACCATTAAAAGTGCCCAGTTATACGCAACAGAAGAGGCGTAATCAAGACAAACAGTCATTTTATGCGCAGCATGTTTTGTTCCTCTCCTTTTATCACTGATCCACTGATAGCGGGAGCATTTTCCTTGGCAGCTGTGGCCTCCTGAGTGAATCTGGTTTCTGGATCAATCCCCAGCCCGAGACTGAAGTGCGTCTTGGCAGGAAACTGAACCCCCACACCAACCTCACTTCCAGTAAAGGGTCACAAGCAACTGTCCTTATAGTGTCAACCCCAAGCTCGGATAAATCTTCTCTTCTTGACAGAGTAAAAGGTCTACTCTAACCTATGGCAAATAAATAAGTGGAACATTATCTGCTGTTCAATTTCTTCAGTGACTTTTTTGCATCACAGTTAAAACAAAAAACATTTAAAAATGCATTCCTGTACACAGAATATTTGCTTTTTCCCCCCTCGCTCTAATATACACCGGTACAGGAAACAATACCTACCTTCATCTCTAACGGTCTACAATCACTCAATCGTGACTTCTCAATAAACAGACTATTGTAATTTAACAATGTATTTTTGCTTTAAGGATTGATTGAAAGTAACTTACTTATTGATATGATTCAAGACTAGCTTTAGATATCATAGGGAGGCAGTGATAGTGTTCGCCTTTGACCTACACTGCTTGCACAACAGCACAGTGGAAAACATCTGGACGGCGTCTCTTACCTTGGCTGGAGAGTTGAGCAGCTTGAGAGAGGATAGTAGTGATATTGAAAGCTGATGGTCCAGCTGTGAGGATCTTGTGGAGCATCGACTGTAATGAAGCTTGTGTGACAGCAGCTGTGAGAACTAAAGAGACAAAAACAAAACATACCATTAGACCTGATGTGAAGACGCACGGCTGGTTTTAATCTCTTATGCATGAGCCCAGAAAGAACAGTCATAATAAAACACTATGATAAAAACGGCTTTGCCTCATATCTGCTAAAAGGTTTGGGCCTTCATTATTAGGTAATTAATTCTACATATTAGTGAGAGGAGAAAATGATTTCTACGCTCTAGATTTGACGTTAAATTTTGATGTTTAAAATGAAACAACTATCACCATCCGCCCTGTGCTTTTACAGCGGCTGTCATTAAGGGTAGGGCTGAAACTTACAACTATTTTCATAGTCAATAATCAATTAAATATTGAAATCACTAATCAGATCAACTTAAACCATTGTATTTAGCTATTGGGTTTTCAAAAGGAGCCTAAGACTGATTAAGGCCACGTTTACACATAGGGTATTTACAAAAACGGATATTTCCCCCTCTATGTTTTGAAAAATCTCTTCATTTACACAAACCCCCATAAATACGCTGTTAAGGTGCTATGAGCAGCCAAACCTACAGGGGGCAGTGTAACGAGAAGATAAAGTCATGCTAGCCAATCAGAATCCTGGAAAAAAACATCAACAAATGACAGAGTAACTTCCAGTAACTTCCAAGATGAACGAGGGTCTTTCGTTTGGAGTGAGAGAGAAGTGGAGTTACTTTTAAGTGTGACTTTAGAATATAAAACAAGTAAAATACAAGAAAATATTGACGGTGGCCAAACTAATTGTAAACACAGGTCGCACACATGACTCTGGTGACGTTTCTGTCTCATAATGTGACGTTCTGCAGCCTAAATGTCTGTTTCCCTCTGTTTACAAGCAAAAGTGAAGACGGAGTTTTTGCAAATCTCCACTTTGGCCAGAGTTTTCAGAGCCGGTTGTTTTTGGTGACTTTGAGCTTCGTTTTCGTGTAAACGAACGGCCAAAACGCATGAAAACGCCACCGTTTTTGCCACGTGTAAACGGGGCCTAAGACAACTTGCAAGAACACATTGAAAAACATTTTTCAGGCATAAATTAGTTCTTTATGACCATCCTGTCGTGGTCAGCAGGACTTGGCGGAGTTCATAGAGTACATAGAACGTTCAAAAACAACTGGAAGGGAAATAGGACACCAAGTTGGTTGGTGAGAGACACGGATCCAGAGGATGGGGTTATACGGAGGAGAATGCTTCGCCGTGGAGAAGTTAATAGCCAAAAGGAAAAGAGCACATAGCAGAGGAATAGATCTTTGCACGCATACACGAGTCTTCCCGGAGCCCCAGGAGTTCTGAAGTACGACCACAATCAGACGAGATTCTCCAGCGCATCACACAGTCTATGGTCACATTTGTAACGTTAGCGTCTCACTACCATTACTCCTAAATGGTTGATGAAAGTCAGAGTGACCACTGGCAGCTTTGAGTGGAGAGTTCTGGAGAGCAATTTCTGACATATTTGGGTCTTAGTCTCTCGGAAAAAAACCCCCCACAGCATCCAAGGATGTTTTAGGTCACCCACATATCATTTTCCCCACTCTCTGTATCGATTACTGTAAAATTCTGCATTGATGTGCTCGCAAAGACACGTGTGCTCTCAGGTCAGACAGCATCACCAGCAGACGTAGAGCTCGAATTAGATAGAAAATATCTACATTTTTAAAATTTTTTAAAGCTTGACTGGCATTGCTATGCCATTGTCACCAACTCTGTCTTTACAAATATAAAAAATGACACCATTTTTGCCTAGTATTGTCAAGCTAGAGTTTGATTGACATGATGTTGGCAAAACAGCAGTTGCTGGCACTGGATCATCATGTGTGAGCAGCTTAAAGACTAGTCAAAAAAAATTGCTGAGCCATTGGTTGACGGATATTTAACAAGCCAAATATCTGGAGCCATCAGGACGATCCCTATTCAAGCCTTCAGCCAATAAGATGGAAACATCGTGTGAGATCTTCCCTGTGGGAAGCCTGAAGGAGAAGCTACCACAACAAGATTTCCAGTTATCGCTGCAAAATATACAGGACTGTCTCAGAAAATTAGAATATTGTGGTAAAAGTTATTTATTTTCTGTAATGCAATTAAACAAACATGTCATACATTCTGGATTCATTACAAATCAACTGAAATATTGCAAGCCTTTTATTATTTTAATATTGCTGATTATGGTTTACAGTTTAAGATTAAGATTCCCAGAATATTTTAATTGTCTGAGATAGGATATTTGAGTTTTCTTAAGCTGTAAAACATGATCAACAATATTAAAATAATAAAAGGCTTGCAATATTTCAGTTGATTTGTAATGAATCCAGAATGTATGACATTTTTGCATTACAGAAAATAAAGGAATTTATCATAATATTCTAATTTTCTGAGACAGTCCTGTATGTATGTATATTTTATTTTACTTACAGAGCTAATCTATTCCTTCATCCATGTTCTTTCCTCCTGACTAACCATTTAATCTTTACCCTGGTTATGGCTCTTGTCTCCAGGCTTTTTTGTGCCAAAATGTGGTTTTAGAGGTGACTGGATGTTAGATGTTAAAGAGTATGTTAAGGGATTAAATGCCAACAATCAACTAGGGGTCTCTCAGCGATTAGTCAACGTTGTTGTCAAAAACTGATAATCAAAGTAGATGCCAACGAGTTTGTCGACTATAGTCTGGGGGAGAGGGGGCACTGCCTTCCTTCCCATCTCAGCCGAGAATTGCATACGCACAATAGAGTACAGCTGCTATTGTCACCACACGTGTTTTTATCAACAGTGAGGCATCAACTTCCTTCCTATCTCGTGCCCAGTAGAGTACAGCACCAGGTAAACAATGTGGCACTGACGATGCAACACCGCGGCGACTGGCAGCAAAGTTCATTAGAAGATGTACTTTTGAATGAAGTGTCCATCTATCTTGTCTTTTATTTTTAATTAGCACATCATTTAAACAACCTCATGCAAATTTTAAAAGCTGAGAGCAAACAAGCCATTTAATAATTAGGAGATTCATAATCTGATTAGTCGATAATTGTTTCAATAGTCGATGACTAGTTGACTATCAGAATGATCAATCTAGTCACTGAACAGGGAAAGCAAATCTCTGGTTTACAAGATAGTGAATCATGTAATCTAAACAGACAGTGATCAGCTGACACAAATGCATTGTGACTCACACCTCAAAATCATCAACATGACACAAGCCTCTTCAGTTTTTTGAGGTTCGAGTCTTTTGGACACAGAGAGGAAAGTGGGGAATGGTTCATTACAGCCCAAATGGCTGGCTAAGAGCAAAAATAACATGGTTGGAAAAGCTTCTTTTGAACTGTACCTGTGTTTTGACAGGTCTGTGACAGACATTTCATTAAGATCTGAGGATACTGTGTTGATTTTTTCCTGACAATCTAATAATATATTCTAAACAGATTTTTTTATGTGGGTGTTTGCAATTGCACAGCTGATCAAGGAAAATAAATCCTGAGCTTCAACCTTTTTCAAGGTGGGCAGGCTTTAGTGTATAACCCTGTATATCCATGTATTATTGTCGAGGGGAGGTCCTGGGGTTTAGAGAGCATTCTGAAAAATAGCCCCCTAAATGATAAGATTCTGGCTAATTTTGTGGATATAAATAGTCAACATTCAGATAGGAGATGAACAAGCCCAGCACAAGCCTATATTACAGCAATGTTTTTGCTTCAAGGCCCCCTGAGTTCTGAGTCCCAAGTTTACTTCAGAAAACTACCACTTTCATCAATTATAACAAAGAAATGACAAAGAACTGAACTGGAAAAAATAAATACTGCAAAAATAAAAACAGAAGACAGCTTGCCTGCTGCTTTGACAACAGAGAGGTGCATGAGGAAAATTTTATCTTCCACTAATATCTTGGATAAACTGACGAGTCGACGAGCATTTACGACGGTAAATGACTGGTCATGTCCATCAATAAATGAGCAGATGCACATCTTTGAAATCAGCCACACGATAGGTGATTGTGGGTGGGACGTCTGCCGTGGCTGTTATCCCAGGCAAACACCAGATGTGTTGAATGGGCATCTGCTTTTGTGGCACCAGTTCCCAAATATCTTTCAATCGCTACGCACTTCCATCCAAGCCCAGCGCCCTTAGTTCTTTATGCCTTTGTGGACATATTTGATGTCCTCCCCTGGTGTCATGAACTCACAGTCCACGTTGCCAGGATTGGAAAACACATTTGATGGCATAAAAAGTAGATAAAATGCTACCACACACTGTGGTAATTTACATTATACCCAAAACATTTTTTGTCGAAAAAATAAAAATATTGCCACATATATCTTACTGCAGTTTCCAACAATATCATACATTGCATGTTTTTTGTCTCATGTTACGTTCAGCCCTCTCACATGAACAAACCACCTAAACACGATTCAACCCACTCAGCCCTCTGGAAATCCTCTTCCAGTTGATTCGTTTAATCTCAATCCGTACCAAACAAGAGAAGCAAACAAAAATGCAAAACACATCTCTAGCTCTTCCATGTTTCCTGGTTTCTTCTCCTCTTGCTGCATTCTTCTCCTCTTCTCCTTTTATATTGTTTGTGAATAGCAAAAAAGGTCATCACTTGGCACGCAGAATTATTTGTACAGTAAGTGGTTCCTGTGTGCCACAATTTACAGGAAACTAGCAGGGTAAAGGGGCAGATGAGGCGGCCGGTCTTGTTAGCCTTTTCCACCCGGCTGGTTAACCCCAGATCCCCTGCTAGTGGAAATGCTCCTTCGGGTTATTACTAATATTCATCAATGTTCCTGTTGCTGCCACATCCAGAAGGGTTGGCTGCAGTCCCGGGGAACTGAAACCCCTGCATGCAATCTGCAACTGGAGTCACATGAACATCAAGCTCCTTGGAGATGGTCTTATAGCCTTAACCTTTAACACGATTGTCTAGAATCATTTCTCAGAAACTACTTTAATCTTCTCTGGTCCATGTTCAGCATGGTGCACACAATGATACACAACGACGGAGTGAGTATTCTGTTGTTTGTCTCCTGTTTAAATAATACAGTTTAAAGAACACCTACTCATAAGTACGGAAAATATTAGGGCCAGGCAGGAGAAAAATGTTGAAGTACAATTTCGAGAAAAACATTTAAATGTATTTTAACTTTATTCTCGAAATTTCAATTTTATTCAGGAAATTTCAACTTTATTCTCGAAATTGTATTTCAACATTAATCTCATTTTGACTTTTTTCTCTCGACATTTCGACTTTTTTTCTCGAAGCGCACAATAAAAAAAAAAAAGAAATCTTCCCCTCTCAAATATTTTTTCTCCTGAATGGCCCTAATACTCTTCCGTACATAAGGCAATTCTCTATAATATTAGCAGAACAAACTCTCAGCTCTAAGTGGATATTCTAATTTGACCAGTGGGACAGGTTATTAAAAACACATCTACTACTAAAGAAACCAAACTAACAGCTAACACTTTACAGTGCACCATTCTTAAAAAACAGACACGACAGTCAACAGGAGTTCCAAGTATCATGTAAACCTAAAATGTAGATGTATTTTTACCTTCATTGATTTTTGCCACGTCCATACTGGCGTTATTGAGTTGCAGGGCAGTTTGAAGTGCTGGAAGAAGCTGGCGGAGCAGGGTGGGGTCCTGCAGTAGTGGAGGAGCGGGGGACTGGAGGACTGGGGACACGGGGACGGTGGAAGCAGAGGATCCAGGAGGCCCTGACGACGTGTTCAAGCTCCCCGAGCCGGAGGAGGAGGACTGAGGCTGGCTGGCTAGGGCCGCTGGAGGCTTCTCCGCCTGGGTAGACTCTGGAGAACAAAAAGATGCAGTTTTATCAACAGCCACATTCTCACAAATCCATCTGCAATGTGAATTAAAGTTTCACACACTGACGGGTTATTTTCACCTGTGTCAGTACGTTTACATGCAGCAGTTCAATCAGATTTCTGATCGTTTAAGACATCGTTCTGACTTTTAAACTGCATGTAAACACCTTAATCCGATCTACTTCAGACCTATTTCGGACATTTAATGATCGGATAGCAACACCTAGATAATTTGTTCAGAGTCGGAATGTTAACACCATGTATACGGAGACATCGGATATTGCGGTCTGCGCATGCTGGAGAATTTCCTCTGGGGCTTTACCCGGAAGTGAAAGGAGACGGCGCGTGTTAAATAGTTGTTTAAACACCAACATGAAGATCGTGAAAGAGATGGCAGAAGCTTCATCAGGACACCGGAGCAGATCAAAATAAAGTGGAAAAATATACGGAAGGCATAAAATTAGGGCTGGGCGATATATCGAGATTTTAATATATATCAATATATTTTCAAACGCGATATGGTACGAGACAATATCGTTTATATCGATTTAAAAAAAAAAGATGATTTTGATATAGCTTATTTTGTGACAAATTGACTTGTTTTATTTGAGATTTGCACAAATGTTTTGTTATTTGCACAACTGTCAACCTCAGTGGAAAAGTCTGCCTGTTACTGTCTACATTGTATTAATTGCACAGTGTATTTTAATTTAATTGTTATGCAGGAAAGGGATATTTGTTTTATTTTATTAAAGAAGCATTTTTATTCTATACATGCAGGCAGTTTATTTTTATTTCATTTGTTTTATACATTTTGATATTGTGCAGACCTCTGTTAATAAAGGAACCTGTGTGACATTTGGCACGAGGCTTTGTATTAAAACTGACTGTTTTTTTAAGGGTTTGCCTCAGAAAAAAATGAAGCTAACAGAGATGCTATGCTATAATGCTTTGGGGGAAACCCCAATTATGGCACAGAAAAAATATCGATATATATCGAGTATCGCCATTCAGCTAGAAAATATTGAGATATGACTTTTGGTCCATATTCCCCAGCCCTACGTAACATTGGTGCCAAACAAAACAACCGTCAACCGGAAGTGGCTCTTTGTTGAAATGGTTACAAATGGTTACCATGGTTACAGCGCCACATAGTGTCACAGAGTCAGCCATGCTCTGGACATTTATCCCATGCTCTGGACATTTATCCCATTCTCTGAACAGCATGTAAACTCAGACAAGTGATTGGGTCTTCTGGATGTTTATCTGATACGATCAGAAATCCCATTTCTTTGCTGCATGTAAACGTACTGATTGAGTGTTTGAAAAAAACAAAAAGCAATTTAAGACTAATAGAGAGATTAATAGAAGCTGACGGTAGTATGTGGATCTATTTTGCCAATTTGTCAGCTATGCAATAGCTACATTGATTTTACAGTTTTGATTTAATATGCTTTTAAGTTAACAAACAGTCCTGTTTTAAAACAATGCAAGCGTGATGATAGAGAAATACAGCTGGCTCAGTTCTGTTGCCGTGTGTTCCAGTGTTTCTCACGATGTTAACACGCAGGTCTATGAATGACAGCCGAGGTTCACTTGTCAAACAAAAGCTTTTTGTTTTTTTAACACATCCATAATAGTTAAGTTGGTGTTTGGTGCTGTGCCACCTGCGGGCGGTTGTGGCCCCCTGCCAGGCCGCCTGGCACGCCGGCGTAGCAGCCGCCTACTGATACAGACAGCTCCGCGTGATAGTGTTCCCTTACTGGTTCTTCTATGCCCAAAAATGTTTTCCATGTAATTATTCCTTTTTATCTTTGATCACATTTTAACGTAGATATGGATTAGGATTGGTGGGGAACAGGGGGAGCAGATGGGTGGAAGTGACTTCATAAAAAAAAAACAAAAAAAAAAAAAAAAACACGTTTTCTTTGTTGTATAGCTTTGCAGAGGTCATAAGATAAACCTTTATCTCGAATTGGAGAAATATTCCACGTTACAGCAGCAAAGATATCAAAAATATAAATATAAACACAATCATACAAACTGTGGGTAGTTTTGTACTGCACGGTTAAATATTCAGGGCTAAATCTAGTAGTCATCGATGATTCACTGGGAGCAGCTCTGATTGTAAAGTCCGACTGCAGCAGGAACATTTATTGAACACTTATTATAAATTATATACAGGACTGTCTCAGAAAATTAGAATATTGTGATAAAGTCCTTTATTTTCTGAAATGCAAAAATGTCATACATTCTGGATTCATTACAATTCAACTGAAATATTGCAAGCCTTTTATTATTTTAATATTGATGATCATGGCTTACAGCTTAAGATTCCCAGAATAATTTTTTGAGATAGGATATTTGAGTTTTCTTAAGCTGTAAGCCATGATCAGCAATATTAAAATAAAAGGTTTGCAATATTTCAGTTGATTTGTAATGAATCCAGAATGTATGACATTTTTGCATTACAGAAAATAAAAGGACTTTATCACAATATTCAAATTTTCTGAGAAAGTCCTGTAATCTAAATGCATATTTAAAAAGTATAAAAATAAATTAAATTGAAAACCACATATAATGGTCCTCTGTGGAGTGAAAGTTTCTTTCACCCTCGGTTTGTTGAGGGGAAACAAATCCATCCAAGTGATAGCACCCAATAATTGGTTGTTTATGAGTCTAAAAAGATCCAACATTCTGTGACACAATTGTACAAACATTTTACAGAATGGATCAGGTGTTTCATTTCAAACAACTCAGGCTCTCACATTTAATTGCACTGTGAAGTTATGCAAGTATTAATTTTTCACTCATTCACAGCACAGCCTGCATATGGAGGACAAATTATAAGAAAATTCCACCAGAGTGTCGTAGGAAGAGCCACTGTGCACATTTGTGCGTCATTCTTCACCTCCATCTGTCCAGCAAAGCTGCAGACTAGGAACATACTGCACATGTGAAAGAACTAAAGATGCACTGATTGACCGAGCAGGTCAAATCATTTCATGGTTTTCAGTGTCCAGTCTGACCGGTACTCGCCAGGTCATTCTGACTTATCCTATTGGGTCATTTGTGCATGTGTCATGTGCACAAGGGTAATCTGTTAGCATTAAAATGATTTACCGTCAGTGAAGCACAAACTTGATTACGGGTCAGAAGGTCTACCTTTCATCAATCAAAGCAAGCTCCTTCAGAAGGAGCTGGGGTTAACGACAGCAGCTGAAATCCCTTTTCAAATGCCTTTTCAGTGGTGAAATCAGAAATGATGGCTGTGTTTACCCGATGCTGGGTTTGTACCAACTGCAGAACAAGTGCAGACATCATTCTGAACATCTCGATTGTATATATATGTGTGAAAAAGGCTTTTTTCAGACAACAGTCGCAGATATTTACAGAAAAGCACGAGGCAGTTGACATTTAAACATCACATGTTCACTTGCTTCCATATAAAACACTTTGTGCTAGCCAACATCCATGTCTAAACCACAGCACCAAACCTGAAACTCAATGTAGGGGTTTAGCACTACTACCATGGAAGAATAAGGATACATTTCAGTTTTAACTGAGTTATGTTTAAAACTCTTAGACAGAAAGTAACGGAGGAGTTACGGCAATTAAAAGGGCAAGGACTTTGACTTCTAGTTTAAACAGTTTTTTAGCCTGAATGATCAGTCGCAGATCTAGAAAAATATCAGGTCTGAAACCATTCATAGGGCCTCCCCACCCTCGGGGCGGCAATAACTGTTGCTTATCAAAGTACCTTGGATTGGTCAGCGCCACGACCAATCAGAGCAGGGGTGTCCAAAGTCGGTCCTCGAGGGCCGGTGTCCTGCATGTTTTAGATGTTTCCCTTTTTTAAAATCAAGCCGTGATACAAGGAGCTTGGTCATCAACAGAACTATCCAGATTTTGATGACAAGGTGGTGACAACCGTTAATTAGAATCAGGTGTGTTGATGCAGGACCGATTTTGGACACCCCTGAATCAGAGCAACGAACTATAGCCCCTTTCACACAGAGATTCCGCAATATTGGTGTAAAGAAGTCCTGCCAATACGCCGCCTTTGTTGGTTCACACAGAACCATACAACGCCGGCATAACGCCGCTCCCGTCTGTAAATTCACACAGCATGCCGGCGTTCCGCAATCAGAGGCGTGACGACAGCGTCAGTCCGACCGTCATGTCAGCGGCATGCCGGCTGTGTCATTCACACAGACCCCGTTTCGTCTCTGTGACGGCTCTGTGACTACCTCCGCTGCCGGCTTATTGGTGGGGCCACTTGGCCCCCCCATTCCGCCTCCGTGACTTTCACACAGAACAGCGAGGCGGCTTAAAGGCGCAACGTTCCCGCCTCGAACTGGCTGTGTGAAAGGGGCTAATGTGATGCATTCAGAGCAATGGAAATGAGAACCGGGAGAGTGTGCTGTACCAAAACAACAAATAAATCTACCTTGCATGATTTGAGTGCCGTCTTTTTTTCCCTCTCTTGATTTTCACATTTCAAATTCCTAACATGAACCAGCTTATTAATGTTACTAGGTTGTTAAATGAAGTAGAATGGATCACATTATGCTAATTGGGGCTTCTACCTCGGTACCTGGCAATTAACTCAAATGTTAGTCCTACCTCCCCCGAGGCCACAGGAGTACACCAGGTCTGCATGTCCAAGACAGTTACTCAAAACTACCTACATTTTGGATTTAGAAAAAGGAATAAGGTTGCCATTGCATCAATGGTTGCATGAAGCAGAATGCAAAGCGACAATGGCCGTGGCGACTCATTATGGCCACTTGCAAAATAAACCAATGAAATAATTTCAGGCTAGTCTGCAATCTTTCAAAACGCAAAAGACGATGAGAAAGTCAGCAAAAGTTGGAGAGAATGCTTTAAAAGCCTCATATATAATAAAAATACACCGTTGGACAACTATTGCATAGAAGCAATGAGAAGCTGAAATCAGCAGGGGCAGTTTCACTTCAGCTGGGCGAGGCTTTGGAGACTGGAATCTTTAGGTTTTGTTGAAACGAGAAGTGTGAGGAGTTTGTTTGGTGAGACGCTTCCTGAATGCACCACAAGCTCTTAAAGGTCATTGATTACTTTTTCAGAATAAATGCAATAAACTGAGCGAAGGGTACTGCATGTGTGATTGAGTTACGCACTGCCACATGTTTCCACATGTTTCCAGTTGGTAAAAAACAAGTGGAGCTGGCTGCATATTTCAATTACTTTATCTGGCACACAGAATTGGCATGGCTTCTCTGAGCTGAAAAAACTAAATAGTTCTACGTAAGGTCGTGCAGTGCTCTCAACTGGCATGAAATGTGCAATTGCTTACACTTGGAGGGGCCTGGAAAGTCAATTTGTAAAGTACTTTCCTGAGTCTTTGGGAAGGGACAAGACACGGATATAGTTTCCACTGAAAGACAATGTAGATTAAAAGTTAAAATTTGACAGCTGCTCAGGAAGATCAGCTGTTGGAGTCATCCACGGAAAGCACACAAGCATGTGTACATGTCAAAATCTCTTCAGCTCAGGATTTATTGTCAAAGACTTTCCCCAGCTCACAATGAAAGGAATTGTGAGACTTCTGTCTTTTGTAAGAACTGATCTTTCTGACAGTGGATTTTCTTCCATCACCGACCTGAAGAGCAAATGTCTGCAGCCTGAAAATGCCTGAAAACTTCCCTCTCCTCCAGAGACAAGCTGAGTGCCACGCATCAGGACCAGTCATATGACTGAGCTAGGCCTACTGTATGTCATTCTGAAGCCAAACTAAATTACAGAATAAAAATATAAACCTAATATCCACGTGGGGGGGAATTACATGTTTTACGAACTATAAACACTTCGTACACAAATGGGTTAAAGGAGCATCCCAAAATAACCTAGTAACAGCAAGAAAATGAGAAAAAATAAGTGCAGTCACGTCACAAAAAATGACGACTATGTATTTGGCGGCTGCGATTTCTACCAAGTTCGCATGCTAAATAATTAGTTTTGGTTCGTCCACTCTTGTAATAGAAAAGCTTTTCTGCCATGAGTGTAGCGGCAAGCAAAATAGCAGTGCTGCCACTAACAACTAATCTTTCAACTCACGTATCCATTAGTCGATTAATCTAAATGACTAATTTATAACATAATGATTGCTATTGAATTTGTGTTCATTCTATTTTGAACGCTACTCAAGAGCCAAAACATAAAATGTCTAGGAGATGCACCGATCAGGATTTTGAGGGCCGATCACCAGAATCATTATCTGCCGATCCCGATATTTCCGATCACAGCGTGAAATCCATAAATTAGTAAATACTGTTGTCTCATGTACAACAACACTGATAATATATTATTAGGTATCCAAAAATTAGGAGATGAGAAAGTACCGTAATTTCACGACCATATGGCGCACTGTGTGGAAAGGCGCACCCTCAGTTTTGTGTGTCATTTTTGGTTTTAAAACACACATACGGCGCACCGACCCAAAAGGCGCCGTCTACAGAGACGGAGCTGCACACACGCGCACCGCAAAACACACACACGCTAAAAATAGAGCGGAAGCAAAACTTAGTTTGATATTTTATTTCACTTTTCACATCAATCAAACCCTCCAAAAGGTTCATATTTTGTTTCCGCATAAAATAATTAAAAAAAACCACCGGGGCGCCGCACATAAACCTGTCTCAGCCACCCGATCATCTCCTCATCCATCCAGCCCTTCACTCTGGCTGGAAAAGTCTGTTTAGGCAACGCTTTTCTTTTAAAAATCACCATAGCCGGCAGTTTCTGTCCATCAGCGTGGCAGGCAAGCACAAGAGTAGGCTAAATACACTTTTCATACCCCGTTGTGCTGCGGATCCCGACCGCGGCGGTCCCGGGTCCCGCTCCGCCCCCCCGCGCTGGTTCCGCGTCCCGGTTTGTGACCGGTTCCGACCGGCCGGGACCGGAGGAGCCCACATGGACTGGTAGCAGGGACTCCCGGGGAAAGAGCACCGGCATTTCAGCCGGATCTGCCCCGGGGATGCGGCGATCGGACCCCGCAAACCCACGGCAGGTGCATCCTCGGTTCCCGACATGCAAAACACACGCGCGCTGCAGAACACTCACACAAGTGTGGTTATTTAAAAATCTAGCGGGAGCAAAACTAAGTTTGATTGTATTTTATTTAACTTTACACATCAAGCAAATCCTTAAAAGTCTTCGTCTTCTGTTTCCGCATTAATCAGCTCAGTGGATGGTCTCATTCACGTCCAGACTCACGGGGGCTTCACCCGCCCCCTTCTCTTTTTACCGTTCTCATGGTGGCCAGCCTTACATTACCGTAATTCAGGTAATAGACACGGCGCACCGTTTCTTAAGGCGCCCGGCACATTAAAAAAAAAAAAAAAAAAAAAAATGTGCGCCTTATGGTCACGAAAATACGGTATCATGAATTTACCACTGTTTCACTGCAGGCTGAGACAATATGCAATATTTCACACTAGAGACTCTTAGAGACGACAGACTCAGCTTGAAAAAAGAGTAAGTGTAGCTTACTAGCTTCAGCTTTCCTGTGGTAATAATTGTGTACAACACAACATGTGCACCAACACAGACAACAGTAGACAGTAGTCTTAGAGGTGATACAAGTTGTAAACTATAAACTTTAGTTTTCCTGTAGAAAAAATAATTAAATCTTAAATTAAAAAATTAATTATGAAAGCTTTAGCGATAGCATCCACCACGTGTGAGGAAACTCTTGTGAGTGAAGCTCAACTCTTCACACTGGAACTCCAAATGTCACCCGTGAAGCGACTGACACGATTGTCGTCCTCATGAGGCTATGAGTGTGACTGTATATAGTCTGGTAAAACTCAGACTGGCATTAATCAGTGAACGACACGTTTAAACCCGATGTCTTCTACAATGAAAAGCGGCTGATGATCAAGGCTTATGAATCCATTACCGTATGATGTAGTTCTTTATTTTTCTTGCTGCTGTCTTTTATAAGTCTGTTACGTTCAGCTGAGTTAGTGCCGTTGTTGCACGCTCCATTTCTTTCTCTGCCTTAGCAGCAGCCAACTTTGAAAATTCAATATACTCCTTGATGTGAAAAAATTTCAAATATCCTATCAGGTTCGTTGTGTTAAAATTCTTTTATAACATTCCTCCTCTGGGTATCTCCTTTGCACACCTTGCAAACTGCAAATTTGTTGTCCTTTTCGGACCTTCTAAAACTGCCATACCGGCGAGGCCATTTTCAGTGTTGATGTTTTGTAGAGACTGTCGCGCCCCCTTAGGAGACCTGGGTCTGAGATGTGGGAACGCACACGCGGGTGGCGGTTTGTTTTTGTAAACGTCATCGGATTGACCCGCTTTGAACTTTGAGAACTCTGATCAAAACCGAAAAATGTCACCTGCACCATGTGAAAAGTAAACATAAAATAAATTAAATAAAGTGCAAATACAAAATCTGAGAATGTCTTCCACATTATAAAAATAGCATAAAAGTATTACAAAAATAAAACATTCTCCAAAGTATTAATATAAAAGAACTGTATTAGGCAGATTCGACAAACTGATTGTATCAAGCCTTTGCCATCCACGGCATCATATATATATATATATACACATACCCCCCCACCTCTGGTCATCCCGCTGCTGTGTGCTGCTGACGTCCTTGACTCCCCCAGTCTGCCCTTCGGCCCCCCTTACGAGCCTGGTCCTGCTCAAGGTTTTCTTCCCTCCTAAAGGGGAGTTTTTCCTTGCCACTGTTTGGCTTAAGGCTTTTCTCCCAGTAGAGGAGTTTTTACCTGCCATTGTTTATGTAATAATTGCTCGGGGGTTTATGTTTATGTTCTGGATCTCTGGAAAGCGTCTAGAGACAACATCTGTTGTATTAGACGCTATATAAATAAAATGTAATTGAATATATATATATATATATATATATATATATATATATATATATATACACACATACACACACATGTATAAAAATAAAAACAATAATGGCTTGACGTTTAAGTAATAAACAGCTCTTCAACAGCTACTACTTTTTTCAAACCCATTCCTGCCAACACCCACAATATTTGGGTCCAAACCCGCCCACTACCGCAACCTGTCTCAGTCACTCCCGCTCCGGCCAACTCGTATATAGGCCAACTAAAATAAGTTGGTAGTTTTATTAGAACCATTTTATTAGTTGGTCTTGACAGAAGAATAGCCTCAATAAAAATATATTAAACTAAAAATTTCTCAAGTTTTGAAAGAGCAAATTTTCCAAAGTCACATTAAACCTGAACAAGACCTTCTAAACAACTGAAAATCCAGAGGCATGGAAAAAAAAAAAAAGAAACTGAACTTGCTGTACATTACCACAATGGCTCAGAGCAAACCATGGCTTAAAATAAGTCTACAGTGGTTAAATGAATCAGACATCTGTTTTACTTACGATTGCTGTGCAGCAAGTATGTTGCTAAGAGATTCTGGTATCAGGCTGCTGTGTCTTTCTTCTAAATCGCACCTAGACACTAATGGCCCTTTTCCACTAGTAACTACTCAGCGCACCCCGTCTCGGGACGCCTCGTCACGCCTCCTCCCGCTTTGTCCCCGTTTGTTTTTCCACATCCAGGTGAGAAGTAGGCAGGTTGGGGTGAAGCTGCTGTGACGTACTCGATTGCACAACCCCTTTGTTTGTGTCGGCCCTGATGAGAAATCAGCTGGAGCCGCGAGCGGCTGAGAAGAAAACAGAGTTCCTGTGGATCTGATCGTTCCTTATTGCCCGTCTACATCCCTTTTTAATTCTCTCGTCAGCCACCAGGTTTATGAACATCTGCACCTCAGAGTTGGATCACCAAACAGACGTTTGCGCTGTATAATAAAATTGCCGCGAGTCGTTCTCGCGCTGACTCCCGCTTCCTGATTCAAACGTCTGACGGCCCCCCGACCAATCAGTGGCGTGGAGGGTGATGACGTCAGATACAGGGCCGACTCAGCACGTTCAGAACCTCGGCAGAACAGGTACAGAAAAAGTATCTGCTTGGCCAGCCTTTACCCGTCTCGGCCCGTAGTGGAAAAGCGCAAGACAGGGGCGTGGCGAGTAGAAGCGCGCAGAGTAGGTACGAGTGGAAAAGGGCCATAAATGACTCTCCGATGGGGCACTAGAGGCAGGTATACTTAAAATGAATCTTGCAAACTTAGACAGCACAGGGGGGAGTCTTTTTGCGAAATTTCCACCATCGAAGCACCTCATATGGATCTGCGTTGTCCGAGTCGGGCGCTGAGGTAATAAGATATTTCTTCATTGCAAGGCTTTGGCCCTGAAGCGACGGAGGAATCTTCTTCCCACTTTGAGAACTGATTTGGGTTTCTTCCCCACTGGTGGTGGTGCGTCAAAGCGCATTTTATCAATGTTTTCTTTTGCACTATTATATCACATTGGAAATATTTTATTTAAAAGCACGTGAGGTAGGCTACTTTTTTTTAAATTTTAATAACTTTTTATTTGTAATATATTTTTATTAGGCTATGTAATTAATTTATTAGATCAGTGCTTCTCAATCCTGGTCCTCGAGTACCACTGTCCTGCATGTTTTAGATGTTTCCCTGCACCAACACACCCGATTCTAATTAAAGGTCCTAATTAGCTTGTCACCAAGGTCTGCACAGTTCTGTTGATGTCACAGGTACTTGTATCACGGTGTGCTGAAGCAGGATAGCATCTAAAACATGCAGGACAGTGGTACTCGAGGACCAGGATTGAGAAACACTGTATTAGATCATATACGCATGTTTATATCAATGATTTTATCGTTGTTCTGCTTTCTTTAATTACGCCGTCTTTTCCATCAGGACTCAGCATCCGCAGCAAACGCATTTTTGGAGCAAGGAAGGTTGCAATCCTGTAGCTGCAATGAAGGGATGTTGCCGTTTCAGTCGTCCCCATAAGGACTTCCAGACTGAATCACACACACTGGCAACTTCTGAGAGAAAGCCTAGAATAACTTCTGGAATTGAGTTACTGTTTTCAACGGGTCCTTGCTAATCTGTGCACTTCGTTCGTGCTGGTTATTCGCCATCACTAGAGAGGAGATTCCCTCATAATGGAACAGTATGGAGCTCAGCATGTAATAGTTTGAATTCCATCGGGTCTCCACTGATTGCTTGAAAGTGCTTTACAACCTGTTCTGTAAACTTGAATGTTTAAAACATTTGACCAATTTTTTTGCATTGATCAATAATTCAGACAGCTCCAGGTTCTTTGCCAACACAGTGGGAGCAAATGCACTTGACAACACGATGTAAAGGATCTGAGTTTTGCAGTTTGGCCTCGTAAGACCGCAACGATGTTTCCCCCGCGGTCAGTGACAAACACGGTTGACCACCAGCGGTAAATCTATTCCAAACATCTGAGTTTTGGGGACAGCAAGCTCCATATGTTGTCAGCCGTCTTTGCCACACCACTTCCAAAAGGAGCCTAAAACAGCACCCTTGAGACGAGATTAAAGTCACCATTCGTGTAGTGGGTGGTGCTGGATATGAATGATGTTTTGTGGTAGTTTTCCGTCCATATGTTGGCTGTAACAGCACACCCATCATTTTCAACGATGGTTTTCATCTCTGCTGCCACAAGCGCCTGGACCCCTCGTGCTTTTTTGTTTGTAACAATTTTACAATATTTTTCCATGATTGATTTTCACAGATTTTTTAGTTTTATATTCTCCTGCCTCTCCATGACGACAACCAAGTTCGGGATCGGCTGTTTGTTTTTTGCCAGCCCGCAAGATTGTTGGGTCCGGCAGGATCCCAGTCCCAATGCAGGCTCTGCCGTGTGCTTCCTGTTCAGGTCCTCATGCATCCCGCTTTGCTCCCATGATAAGCCAACAAAGTTTTACAAAGTGTACAAACCAGCTGCCATTAAGTATTCCTAAACTTTTGATGCTTATGGTCTTTTTCTAGAAGTCGCCATACTCAAGTCAGACTCACCGCACGCTTCCATTTTATGTATTAAAACAGCAGGATACTCAGAACCGACGGTAAAAGACGCTCAATTCAGGGGAGGGAAGAGAGAGGGCTGCCCATTTCACCAGCAAGGTGTTCACAGCAAAACTAGTGGTGTGGAGCAGCAATACCTGAACGCAGATCAGCCATTTGAGACTGGTGACCGAAAAATAAATCAAAGGTGGTTGACACATCGGACAAAAATTATTATTATTATTATTTAATGGTCGAGGTGAATTTTCATTGTTGATTGCGATGACCATGTCGACTAATCGCAGAAGCTATACAAATTAGTGACACAAAGAAGCCACGTAGGTTTGTGGGTGTATTTGAACTTGTTGCCAGGCCTGTAGAAACCGGCCTAAATGACCATTTAAGTATAGCTAAACATAAATTTAAAAAGAAAACTCCCGCAATGTTTCGGTCAGGCATCAAGCTTGATGCCTTGAAAAAGGTCTATGACCGAAATGTTGGCCTAATAAACAAGTGTATGGTGAGAAGAAGGTGTGCGGGAGTTTTCTTTTTAAATTTGGCAGCAGCTTTCCTCCTCCGACGCACCTTTCTGCAAATCCGGTGTGCAACAAGTTTTCCACTTAGGATAGCTAAACAGAAACAGCAAGGAGAGACAAAGCTCTCGGGAAGAGGGCTTTGCTGCCACCACCACAACCACCCGCTACAAGAAAATAAATCTTGATTCTAAGCAAAAAAACAGGGCTAAAACCAGAGTAAATATCTGCAGTGCTTTCCTACGTTGGAGACAGCTCATGGACAGCATAGAAATGATGATTCAGACATCTAACATGTCTCTTAGATTGTTAGGTAAACAGCTGATGATCTACTGAAACTGAGAAACGCAGCTTGGACACTGGCATGGTTTAAGAAATGATGTCAAGAATACAATAACCAAGAAAAATGATTGCACTCTTTGTTAGAAATGTTAATTTCTTTGGTACAGATTCTGTTATTTGACTCTCAGATTTGGGGTTTTGATTCGCAATACATTTGGTGGTGAACAGTCACGACAGACTTTAAGAGGGCAAGCAGATTTTATTCCGTACTCAAGGATAGGTCAACTCACTTTGTGCAGCTATACTGCCACCATTTTGATTAGAGTGCATTTAATTTTGGCTTCACGTTACACACTGCTCTTTTAAAAGATTAAAAAGATGTTATGTGGACAATTCACCGTAATAACAACCATGATTAAAGACAAAACACTACATGTATTCTTTCACTACTTTTATGTAATATATTTTGATTTAACATTCAGCATTATATCTGAAGATAAAATAGTTTATAAAAGACATTTAAAGACAAAATCCATTGTTGTACTTCAGAGTGGACCAAGGGCTTCCTGCACTGAAAAGTGTTGAATAATCCTGCCATATCCAGTTGACTGTAGATCTTAAGATACCCTCACTTGACCAAAATTGGTTATCAGCACGTTAGAATTTCGAGACCGGTGGAAATTATAAATGTCTAAGAAAACAGCTATGGTTGCATTTCTAGAACAAACCACAAGACTGGAACGATGTTCTTTAGACAGACCGAAGCAGAGAAGTCTGCCCATAACACACAAACCCATTTCAGCTGAAAAGCAAACAGTGTCTCCACACAAACACCTTTGGCCAAGCACAGTGGGGATGATTTGGGCTTCATTTGCAGCCACAAAACTTGGGCACCTTAAAAAGTTACCACGTTGATTGTGAATTCCTCTTTATAGAGAAGTATTTTAGAGTAAAATGTGAATAACCCATCCAGCAACTAATTCCTGGCCTTGACGGAGCCACGCATCACAACAGTGATCCAACCACATAAGCAAATACACAACAGAATAGATGAAAAGAATCACGGTAGAATCACGCTTGGCAGGATATACTACATTTGTTCATCTGAAATAACAACCAAATCAAAACCACAGACAAGACAAACCCGGTCCCTTTGTTTCGATCTAACAAAGTGCGATTTGTAGCGTATTCGTAGATCACAATATCAGCTTAGAGTAGAATTACCTGGCCTCCATTCCCACCTACCATTTCAAATCATGCAACACTTGCCGTGCATAGAAAGTAGTGCTCTTTCTTGCTCTTGCGTTTTTATATTGTAATTTGGGCCTTCCCATTTTTATTTTACTGTGGTAAAAAAATTAAATACGCTTCTATATGTTCTTTGCTGCTGTATTAATGTGTTAAACATTTAATATTGTGGTCTGACCTACAAAATAAGTATTATATGAAAAATATGCCAACAATATTTGATCAATAAAACCAGTCAAATCAAACTGAACAGTATCATAACAGCACATTTAACACTTACTGGGACCAGCAAAGCCAGATGTTGCCGTCGCCTGCATAGCCTCCCTTCTGTAGTCCCTGTCCTTGGGAAAACTGTTAACAACAGCAGTCTTTGTTGCCTCTTTTTGCCTCTGTTCTCTGCAAAACATAAAATTAACACTAAAACTTGCTTTGTGTGTCAATACAAAATGTAAGTTACTAAAAATCAGGCACATGCCACCAAGCTATATTTAGCTATCAGAATAATGGCTACCTTTCCAACCATTCTTTGGGTTTCTCCCACTGAGAGACCTCCGTCCTGCAGTTGTAATAGTATTTTTTCCCAGAAGAACTGATGTGCTCCGACCAATCGTCACCGGGCTCGTAAGGCTGAGTTAAAGAAAATATATTTATGAAAAAAAAAAAAAAGGCCGATCGCACACAAAGCAAATGTGTGTATGTGTGTGCTGTGAAGGGTCTGATGCAAGCATTTGTAATCTAATCTGAATTATACAAGAAATACTGGCTACAGTTGTGATGATTTAGTGAAGATTTATAGGTGCAAAGAAGCAGCTTCAGATGTGTGCATTTTCTCTTCTGACTGATGTTTGTGTTCAATTATAGCATTCATTTAGAATTGTTCATGTCTTTTTACCATTAAAAAGGTCTTAATTCACTTATCGTTAAGAGAACTCAGAGTAATCTTTTTAAAAGAATGCAAAATGCATTTTGGTAGAAATGGCAAACTGGGAAAAAAAAAAAATAATTAACTGAGCCTGAATTTAATGTATATGTGAAACTATGTGAAACTATGCAGCATCGGCTACCGCTAGAAATAATGTTCGATAAGAATACCATTTCATAAGTCATCGCATCCAACAAAAGAGGGAAAGACTTACTGTGTCTGAGGTCTTGTTGGGGTGAGAATGTGAGTTGGAGCTATGAAGGGAACTGTGGTTGTGGGAATTTTCTTGAGGAGAAAAACTGGGCCCTGCAACAAAACAAGTACATGGCAAATACATTAATAATAGCCCCACAAGCAAAACGTCAGATATCAAGTTCACTCGCTTTTGTGAAAAATTCCTTCAGAAAGTTACCGAAGATTCACAAGTGATCAGAGCCTAAAATGATGACTCCAGATCTAAACAAAAACCTACAACTACTGCTTAAAAATACACCTAAAAACTGATGCACTGATCACATTTTTAAATTTCTGGATTATGTTACCACATTGTTAAATGATAATTGTAACTGTCATATCTAAGTGTCATATATGTTGTGCACTAGGGCTGTCAAAATTGCTAAAAAAAATAAAATTAAAAAAAAATAAATTCACACACGAAAACAAAACAAACTATTTGAACATCTGGTTGCGGGTTTTGTCAATGCAGGGCTGTACAGTGCGACAGTTTTCATCGCATTTGCGAATAAAAATCATCCGGTGCGAAGAGAAATATGTATCCACTCGCATTTGTGCGAGTGAGTTGCGCTGGGGTCTTGTTAAAAAAAGTTTGAAAATCAATATGAATGTCTCTTGACCTACATCAGCCTTTCTCAACCGGGTTGTCGTCAAAAAAATTACCTATTCTGACATTTCATATATAAATACCGTATTTTCGCGACCATACGGCCGGGGCGCCGTGTGGAAAGGCTATTAATACTATTAATACATCCATGATCCGACCGCGCGTGGCGACTGCGCCTCGACACGCGGACCAAAATCTTACTCCGCTCAGAAGAAAGTAGTACCTTTTTGCGGTCCCGATCACGGGACTCTTGCGGGGTTTTGAGCTCTGAACTTGTAAGGCTGGTGTAGAGTTAAGCCTTACCTTATTAAATTAAACCTTTTTCGGGTCGTGAGTAGGATAAACAGAGGACAACTTCTGCTGAGTTTGAGAGTACTTTACTGTCCGCTCAGCAGCGTAGGATTTTAGAACATCAACACAGCACCTAGTGCTGTATCACTCCGCCCAATCTAAAACATATTAACAACTACAGATTAACTGACTAGTGTAAATATAGTCCCTGATTTACATCAGAATATAAAGAATATATTTATAAAATAATGAACCCTGAATTACCAAAATAACCTTAACAAAAATAAATCTCCTCTTACACTTATAAGGTGAGCATAAATCAATCTTTTTTTATGATGTAAAATATGTATTTATTTATTTACTTTTATTTATTTATTTAATTTTAGTTGTTAAATTTCTGGAAAATAAAAAAGTCAAATCATACATGAGAGAAACTATTCAGTTTGTGGCAAAATATTTTTATTGTATGAAACTGAAGATGCATAATGCAAACCTGACATTTACTTTTAGTTCAGTTTGTGGAAAATGGTTGGCCTGGCTTTCTCTTTAAAACTTAAACAGTTATAAAGCATTACAAACTGTAACAATAGGGCAAACGCACAGTATTGTTTTGTATTTTGTGTCTTTCAAATAAAAGACAGTCATATGTTCCTCATTCAAGGTTGTAAAAAAAATACTGCTATAATATCGTATCGTTATCGTGACCTCAGTATCGTGTATCGTACCGTATCGTGAGATTAGTGTATCGTTACACCCCTACTAACTGTCCACCCGGGTGTGCTAGTACATTTTTATTTGTGCTACTAAAATTTTTAACTTGCTAGCACCAGTGCTACCATTCAAAAAAGTAAGCGTACAGCCCTGCAATGATTATGTTTATTAACAGGACAAATTAATACAGAGAGACATAACTACTTGTATAGGTTGTTTGTGCAGGTAATTATATTTGACAACGTATCACGTACACAAAAACAAGTAAATCAACTCATGGCCAAGACCGCAGACCTCACTCCCTCTCTCTCACCCTCACTGCGCATAATGGTTTAAACAAACAACAATAAACAAATGTTGAGTGCTGATAAAGAGTTTTGTGCAGGCAATTTAAGGTTGTGATTCTTGTCCCAAACATAGCAAGCTTCATTCAGTGAAACTCGCAAAGCAGCCAGCCGCGCCTCTGCTACCGCCGGTGTATTTTTCACATAAAGATATTAATTTTCACCTTCAAAATTCAGTTTTTTATAACTATTAAAATATATATTTCAATGTTGAATATTCGTTGACAGCCCTAATATGCACCTATACCATACCCAAGCACAACTGTTGCAACCATGCCGGTAACCAGGAATCAAAGAAGTTGAAATTAAAAGGAACTGTAAATGTTGGCAAGGCTGGAGGAAGAGATGTACAGTTTATGAGGACCACAACAAATGTTTGCTATTTCCTTTCTTTTTTTATTTGGAAATCATACAAAGCAAAGGAAAAAAAAGAAAAGAATATAGGATCTATAGCAGCAATAATGAAAATGGATGCTGGAGAATAATTTTGTGACTTAGAGACTTTCTAAGTTCAAGAGAAAGTAGGATGAAGAAAGTGAACTACTAGTTTATAATGTTTTGGTGGTGGGTACATTAGCAGCTGTAATGGTGGAAACCATAATAGCTACTACATGTTGAAAGGCATCTTTATGGCTTTGACTTTGTAAAAAAGAATCCAACAGTGGCAGTTTTTACGTTGTTTGGGACTGTGTATGATTTTGATCAAAATCCAACAGTGACTTATCTGAACTCATCAACTTAAATGTCTTTCTAAAGCAAGCTACGAAGCATATGTACTTTAAAAACGATAGTTCAAACTAAATAAAAAAAAACCCAACATGAACAAACATGTACAATCTTAGTTTTTTTTCTTCCCCGCTTAAGACTGCAAACCTGTATGGTGTATATCCAGCTTTCCCAGTTCTGCAAAAAGTACCTACTCGGCTCAGCCACCAGAGTTTTTTTAGGAAGAAACTTTCTGACTTCAAGTCATTACAAGACACAATGTGAAAAGCCTCCACTACATCAGCCAAAGCTCTGGAGGCCTCTTATGTCGTGTCTTTGCTCGTAGCTAAAGCCAAAAAACAGTTTACCATAGCTGAAGACCTGCTGCTCCCCACCGCTGTTGTATTGGCCGAAACCATGGTGGACAAAAATAATCAGCGGATATATTAAAAACTGTGCCTTAGTCTAATGACACCATTTGCCGCAGCATAGATAAAATGGGTACAGACTAGGGGTGTAACGGTACATGTATTTGTATTGAACCGTTCGGTATAGCATGTTCGGTTCGGAACGGAGGCGTACCGAACGAGTTTCCACACGGACATATTAAGTAGAGGACCACACGTTGTGGAGCAGAGCGCTGCTGCAGTTGCGCTCACACCAAGAAATTATTAAGATTAAAGAAAAAAGCACTAACTAATGAAGAACTAAAGAGCTAAGCACATAATTGTGACAAGTCCAGTGTTTCCCCTACCATTGTTTAGGCCTGGCGGGGCCTGGCCAGGCCTAAAAAAAAAAAAAAAAAAAATCAATGATCATTTACGTTTATGAGCGCCTCTGCAGCGCTGTTCTGCAACGTGAGTCAACCTGCTTCGTTGCCTAGTAAAGCCTGAATTATGGTTCGGCGTTAAATCGACATAGAGCCTACGCCGTAGGGTACGCAGCGACGTGCACCGTACGGCCGCTCGCTGCGTACCCTACGCCGTAGGATCTGCGTTGGTGTAACGCGGCACCATAAATCAGCCTTAATGATGCGAGTACCGCTGCTGAGAGCGCGAGCATATTATTATACATTATGGGATGTATAGAGTTTGTAGCTAGCAAACTATGGCGCCGGCCAAAAAAAGAAAAAATATTGCGGGCGACAGACAACATTATATAAAAGAAATGTTTCTGCCAGGTACGTGTGTTTGTGTTTGCAATGTGACGCTGCAGGGAAGCATGAGGGGAAAAAAACGCCCGACGACACACCATGCGTCCGCGGGGTCCTAGCGCCGCTGTGTGTGTGTAATAAACAACTAGCACGTTTATATTTTGCATTTTGTTTTCTTACTGTACCGAAAATGAACCGAACCGTGACCTCCAAACCGAGGTACGTACCGAACCGAGATTTTTGTGTACCGTTACACCCCTAGTACAGACATTGTCGAAGAAGTTGTGGGAAAACTTGCAGACTCTTTTTCACTCCAGCTGGATGAATCCACAGATGTCAGTGGACATGCAGAACTTGTTGCGTTTGTGAGATACATTAATGGCACTTTTGCACTAGGACTTACTCGGCCCGACTCGGCTCGTCACGCCTTTACCCGCCTCTACCCGCCTTTCCACAGCCAGGGTAGAAGTGGGCAGGTTGGGGTGAAGCTGCTGTGACGTACTTGATTGCTTTGTTCATGTCGGCGCTGATCAGAAATCAGCTGGAGCCTCGAGCGGCTGAGAGTAAAACAGCCCGTCTACATCCCTTTTTTAATTCTCTCGTCAGTCACCAGGTTTATGAACATCTGCACCTCAGAGTTGGATCACCAAACAGACGTTTTGCGCTTTATAATAAAATCGCTGCGAGCCGCGGGTCGCTCTCGCACTGACTCCCGCTTCCTGATTCAAACGTCTGACGGCCCCGCCCTCCGACCAATCAGTGGCGCGGAGGGTGGTGACGTCAGAAATAGTCCCGGCTCAGCCCGCAAAGAACCTCGCCAGAATGGTTAAAGAAATAGTATCGGCTTGGGGCGGCTCTACCCGTCTCAGCCCCTAGTGCAAACGTGCAAGACGGGGCTGAACCGAGCCGAGCGGGCCGAAGGCGGGACTAGTGCAAAAGCGCCATAAGACTGTTGACATTTTTGAACACATACTTTTCTTCAAAAGCTTGGAGGGGAGGTCATTTTTACTGTCGTTAACGCATTTTTCTCTGAAAATGGTATCAGCTGGAAATCCTGCAGCAGCGTCTGCACCGATGCGGCTGCATCAATGACGGGCAGTGCGGATTAATAAAAGAAAACCCTGACATTAAGTGGGGTCACTGTGCTATTCACAGGGAAGCGTTGGCTTCCAAGAAAATGAGCCCTGTGTTCCATGATGTTTTGAACGACAGCATCAAAGTGATAAACTTCATCAAGTCAAGGCCACTTAATGCACGTTTGTTCCGCCGCCTCTGTGAAAATATGGGAGCTGAACACACAACTGCTCCTGCATACAGAAGTGAGCTGGCTCTCTCTCGAGGGAGAATACTCAACAGGCTGTTAGAGTTACGGGCTGAAGTGCACACCTTTGTGACAGAGCACGGATCTCTCCATGCCACGTTGTTCCAGGACACGGACTGGCTTGCAAAGCTATGCTATCTGGCAGATATATTCAGCAAACTGAACAAACTGAATGCGTCTCTGCAAGGCAAGGGACACCAGCATCCTGAACCTGTATGACAAGGTGGGTGGTTTCCTGAAGAAAGCAGAGCTGTGGAAAAGGACATGTGCTCAGGAGGATTTCACCTGCTTTCCTCAGGTGGATGCTTTTCTCTCCAATGAGGATGTGGAGACAGCTCCGGTGAAGTTAGTCATAGTGCGACAGTTGGCTACATTGATAAATGGTTTTCATTCCTACTTTACTGACATGGAGGAGAAATCTGCAAAGCTGGATTGGGTGAGAAGCCATTTTCTCTTGTCTGAAGCAAACAGAAGCTTCCTGTCACTCATTAGGAAAAACTGATGGAAGTGACATCTGACCGTGGCCTGCAGATGAAGTTTGGTGCATCCACTCACACAGTTTTGGGTGTGTGTGAAGCAGGACCAGCCTGAGCTGGGACAGAAAGCTTTGGAGCAGCTGCTACCTTTTGCCTCCACATATTTATGTGAGGCCTCCTTCTCTGCTATGATGCTGATCACAAAGCAAAGAAACAGACTGTGCCTGGAGAAGAGCTTGATCACAACAGTTGCCTCCCTGCCACCAAGAATGACAAACATCCTCAGTGAGGTACAAGCCCATGTTTCTCACTAAAATGTACTGTAAGTGCAAAAGACTCTTCAATGCAACACTTAAATTTTATGTGATGAAAACTTGCAATTTTCATTGTTTGATCCCAAAAGAAGTTGATTATTTTTTGTGAGCAAATCTTTATTTATTATTAAGTTAAGTTGTGTTTTGTGAACACATTTTTAATTATTTATGTATATTCATTGTTTTCTGTTTTTCTTTTTTATTTCTACATGCAATGTTTGCAATACAAAATGTATTTGTCAGGTACATTGGTACAAGGTTTAATAAATCAGACATTGATGCACAGCACCTCTTTCTTTTCTACCAAAAATGTTTTGCGCTGGTCAGGGGCTACTTGGCTGAAAAAATATTTCATTTTTTCATTGAAAAAAGTTTGAGAACCACTGCACTAGGTGATAGTACCTCCTTTTTTCACACCTGCTTGGCCAGGGTTCCAACTGGGCTGAGTGGGGCTGAAAATGCAACGTCACCAGGCTGCAGGCCACTCATTGGCCAGAGAGTAGCGTCTCTGATCCGTAATCAAGAGCAGCTCCTTCACATCAGCGTATTTAAAACCTGGCAACAGCGGCTGCAATATTTATTTCACAACTAAACTTCGGTACAGCAAAAAATAGCAAGCAAACCTACTCCATGGTGCAACGAGGAGGTCCACACGTTTCTGTGCCTTGTGGCTGACGACGCATCCATAGGGACCTGACAGGGCAACGCGGAACGAGAACGAGGCCCCACCCACATTGAGGTGGGACTGAACTAATGGAAAATGAGCTCAAGTCCCTGTCTTTGTAAATTATCTGCTCAGATACTTAGGGGGATCCAAAGGATCTTCAAGTAACCACGAAACCCATTTCAGATTCAATTTTCAAACTTTTGCTGAAAGGAATAGCAAGTGGATGAGCTATAGAACCTTGTTATTAAATACCAGATTTATTTCCCTTAAACAATACATGAACTCCATCTTTCTCTCTGGCACTACCTAATGCCAATAGTCGCGTTTCCATTAACTATAGATTTGCGCAATACCCAAGTATCAAAAGAGAAAACCTGGAAATGGCTGTACCGAAAAAAAAAAAAAAAAAAAAACCTCCCAAATATCACAAAAAACTTTAAGCTTTCATGAGCTGGTTTTCAGGCAAGTCGATTATCCAGTTTATTGTAAAAGTGTAATGGAAACGCTTTTTGCACATTTCCACATCCATTACAGCGCTGGGGGGATGTGACTGGTCAATCCAAAGTAGAGATGCACCGATCCATCGGCAGATAATGCCCCTATCGGTTTTGATCGGCATTCTCAAAATAATAGTTCAAAACTGGCCGATCCGATGACATTTACAACAAACCGCTGCCTGCGTTCCCACATCTCAGACCGAGGTGTTATAAGGGGGCGTGACCGGCATCGCCGGTATGGGAGTTTTACAATGTCCGAATAGGACAACAAATTTGCAGTTTGCAAAGTGTGTGCAAAGGAGAAACCCCGAGGAGGAATGTTATAAAAGAATTTCCACACAACAAAGCTGATAAGACATTTGAAAGTTTCGCACATGGATTATATTGAGTTTTCAAAGTCGGCTGCTGCTAAGGCAGAGAAAGTTAATGAGCAACGCCGCTAACTCAGCTGTAACAGAGACTTATAAACGACAGCAACAGAAAGAAAAATAAAGAACTACATCGTAAGGTAATGAATTCATAAGCTTTGCTCATCAGCCACTTTCTGTTGTAGAAGATGTCGGGTTTAAATGCATCATTAGCTGCTTGGATCCGCGGTACGTGCTGCCGCGTCGTAAATATTTCAGTGATGAAAGTATGCCGGAGTTTTACCAGACTATTTACAGTCACATCCAAAGCCTCATGCAGGACGACAGTCGTGTCAGTCGCTTCACGAGTGACATGTGGAGTTCTAGTGTGAAGAGTTTTGCTTCACTCACAAGAGTTTCCTCACACGCGGTGGATGCTATCGCTAAAGCTTTCACAAAGCTTAATACATAATAATTTTTTTATTTTAAGATTTAATTCCTTTTTCCACAGGAAAAATAAGGTTTATAGTTAATAACTTTCATCAACTCAGAGTGAAATGTCTACTGTTGTCTGTGTTGGTGCACATGTGTTGTACACACAATTATTACCACAGGAAAGCTTAAGCTACAGTAGTAGCTACACTTACTCTTTGTAAGCTGAATCTAAATCACTTCTAAGAGTCTCTAGAGGGTGAAATATTGCACATTGCCTCAGCCTGAAATAAAACAGTCAATTCATGATACTTTCTCATCTCCTAATTTTGATACCTAATAATACAATGTCATTGTTGTGTACATGAGACAACAATATTGACGAATTTATGGATTTCACGCTGTGATCGGCAATATCGGGATCGGATACTGCTTTTGGTGTAATCGGCCCACAAAATCCTGATCGGTGCATCTCTAATCCAATCAAAATCTAGTTCCCAGCTGATTTTGGCCTCATTAATACGATGTAGTTGTGCTATAACAATACTTCATTATACATAAGATAAGGACTTTGCCTCTGAATAATCATTTGAATGATGTCCGCTGCATTCATCATCCAACTATTTTCTCAAAAGAGGTGGCGGCAATCACAATAATTTGTCAACAACTTAAAAGTATTTCTGTCCATCTTCATCAAAGTTTTGATTTTTTCTTTTTTTGTGAAAAAAAGTAACTGAAACTACCGTTAGACTACTGTTAGAGCCAACTTGCCCAAGGGTAAGTGACAAGGCAGGAAGCCCTGGCTCACAGCCCGCTGTCAGTCACAGCCTGCTTACATCCTTGAAGTCACATTGCTACTGGTCCTGTTAAGCACTTGCTCGGCCAATTTTAACACAAGTGAGTCGACTACTGAATGCTCTATGACACTATTTTGGCATCTATGAATGAAGGATCTACCAGCAGCATTCGGAAAATACTAGTCTATCTGTAGACGAGGGTCCAACCGCTAATTAATCCAATCACACTGTTCAACAGTTAGTCTCAAGTCCGAAATGGGAAGCTCTGAGACAATAACTAATTTTTAAAGACTCTTAGCCAAGTCTTCAGCCTCTTATTGCCAAACAAGCAACAATCATTTACAGCAAAGAAGGCCTCACGTTGATCTAGTATTTACATGATGTTGATGCAAATACTGCTAATTTCTTCAGAAGGAATAGCCATTTAACCATGATTGAGCCAGACTGGATGGAAGCTTAGATATATTAATCACGCCAACTTCAATTATCACACAGAAAATCACTCCCGTTTCCACTCTGCTGCCCTCTGACCTGCTCGTAACATTGTGTTGAGGTGGAAATGTTACGCGTCCCATTCCTTTAACCAGGAAGGATATACGTAGTATGAGAGTCGCAAATAATTTAAAAAAATGTGTTGGGGGATTAAGCTGAAGCTAATCACTTGCTGAAACGTTCTATACACTTCACATTACAGTTAGTTGTGAACGAGGCAGCAAGCAGAGACTGAATGAACCGTTTCTGTGCAAGCTAATATCTTTGGAGAATCACGATCCAGGACGTCACGCAGGATTATACTTACAATGCAATTCAATTTTATTTATATAGCGTCTATTACAACAGAAGTGGTCTCTAGGATCTTTCCAGAGACCCAGAGCATGACCCCCGAGCAATTATTACATAAACATAACAAACAATGGCAGGTAAAAACTCCCCTAGTGGGAGAAAAACCATAAACCAAACAGTGGCAGGAAAAACTCCCCTTTAGGAGGAAGAAACCTGGAGCAGGACCATGAGGGGGGAACCTCCTGCCGGAGGCCAATGCAGCAAGCAGAAATGCAAAACTTCTGCTTGTTTGTTGTTTTTACAGACTAAATTATAGACAATATTAAATTTGCTGGCCCATTATGCAAGCAAGCAAAGAATCTCTCTTCAAAACAGCGCTTCAGAAAATCTATGGATCATATGACTGTGGCGTTGTTCATTATATTTACAGTCTATGAATTTTTTTTAAAGTACACACACACACACACACAAAGCATTAATCCATAGATTCCAAGCATCTCACCGTGATTTTTAAATAAGTGTTATTTTAGACGCGTGTGCAAAAAGAACATAAACGGGATGTAATGTTAATTCAAAGAAGCACAGTGGGGGTGTTTGTAAACTGGATATGGCCACATTACCCATTTCAAGGGATTTCAATGAGCCACAAAGTCGCGGCACCAGACACTTTCATCAGGGAGGAGGTAGACCGACTGTATAATTGTGAACCCTGCATTCTTCTACTTTAGGTGCCCTTCCCCATTGGGACTGCTCCCCATGAATTTTTGTTTTTTAGAATCATCATCATATATGTTCTGAAGCATGAAAAGGGGCTTTTATGTGTGTGCATATAATTAATCTCCAGTTGGGTTTCCATTACTCTTAAGAAAAAGCAAAACTCTGAATTTGCAATGAAAGGTACTGCTACAGAGGGTCGACGTTTCCATTGAACAGTGTTTTTCTAACTATGAGCATAACTGTTATAGTTTTCTCTCGTCCTGCCAGACTTTTCTTCAAAACAATAATTAAAAAAAACTAGATCTTATACTTGAAAAAGATGGAAAAAACACACCTTTTGTCTTTGCCAAATTATTAGGATTGCTGCCATCGCAGTTGCGATAATAATCAGAGGATGCAGGCAGCTGATGATCATTCAGAGGCAAAACCCTTGTGAGATGCATAATAATTAAGGTGATGTTATAGCACTACAGCAGCTTTTCGAGGCCAAAAACAGCTGGAAACTAGATTTTGATGACTTAAGATTGACCGACCACGTTACATTCAGCCCTGCCAGAGACGTGCAAAACCAACATTTCCATTACAGCTTTTTCTTTGATATTTAGGTTTTGTGCAAATCTAGGAGTAATGGAAAGGCAACTTGTGAGCAAAGAGAATATAGAGCTGTAATGGGACTTTCATTATCCCCACAGGGGTTTGGGAAAAATGCTGGGGGATCCGTTTCTTTTGCATGCTCCTCCTGACACCCGCTCAATCTTGAGAATGATCAACTCATCATAAAACAAAGTGACAGTAACAGTTTTAATAAAAGTCCCGAGTCGTCCTCTGTTGGAAAACTGCCATTGTCTAGTCAAACGCAAACTAACCTATCACCCTGCACAACACAGTGTAATGCCATCTCTTCGTTCTGTCAAATTAAACATCCATATCCTAGAAAGTAGGAATAGTTACAGGACAGAACTCCTGCACTGGTTGTAGCCTGAAACCCATTAAAGACAGACTCACTACTATGGGGAAATGATATATCTGGAGTATTTCCGTAAGAAATACTCCAGATATATCCTATATTTAAAATTAAAAGTTAATAACCGCTTATATTCAGTCTAAAATAGCAATACAATGCAACAGTTATTGCATACGTGATTCCAATTGCTGACAATCCAAAAACTTAAAGAATATTGTGTTTCTATGTTTGTACCAGCTTGGAAAGTGAAACAGACAAACAATTACGGAACATTTTACTCAATTTCTTATTTGAATTTTCATTTTAGTGTTGAAACAAAAGCAAAAATAAAAAAAAAAACGACAAAAATATACACCTACAGTATAGTGCAGTATAGCACTGTGTGGTCTTATTGTTCCATGACATAAACATTAATTAAATGTCTCTCACACACACCAACACACAGAAATTGAGTTGGTTGCTTCAAAAGTCAATTACCATTTGATCCAAACCTAACATAACTGTAATACCTTCTGCATCGTAACATAAATTAGCATTAAAAAAGGCTGTCTCATTTCTGAGGGTGAAAAAAAATAAAGATAAAAAGTGAAATAATATTAAACTCAAAGACTCCAGGATGCTGTTCTAACTTGTAGAAACAGTACATGTTAGGAGTAGAAACAACACACGCCTTATTTTTCCAATCTATAGTAATTTCTTCCTAATAAAGACTCACCTCCATCCCTGTCTCTGGCCCGGTGCGTGTGGACAGCCTTCGCTCTGCTGTGGCCTGTAGTGTCAGTGTGTTTGTTGTCTGGACTGTCAGACCTCCGGAGCATTTTGCAGGGAGGAGTGACATCTGTAGAGTCCCGCATCTTTTCATGTCGATGGTCCACACCTGGATGGCTCTTGGAGGAGTATTTGAGAGTCTGTAGACACAAACAGAACACCTAAGTAAAGCTAATGGATTAGGATAAATTCATTATTAAATAATCAAAAGGAATTCTCAAACAACACAATATTGGGCCAAATACTGAATTTTATGTGACATGCCAGGAATAGGCATGTAATTTTTCTTAACCACACAGGTTAGACTGTGACCCCTTTGCATTATCATTAACACCATCTTCACTCTATGGCCCACTAATTTAGTTATAACTTTGTGTATGCTTCCCAAGACACTTGAACACTAATAACTGACAATTAACATTTATTACAAGCCACATTATGAGTTCAGGTGCAGAGCTGAGGAAAGACCAGCAACACAGGAGTTCTTTAATTTGCATCAAAAAGGTGGCAATGAAATAATTCACTGGAAACTGATAATGGGCTTTTAATACAATAATTTAGCTAAAATGCATCTCTTTTGCACAGTCGCAAGTCCTCATAAATGTTGATACTAGCAAAAATTAATTTACTGAGTTTATCTCGAGCCATGCCGTAAAAATGTAGGTGACAGCAGTCAATTAACTCTTGAGTTCTGTCTAACGCAGTTTTAGTAATGGGAGCACAATAATACTCCAAAACTAGAGTAATTATATAAACTTACGTGCTTTGAATTCTTGATAATGTCCATGTAAATAAGATTTCCTAAAGGCAGACGTTAACGTCCCTTCTCTCAGACAAGTCTAACTTTTAATGGTATAACAGTAAACAATGTCTGCCAGTACTCTTAACCAGAGGTGGATAATCTAGGTGCCATAAAGTAAAAATCCAATCGAGCGGTTGTTCCAACAAATCACTAAACCAGCTCTTCTGCAGGTAGATGGTAGATTGTTAGTGAAAACCCCTGTTCTAAATGTACAGGCTGATCCAGAAACATGGCAGCGTTTTTACTTTATGGCACCTGGATTATGTGCTTTAATGTTGTTTTTTTTTTACAAAATCAAAAATAGTTTTAAATCAATCTTAAATTACAGGGTTCCTACACATTTTATGGTCAAATTCAAGCACTTTTAAGGGTCATTTTCAAAATCTTCAAGCACCTTATCGCTAGGCTAAAATATCTAAAAGAATATATATACACTCAATTATTTTTTCTGCTTTTTCATCACAATTATGTACATTGTATCGTGCTGTAAATATCTAGTTATGTTTCATCTTACTGGTTGTATTTCTCCTTGTAGTAACTAAACTAACAGGATACAGTCTGATCCCAATTTTGAGAAAGACAGTTATAATTTCAAGCACTTTAACTAAAATTTAAGCACCTTTCAGGCCTTGAAAACACAACATTGAAATCCAAGCACTTCCAATGATTTCAAGCCCTGAATTATATAAACTTACGTGCTTTGAATTCTTGATAATGTCCATGTAAATAAGATTTCCTAAAGGCAGGCGTTAACATCCCTTCTCTCAGACAAGTATAACTTTTAATGCTATATCAATAAACAATGTCTGCCAGTACTCTTAACCAGAGGTGTATAATCCAGGTGCCATAAAGTAAAAATCCAATCGAGCAGTTGTTCCAACAAATCACTAAACCAGCTCCTCTGCAGGTAGACGGTGGGTCTTTAGTAAAAACCCCTGTTCTGAATGTACAGGCTGATCCAGAAACATGGCAGCGTTTTTACTTTATGGCACCTGGATTATGTGCTTTAATGTTGTTTTTTTTACAAAATCAAAAATAGTTTTGATTCAATCTTAAATTACAGGGTTCCTACACAATTAAGGTCAAATTCAAGCATTTTCAAAATCTTCAAGCACCTTATCGCTGGGGTAAAATATCTAAAAGTAATATATACACACTCATTTTTTCCACTTTTTCCATCACAATTATCTACATTGTATCGTGCTGTAAACATCTAGTTATGTTTTATCTTACTGATTTTATTTCTCCTTGTAGTAACTAAACTATACAGATACTAACTAAGGCTAAAGTCTGATCCCAATTTTGTGAAAGACAAGAGTTACAATTTCAAGCACTTTCAAGCAATTAAACTAAAATCCAAGCACCTTTCAGGCCTTGAAAACACAACATTGAAATTCAAGCACTTTCAATGATTTCAAGCCCTGAATTATATAAACTTACGTGCTTTGAATTCTTGATAATGTCCATGTAAATAAGATTTCCTAAAGGCGGACGTTAACGTTCCTTCTCCCAGACAAGTCTATCTTTTATCGGTATATCAGTAAACCCTGTCTACCAGTGCTCTTACCAGCACTAATATGAGCATGTTTTAACAAACAGCTTAGTCAGGTTTATCTTAAAATGACAGATGCAGCAAGGCCCCAATCTGCTAGCAGCTACCGCTAGCCCTGGCTGGCAGTAAAACTCGCCCCAGTCTCTCCTAAACCCGCTTAACTCGACGGGTTTGACTTCTACACGCGGCTTTTATCGGCTACTGCCTAGTTCTGGAGGTTTTTCTGCGTGTGCAGCTGCAAGGGGAGCTGCATGCGGGGCAGCCTGGCACTACTTTGGGGTGTTGTGTGGCCGCGGGCCGCTTCACCGGGCCGCTTCACCACCGGGCTGCAGTACCTGGTAGGGCTGGGTATCCCTCCGCTCGCACCTGCAGACAGGGAGAGGGGAGACAGGGGCACATACACGTCAATATCGCTGCTTCCGCGGGGGGGAACAGGCTCCCCATGCAAGTTTACACACACTTATTTTGGTTTCAGTGGAGAAAAAAAAAAAAAAAAAACATGGCGGATTGTTAAAGCGCAGCTCAAGAGGAAAAAAAAGAAAACAGAATAAGTAGCGTTAATGAAGGTGTTTACCCGTCGCCGAGTCTCGGTTGTTTCCTCGCATACATTACCATCAATGCCGTGTTGGTGTGTTTAGAGGGGGATGTGAAAGATTTGGTGTGTTTTCTGGTGGATTCAGCGACCTGAATGCGCCTGTTATTTGAGCCTGGCCGCGGGTCGAGCTGCGCGCTCTCGAGAGCCCTGTGCGCGCTCCCGCGGAGCCACAGCAGCGCCGCGCTGCGCAGGGTTGCCAGGTCCCGAGCACGTAACACGTAGAAGACACGGGGCTCTGTCATTTCAGCCGCACTCCTGATTACATTTGTATGGAAGCCCATTTCTGCCAGTAAAAGAGAAAAATAAGATGAAATCTTAGCCTTAAAAATAAAAATATCCCCACGGTAAGTCATAATTATGACGTAAAAATTATAAAAGAAATTATGAGATATAAAGTCGAAATTATGCAAGAATTATGACTTTTTATCTCAAAATTTCGACTATATCTCATAATTTCGACTTTCTATTTCATAATTTCGACTTTATATCTCATAATTATTACATTTTATCTCATAATTTCGATTTTCTTTCTCATAATTTCAATTTTCTATCTCATAATTTCGACTTTATATCTCATAATTATGACTTTATATCTCATAACTTCGACTTTCTATCTCATAATTTCGACTTTTCTATCTCATAACAGGCGCACAATACCATTGTGTCACCGCCGGTGTATCCGAAGTCAAAAACAGTTTTCTAAGCTGACTTAAAGGAACATGAGGCAGGATTGAGGCAGGATTTATGAAAAAATTTGTATACGTTTTAAGTTTTCTAGTAATAATGTCAGAGATGAAGCGTTCCAAACCAAAAACAATGAGCCCTCTAGAGTCTAATGTATCTGTCCATTGCCTTGAACAGGCTGTGTGCTGCAAAATGTGCTGCAATTCTGGGCCCAAATTTCCCGCGCTGTCCTGCGGACGTTCTCCCCGTTCTCCCGTGCCGGCTTCACTGTTGGCTGCAGTGCCCCCGACGGCCGTCGTGGTGAATGGTGGCGCTAGAGAGTCTCATTTCTTAAAAGGAGCCTCACACTCCTTTAATAAACTTGATTCTGATTCATAATTATTACTTTTTATCTCATAATTTCGCCTTTCTATCTCATAATTTCTTTTTATGTCATAATTATTATGACTTACCGTGGGGATATTTTTATTTTAAGGCTAAGATTTCATCTTATTTTTTTCTTTTACTGGCGGAAATGGGCTTCCATAGGATTACCGATTTACTTGTGTGGACGTTTATTTCAATTTCAGACAAATGCAACCTCTGGGAGACTTGGCAGTATTAAAAAAATAAATACATCTGAAGTTTGTCATGATTGTCATTAAAATGGGGGAAAGTTTAATCCAAACAAGAGCAACGACCGTTATAAACGTACAAACCTGGCAACCCGACTGCAACTCCAATATCCCTCCCCCTTCGGTGGCAACATCCGGGACACGGCTGGAGTCGAGCAGCCTTAACTCCTTTATTCATCAATTTATTCTAAAGTCCCCGACTTAGATGACTTTATAACCTTTAAATACAACACATGCAAGCAAAGTACGTTTTAGGTGAAACCTGTAAACGTTACATTTGTGCTATTACGGTAGTATGCAGACCATGACTTGTTCACTCCTGACATCTAGTGGTTGATGGATCACATTACAAGCTATATATAATACAAACATAAATCAGTACATTTCTAAAAACACTTTGCATTACACTTTCCTCTGAAAACAATTTGGGGGCACTTTTCTGTTGTAACATTAACACATTTTCATGCAGAATTATTGCTAATTAGGGTATGTGAATTTCAAGTGTTTGTACATAGACCTTTTTATTTTTGCTATACTTTGTGATTTTGACCTGGATTAGAGGGAATAAACCATAGACAATACATCACACATCATTTCCCAGGGTGAGGACAGTAGAGGCTCCAGGTCAGCACTTTAGCACACAACACATTTAATGTGAGAGGAAAAAGGCAAAAATTAGGGGAGAAGAGAAATAGTTCAGCTTTTGGTAGACGCAATTATATCTGTGTATGCATTTAATTTAATGAGAACGCGCGAATCAATTGGCATCCTGTTGAAATACTCTAGTTGTCCTTCACCACTTGTTGCTTTTTCACTGATGAAGTTTTTGTCAATATGCCCTGTAGGGGGAGATATTTTACCACTTTATGGCCCCAGCACTGACTCATCGAAACTCAGCAAAGACAGACCGCATTACGTTTCTATTCACTCTTGGAATGTATCTACTTAAAAAAAAAAAAAAAAAGTCAAACATTTTAAACAAATGCAGATTTATATTTTTCTTGGAATTATAAAATACAGAATAAACTATAGCTTTTCTGGAGTTAAAACTTTGTGTTTTGAAAGCTAGATAAAATGTTCATGATAATTTTATTTTAAAATGTAATTAATACATTAATAATAATGGATTCAAGGCAGTGAATCTAAAAGGGAAAAAAATTTTGCACATATTTTTGTGATTTATTCAGTGATTTTACCAGTGAGGGAAAGACATACACTACTAAAGTGAGAGAAATGTTCACCTGTTCCACTCGAACGAGCTCAGTCAGTTTCTCTTCGAGAAGGGCAGCAGGTAAAAAGGCTCCCAGATCTCACTATTGATATGGATGACCCACCTTATTTGAAATAACTATAGAAAGAAAAATAATGTGTGCTCTAGAGCAAATTTCTGCATTAAATGAGGTGTTTCAGATGTGATTGCTTTAGGGTTTCAAACAATAAATCTGCTGGAATCCTATGCTTTTATCATTATCATGCTGTTGTTATTGTTGTTATTGTACTGTTATGCTGTAATTACAACTATCTGGACAGCAAAAGTATAACAGTACAGAGACCAGACCTGGTGCATTGATTCAGGACCCCCTAACTTTCTCTGACAATTATTATTATTATCTTGGCAGACGTAAATGGCACCACAATAAAAAGATTTACATCTTGAGAATCATATGGATCAGAACAAAAAAATCTCAATATGACATTTTTTTTCATAGCATGCCAAATTTGCTTAAATTTTGTTCACATGGTAGATTACAATATAAATATGTTGGTATCTCAGGAAGTGCTTAAGAGGAAAATCTGAAATGTGGTATGATGGTTAGAGAATGCTTTGGTTGTAGGCAGTAAGGGCCAACTGACCTGTTTCACAGGCCCGTATGTGAATTACCAATGTTCATCATACTTTATAGGCTACTTAAAAATTCTAGTGGAAAGCATTAAGGCCTCACCAACTCTGAACCCAAGTGATGGGAAGAGAATGCTACAATTAGTACATTTAGTTTTATTTTTGTTTTCACTCTTGAAAGTTAAAAGTGATGGGGAAAAACAACTTGTTACTTCCCTTGATTCAGTATGTTTTGTCAGATCAAAATCAAACTTCGAGTGGTTTCCTACAGTCACAATTTCCTGAAGACACTAAAGATGAGAGTCTGCTGGGAACCTAGTTGTCACTGCTTCGGGCTGCATTGTTTCCTTGTTTTGGTAGTGGCGGATTTAACACAGCGGCATTATCTTACGATTGACAACGAAGCCAGCCAATCAGAATAGAGAACAGTGTCATTGACTCCGCCCTAATCGCTCTTCGACCAATGAACGAGCAGAGTGGGCGGTGCCTACAGCAAAAGCCAATTTAACAGCAGATCCCAGATCAGTTTTGTACCCCAACATGTCCCCGGTAAGCGTCACTAACCGCCTCCAGGTCAGCGCCCGGACCAGCCCCTCAATCCGGCGGTGAGTGGCACAGGCGACGCGAAACACTTTTGAAAGATTTTGTACTGTGGACAAGCGACAAAAAGGAAATACAGTACCGGATCGGGGGTTTAAAGGTTAAAAGCAAAACTAAAGTTTTTGAAGGAAGCCAGAAGCGTCGCTGCGTTGAACCAGAAACCACTCGCGTCCGACACAACGTGAGTACTCGCATATTTAATGTGTCTATTTATGAATTAATCTGCACACAGTTCAGGACAATGGTTACAAAAACAGTGTCATTGTGGATTCTGATATTGAAATAGCTGAAGGTAGCGTGCATGTTTTGCAGTACTGTGCAGCAAATATCAGCAATGGCTCAGCTAATGTGGGATAATTGTAATTAGAGCTGGTTTGTGTGCAGGAGAACCGGACTAGTCCACGACACAAACCCCTCAACACACACTCACACACGTTTTTACTCACAACCAGCCACAAATGTCACTTATCTAGTGACTACTATCAGAGAAAGTTCAAGTGCATTGTGGGAAAGTAAAGCCAGGTCAACAATACATGTTTCCCACCTTCAACAGCCACTCCAGCTGTTGATTTTACTTAGACTTTATACTATTGGTCCATAATCATAATTCCTGTGACATCATATAAGGATGCATTACACAAAAAAGAGTTTTGGAAGCAAAAATATAATCTATTCGTGAAAAAGTCTTATGTCTAGCAGAATAAAAAGAAAATTCCCTAGTAGAGGGATTCAAGTGTCAATCACTCCATTGCACAAAATTCACAATCGTGACTGCAAACATGGCTTTTATCTAGCAATCTAAGTAGTTAAAGTATTCTCCAATAGCTTTTAGTTGTAAACATCCTTCTGTCATTACAGTTGTTTTTTTGGGGTCAATACTGTTTTTTTTTTTTTTTATGAAATCAGCCCAGCTTCTTTTCTTTTCCTCTGAGTAAAAAGACAAAGCCAGAAACATTTTTCTTCTTTGTATTTTAAAATAACTGTGGTGCTTCAACAACAGCCCACTCCAGCTGTTGATTTCGCTTAGACCTAATACTATTGGTCCATAATCATAATTCCTGTGACATCATATAAGGATGCATTACACAAAATTCACAATCATGACTGCAAACATGACTTTTATCTAGCAATCTAAATAGTTAAAGTATTCTCCAATAGCTTTTAGTTGTAAACATCCTTCTGTCATTACTCTTGTTTTTTTTGGGACCGATACTGTTTTTTTTTTTATAGAAATCAGCCCAGCTTCTTTTCTTTTCCTCTGAGTAAAAAGACAAAGCCAGAAACATTCTTCTTCTTTGTATTTGAAAACAACTGTGGTGCTCTCTGGAGAGATGCCTTTTTCTTTTTTCTTTCTTTTTTTTTCTGCATAAACTCCCAAAACCTCAGTGGTTTATCTGCAGCATCTGCAGAGCGCGGCTACAGTACTCTGCTCTCACTGGGAGTAACCTAGTTCTCCCTCTAAATCTTGACCAAAGAGAGCCGGGAGGTCTTTCAGTCTGCATTCCACAAGACGAGGGAGAGTCTCTCAAGAGACCTTGATTGCATGTGTAAGTGTTTCAGTCGAGTTCATTACTTTGCCGTTGTTTGTGTGGTCAACAGCATCCCGAGGTCGGGCGCTTTCATTATTCCTTTGACGTGATGAATAGGTTCAGGTACGGATGTTTGAGCGTGTCAAGCTGCAAAGGTTTATCACCTGACCAAGCCGACCTGAGTGGCTCCTCTCGGTAAGAAAACAAACTCTGATCTGGCGTACGTTGAGGCGGCCGAGGTCAAAGTAGGGTTGGATTTGGCAGCGAAGGCCTAACCAGGCGTAGGGAGAATTCGCCTCGTGTTAGTTGCCTGAACAGGTGTGTCCGCATTGCGGCTCTGCATAGCTCACATTCCCAGGGTTTTGTTCCTTGTACGGACAGTCACTGCGTAGGGGAGGGAGATTGTGGGAACTAAGGATTCTTTGCCTGTAAGACTCAACTCCCAGAATTCACTGGAGCCAACCTGCTGATGGAGCCAAACGCTTCCCGTCGTTGCAACAGTGAGGCTGGTGTTGATGAGGAAACCTGTCAGCAGCTCATTGCACATGACACTCATGTTTGAGAGTGGACTGCTTGTCAGCAGGAAGGCTATTTTCTTGGGGCTGGACGGATGGATGAGATACAGTTTTGAGCTGCTCATTCCAGGCGTTAGCTTTGATCACTCTATCATGACGAGAAACGGTCTTTTCTGAAGTTTTAACACGTTACTCTTCTATTTGTCACCATATTCTCACATGATTTCACGTGATTTGAGCTACTGATTTAAGAAGGAACAACCTAATTTTATCTTAGTCCTGCGGCATACTAGATTTTGAAATTTCTGCACACGCCAGAATACAATCCGTCTGAGGCTGAACTGAAACTCTAGTCTTTGCTTTACATGCTTTCTCATGAAATATGAATACAAGCAGGATATTCCAGGAGGTTAACCAGTTCATAAGAAGTCTCAAACAAGCATCCTTGTAAAATATTCTTACACTTATTTGTTGAAGGTCTAAAATGCCATATTTTCTATGGTTACACTTTGATTCTGTCACTACTGTGGAAGTGTCGGTTATTAAGTGACTTGACTATGAAAATAAACCTCTAGGAATTTGAAAATTCGAATGCTTTTGAGGTCACGACTGTGATGATCTGAGTAGTATGTAAATCCAGAACAGTCCATTCAACCATGCATATGCTCTATTACACAACTCTTTCCATCCATCCATCATTCATTATTTTACTTGCACCCTTTTGAACTCTTGTTGCATTCATCTATTTATCCATCCGACCTGCCCTCCATCCATAATCATCATTGTGATATCTCTAATCTCTGCAATGGATGTTTTAGCCCTCTGCTGCTCTGCAGATCACAGATGGAGAGATTAAAGCGACGGCCTTGGCCCGGTCTCTGGCGAAGTTACAGTTGGTGAGCATCACCGATAGTGTTGTTGTGTTTCGCCCCTGCCTGCCCTGCAGAGGTGTAGTATTGCTCTCAGCTCCACCTAAGCCTCTGCGGTCCTGCGGTGGAATGAGTCCACCCAGCAGATGCCAGCCACCCGACACTGTCTTTGGCTCTGTTATAGTCCAGCTCGTGCACATTAAAAAAAAAAAAAAAAAAACGCTGTGCAGATACACTTCTGAGTCACTGTGGAGCGTGTTTTGAATGAGAAAACTTCAAGAGCGAATGAATGGCAGCGGCAGCATGAGTCAAAATACTAGTTGTGGGAAAAGCAGCCGGGATCTGGATTTGCAGAATGAGTTGACCGTTATTGTGTTACTGTACATGACATGACTCGTGTTCAGGTATGTACAGTTACGACTTTCAAAGAAATACTGGTGATGAACAGTTTTATGGGGCCACAAATAGCTCCCTGATTTAATTTAATCCTTTCCTACAAGCTCTTTCTTTGGAAGTCCACTCATCAAATCCCACCATCACAGTCTTCAGAGTCTTATAAGCAGAATGTTTAAAATTAAAACTTTGTCTTAAGTGGAATTCTTGCTAAACCATTGGGAGGTGTATTGATTACAAGGATATAACCAATCTATCACTTATAAGGGAAGGCTAAAAGCCTTACATGGAGGTGCGGTGGGCTTTCTTTGATTGACATCAAGCTTATTTGTTAAATTGTGTTTTATTTATGAGGTTTTTCCATGCATGGATCCTGTCAAGGTTTATTATGCCTACACCCCTTAAGGCAGCCCTATGAATAATTTAACATACTTCAGGCAAACAGATCTAAAATAACTCTAAGTGTGTGCTTGTTTATGACTCTGTCCAGTAAATCATAGCAGCCGCAGAGGATTTCTGACGGCGCTTGCAAATAGAAAGCTGATTTAGGGGCGTCTCTGGATTAATATTTGAAAGGGAATATAACACATCTGAACACATGATATCATCCTCAGTTGCTTGCCAGTTTTGTTACTTGAACTCGCGGCTTGAAGTTTACACCATGAGGGATCTGTGTTAGGCTTTATGACGCCTGTCTCTGCCGGGTATCCGGTGCTCTATAAATGGGCCACGAGGCTGCAGTACTCATGTCGCTTGTGTTGATGTTCAGGAGCTTGGTTACCGTTCACTGGTTTTATCCGTGTTTAATGGTGTCAGTGTCAAACCTGAACATTAAGTATAGACTAATTCGTCACGTTAACGCGTTTCAGGATAGGAGGACGGAGTAAAAGATGGACAGGTGGGTCGGGACGGCCTCCGCAGCTTATACTGGTCCGTTGTGGTGAAGAGTTGAGCCAAAAGACAAGGTTCTCTGTTTACCAGCCGATTTATTCTCAGACCTCCCTCTGTAGGGGGTCTTGACTCACACTTAGAGCGGGGTGGGAGCCCTCTCTTCTCTCTCTTTATATGGTTCCCTCCTGGGGTCTGGGCGCTGGTTTATCGAGGGTCAGGAGGGATTTATGCGCTGGCTTATTTTCTCCTAATGGAATTGAGGGCGACCCCCAAAGCGTAGGCAGTCCACACATCACCTAGTGATGGTGCATAGGATGGAGTCCATCCATCCATCCAACCATCCATCCATCCACCCATCCATCCATCCATCCATCCATCCCTCCCTCCATCCATCCATCCATCCATCCATCCATCCATCCATCTCCCCGCTCACATCCGCAACTGCACAGCCTTACCCACCTTCAAATCTCATCTCAAAACTCACCTTTTCACAACAGCTTTTAATGTGTGATTTGTTTCTTATCCTTTATCTTATCTTTTATCTCTTATCTTTTTATCCTGTGGTTTTTAATTTTTAATTTTCTTGATCTCGATGTTTTATCTTTGTGTCTATGAAGCGTCTTTGAGATCTTTTAAAAGCGCTCTAAAAATAAAATTGATTATTTTTTATCCATCCATCCATCCATCCATCCATCCATCCATCCATCCATCCATCCATCCATCCATCCATCCATCCATCCATCCATCCATCCATCCATCCATCCATCCATCCATCCATCCATCCATCCATCCATTTTAAACATACTTAAAGCAGCACTATGTAACTTTTCCACCTTAATATAATATTTCATCATCATCATTGTGATGGTACATCAACTTCCAACAGGTTTAATGAACCTCTGTCATGGTCTGAGGGGTCTGTATCGCCTTCACTGGCACTATGTAACTTTGTGGAGCATGGTGGGAACCCTGCCACACTACTGGTAAAGCACTACCGCTTTTATCCAAAGGAGCCGCCAAACTCAACAAAAGCTGAAAGTTACATTGTGCTGCTTTAATATACACTGACAACACATCTACAACTACGTTATTGGTTTTGTTTACTCATTTATGTATGTCTTTGTGTTCCCTGTCCTGATATGTCTTGTTGTTTTGTTATTTTTGCTATTTGAAAAAAAAAAATGCCTTGGGAATGCCTTGGTCCTCGCTTCAAAGGAGCTGCAAGAGGAGGCTGGGAAGAGATGTAGATGGATAGATGGATGGATGATGGATGGATGTATATGAGGAAGCTCAATGTGCCTTTGCTGGTTGCTCTGGGACTGTAAAATGAGAGCACCCCCCCCCAAACAAGGTTTTTTTAAGACTGGATGACTTATATCCAATTTTTTTGAGACCCAGTTCTCTAATGATTTAGGATTTTAATCTCACTTAAAAGAATTAAAAAAAAATCAATAAATCATTTGAATTGCTGCATTTGATCAGACAAATGTCTCCAAATCTGTTGGTATGAAGGATGCCCGTCCCACCGTTGACCTCGCTGCAACCATAGCATAGACTTGATGACTTGCAGGAGACGGAGTAATTTGTTGTGAGGTTTTCTCTTGCTGCCTGTTTTCCGTCAGTTGGCAAGCGCTCCGTCCAGACAGCAACGCTGGTTTTCATGGTTAGATCCGCTCCTTTGCGTTTTGGGTGTCTCCAGCAGTGGCGGCTGCAGCCCTGCAAACATATCGCCGTTCCTGCTCCCACATCTCTGTGGCTACCAAACCCCCACACTCACTTATTCTCTTCTCAGCCCCTTCTTTTTCCCCTTTTTTTTAAGCCCTCCCATTCCACAACATGTAAATGTTTGCTGATTGGTAAAAGGAGGCCTGTGTGTGTATGAGAGTTCATCCCTTTGTTTCTCAACTTGAAAGCATGTTCTCAGGCTTCTCCGAGTATGTTTGGGTGTACATGTTGTGAACAGGCATCCATTCATGTTCAGACCACCAGGCCCGCCGCGTCTCTATTCCCTCACTGCTCATTGAGGGCAATTAGAGCAATTTGAGTATGAATGCCCCTTCACAACAGGTTATTAGAGTCGTTAAGAATGCACTCTCCTCTCTTTGATGGCTCAGTCTGCATAATGAAGAAAGCACACCGATTGGTTGCAGATAAGGTGAGGACAGTAGGATATATGCTGTCAATCATACAAGTCACTTTTATTTGTCCCTTTAACATCCCTATTTTAGTAGTTTTTTTAACATTCTTTTTATTATAGATTTTCAAAATTATACATGTCCAGTGCAGTGTATATATACAAATAATTAGAACTATGTAGCAGATCCAGAACACATACACAGCAATGATTCCTAACATTTCAGGCAGTTCCCAGGTACTCCAACACTTTGCCAAATTGTGCTAAAAAAAGGCACATCTGACCACTTATTCTCAGTTTTTCCAGAGAAATATAGTCCGCTATCAACAACTTCCACAAATGTGTTGAGGGAGGTTCTTCTCCCACCCACTTAGTCATAATAGCCTTTTGGCCAACATAAGCAAAAACTGTGAAGTGTTTTTATGCCCTTAGTGATTCAGGGATACATCCCAATAGTGGGTTTGGCTGTAGTTGTTGTTCGATTATCACACTCACCTCATCACATACAGTTTGCCAGAAACGTTGAATCTTTTCACATTCCCAAAGACAGTGCAATCTTGTTCCTAAACTAGTCTTACATTTTTGAGAATTTGGAGAGGCCCCTGCTGTATATTTACTATACATATATGGAGATATATAGACATTCTGTAGAATATTATATTGCGTTTCTCTGAGTCTGTTGCATATGGATATTTTCGAAGGTAAGAGTAACATTTCCTCCCATGTATCACTGACTACGTTTACATGCAGTCAAAATTCGGGTTATTGCCAATATTCGGGTTTTAAAAGGGTTATTGACTGCATGTAAACGTAGTCACTGTCTATTGTTGTTTTCAACTGAGTCTCCCATGATTTCTGTAAGAATGACAGTCTGCCTGTAGTCAAGTGTTGCAGCTTGGAATAGGATTTTGAGACAAAGTGACCTTGTTTAAGACTATCTAAGAGTGTCTTTTCCAGTAAATGAAAGTCATCTGGAAGACTGAGAGTATTCATTTTTGTATATACATAATGTCTGACCTGTAGGTATTTGTAAAACGATTTTGTTTGTAGTTTGTATGTGGTCTGTAATGATTCAAATGTTTTGAATCTACCCCTATCCCAAAGGTCGTAGATATTGTGAATTCCTGCTTCAAACCAGTTATGAAAGTTAGATCCAGCATCGGTTAAATCAGGATTGTCCGTCATTGTTGTTAAACAGCCCAATTTATGTTTAGTCCCAAATAATTTCCGTAGAGATTTCCAAGTAGTTCTCACATTAGTGATTTAGTGATTAGAAAATTGTCTCTCAATTCATTTATTAAGACTGCACAACAAGTGGGCAGAATTTGCTTTCGGCACAGCATAGTGCCAGCACATGCTGTCGGAGCCAGCACATGGTTGGTAGTTCACTCCTACTTTTATCAAGTAAATTAACAGGAGAGTATGGAGGAGTTTGGTAGAGCTGGGTATCATCACTGACCTCCCGATACGATATGATTCCGATACACTAGGTCCCAAGACGATACGATTTCCGATACGATATCGATATTCTGGTTACAATAAGGGAATAACATGATCCTTCCACGCGCCACGTCCAGCCAGAGAAACCCCACCCTGCCCGGTGAAAAGAAGCAGCCTGCTCACTCCTCAAGTAAGGAGGAGACTTGAGCTCAGTGCAGGGCCCCCCGGGGCTGGTAGATGGAGTAATGCCCAGGACTGACTTAGGTAGGAGCACTGGGTGATAAAATGGGGGAAAAAAATCGGGATTAAAAAAAAAAAAAAAATGTAAATCGATACTTGGATTTATGTATCGATAATCGTTCCTACACATGCATATCGATAAAATATCGATATATCGATATTTTTAACCCACCCCTAGAGTTTGGAGAAGGTTGCTTCAATCTGGAACCGTGGTGGCTTTGGTTGATCAGTTGCCCATATTGAGATGATCCTGGCTTGCATTGAGTTTGTATAATTTGTAATATTGGGGAGGCCCCATCCTCCTTGCTTTTTCAATTAATATTATTTTTAAATAATACTTGTTAGGAATGAATATAAAAATTTGCTTTGCATTTGATTTCTAGTAACATGTACATGTGTAGTTTTTGCCACATTGGAACTAAACCGCTTTCATATGACAGTGATCATATAAAATCAACATGTGTGCATGATATAATTGGAACCCAACATTACCAGTAATGTATTTTAGCATTTGCCCTTTTATTTAAGTGACATGCTAAAAAGAAATAATCTGTAATCACTCCCCCCTCTATCATACGGTTCTCTAATATCAAACAACGCACGTCTATGCCAACCACTAATTGCTAAGCAACCTTGTCGAAATTCCTCTGAGTGGAGGCTTGTGGCTAAATTGAAATTAAAGTGGAGTAAAGTTTTTGTGGGATAGTTGGTTGTTTATAACAGAAGGCATATGGTGTTCGTGCAGCAGTACATCTCAGCGTTGGAGGAGGTGGTGGCTGCACCATCAGTGATATTCAGAGTTTTCTTTTCTAGATTTGAATAGATTTTGAATAGACTGGCAGGATGTGGTTGGGTTTTGGTGTGCCTGCTCACAGAGTCACAGAGTTTTTTTATAATACACTGTGCAATCTTTAGAAGTCAGTGACAGTGTAACCAATATATATTACCAATATACCAATGGAATTGGGATAAATCTTAGTAGCATGATTGTCAATGTAGATGTAAAAGGTAACTTTGGTAACTCTTATTACACACAGCGTGGCTGAAGACTACCAGCACCACTTGGGTCTATGGCTGGGGATCGATACAAACGCCAAGAATCGATTTGATTCCAATTCTTAAGATTCAGAATCGATTATCAAGATTTTATTCGATCCGATTCGATTCCGATATTGATTTGGGTTATTGTTATTAAAACTGTTTTTTGAGCTGCTGCATGAATTATATGACTGTGTAGTTATGCAACATATTAATACTAGTGTTATATTGAGATTCAACAGCAGTATTGGCAACTTATGATGGTTCCAAGTACGCTGATATAATTGCTTTCAGAAACATCGTGTGGGGATTTAAATTTTTTCAATTTTCGGTGTATTTCAGTTTTTAATTTTTGAGAATTTGGTTTTTAGCATTTTATCCAAATGTAACCCTAAGACAGTATATAAAGTAATGAAATAAAGACAATTTATGCAATTATAACTGAAAACTTTAATGTTTTCATACCTTTAAACATATTTAAAGGCAAAAACATGGCACCAGTTATTCTTGTCTCCAACAAAACATTCCTTTTTCGGGCATAAACAAAAAAATTCCAAAAGTTGTAATGTAATGATGAAAAAAAATCTTTAGACATACGAATCGATTTTTAGGAATTAATATGAGAATTGATTTAGAATCGGAAAATAGATTTTTTTTCAACACAGGCCTCGTTGGGTCCAGGTAGGAGGTTATGACTTTGGTTTGGAAACACAAATTTCATGAAACTAAAAACTACTAACTCACTTTCCTGGCCTCACACACGGATCTAGAGAGAGAAATGATCTGTTACTGAAAGAGAGACGGATAACGTTGGAGCTCAGCATCACTATGATCTTTAATATTTTGGACCTGGGGCCTAACGTGGGGTTTGATGCTCATCTCTGCATAAGCAACAGCTAAAGGCTTCTTATTAACACACTTCAATATGGATCTTACCAGGATTAGGACTTTGAGAGAGAAGTATTAAAGCAAAAATATGGAAGTCATGAACAGTAAAGTCTAAAAGGGGTCTTCTGAACAGTATCTCTGTACTATATTTTACTAGGACATGTAGCTGAGATTGTATAAATATTTATAACAAACAAATGGACATAACGTGTGTCTTTTAAAAAGTGAGTAAAGCTGATGTCCAATTTTACTTCCAGGTGGCTTTAATTGATTTATTTTGCAGGTTAATTTTCATAATTTACTATATTCACCGTGACTGTCATGATTATGCCAGGAAAGAGGCAGAAAATGTGTCTAAATGTAACTTATTTATGATATATGTGTATTGTAATGTCATTATAATGATCTTATGGCCTCTGTGTTTGCTGGAATATAGTAGTTACTAGTTATTGGTAGTAGTTTTAACTTCACAGATTAAAGCCAGGGTGCAGTTGCAGTGGATTAATTTCACAGGTTTCCTCCACAATTATCATGTATTACCACAGCTCTCCAGATAATTGGCCTTTGATTGAAGCAAAGAGCTGTGCTACCTGTTGGAAGTTTCTGTCCACAGATGAGCGTCTCTGAATGGGCTGGCTGTGCTCAGTTGTTGGTATTTGCCAGTACTTATCTTTACATTGAAATGCAGAAGTTTACAGCTCTTGAGTCTGTTCAGAGGCCTACTATGACACTACTACTGTACAAGACACAGAAAAAACAGATTGCTCACCAAAAAAATAGTTTTCATAACACTGAAGGAACCTAATGTGACAAAAGGGTGGGCAAAATGTTCCGACTTCCTTTGCTGTCGTGTTCACCCGGTTTTGGTGTCAGTTTTGGTCATTATAATGCCTCTTTCTGTGTCGGCGCAGTTTCCTCTCTTATTTCCAGTTTTGTCGGCACCAGAACAAAACAAAGCAGCCTTTTCATTGTCCGTTCAGAGGTTGTCCCCTCAGCGGCTGGATGGTAATCTGACTGAACATCGGTAGCTACTCAGTCAGCGAGGAAAGCCATGAGACCGACTGCAAAGAAGGGGTGAGGATGTGGGGGGGACACGGAGGGGGACGACTGGACCTTTTTGCATCCAGTGAACAGAGGAGTATTGTGTGCCAGGAGGAGGAATCAAATGATTTTACAGGATGATAACGGTGTTAGAACTTGAACAGGGGTACGTTAACCAACTGTACGCGTTTGCAAAACACTGATGAAGCAGCGTACGGTAGTTCAAATCCACATCTGTGTTTACTTATTACACCATTTTAATTTAAAAAATATATGTAATTGTTAAGTAGGGCTGGGGATCGATTCAAATATCAATAATCGATTCCGATTCTCAAGATTCAAAATTGATTATCAAGATTTGATTCGATTCCGATATTGATTTGGGTTAGTGTTATTAAAACAGTTTTTTCAGCTGTTGCATGAATTATATGACTGTAGTTCTGCAACATATTAATACTAGTATTATATTGAGATCCAACAGCAAGTATTGGCAGCTAATGATGCTGTAAGGACCAATCACCTCCCAGAATGCTGATAGAACTGCTTTCAGAAACATCATGTGGGTCAGAATTACCAAACAGATCCAGGGAGGAAACAGAGACGTATGAAATTGTTTTTATTTTTTCCCACATTCCGTTTATTTTTCCATTTTCGGTCTATTTCAGTTTTTAACTTTTGAGAATTTGGTTTTTAGTATTTTATGCAAATGTAACCCCAATACAGTATATAAAGTAATGAAATATAGACAATTCATGCAATTATTACTGAAAGCTTTAATGTTTTCATACATTTAAACATATTTAAAGGCAAAAACATGGCACCAGTTATTCTCGTGTCCAACAAAACATCCTTTTTTGGGCATAAAAAACAAACAAACAAAAGTTGTAATGTCATGATGAAAAAAATCGATCTTTTAGACATATGAATCAATTTTTAAGAATTAATATGAGAATCTATTTTAGAATAGGAAAATCGATTTTTTTCAACATAGGCCTATTGTTAAGCCATAGTTCTAAATATAAAAGTTAAAACAGATGTTGCTGTCATAATTAAATGGTGGTGTTGGAAAAAGCCTCCCCTGTTGTGCGTGACTGGGTTCAGGTTAAATGCTGCTAATGTTGCAGCAACAGTTCAGAAACTGTCTCTTTGTGACTCTTACTTTACAGATGACGTCTTTTCCAGAGTCAGTAATTGACGTGGAACAACACGATTTTAAAGGGGAAATGATCACAGAAAGCTGGAGGCGGATACAACTCATTTAATATGGAAGTTGTTTTAAACTGAAAGTCAAGTATGTGAGGGAAATTCCAGATATCGTTACTCAAGAAGTTAAATATTATGCTGCTAAACGACATAAACTGAAATCACATTAGCAGTATTTCGAAAGAACAGAATAGATTTGAATTTTCTGGCAAAATATCTTTATAAAAGTACGTTATTATTATTATTATTATTATTATTATAATTTTTCGAGAGCCACATCTGTGTGTCTCTGTTTTGAAATCACAGGAAATTGTATTTAAACTTCAATTTTTAAAGTATGTTATTGTACATTTGTTTAGAATAAATAATATTTTTTAAATATTTAGACATTAAAAAACATTTCTTTTTTACCTGAAAGATCTGATTCCAATTTATAACCTGCTGCCTGTCCCTCCAAAAAGCAGGTCGACAAGCAGAAAGTTATTATTATAGAGCACTGATGCACCCAGAACTGGGTCTCCGCCAGCCAGATTTTGCCCTAGAAACTGATACCCAGCATGCCGGAACCGGGAGCCCTCATTTTTAAAACCAAAGTGTCAACACTGTGCACATTAACTCTTGGAACAAAATTGACAAATGCTGTTCAAATGTATGGATTTCTTACAAACATTCTTTGTGTCATATGCAGAACACAACACAATACAAGAATACTGAAGTAGCAGAGTTCATTTGTCGCTGTAAAACGTTTTAGGAACAACTGTAAAAGACTTCATCAACAATCTCTGCCAACTTCTGTGAAACTGAATCTTCGGCACAAGCCGCTAGCAGTTCCTTCATTTCATGAAATCACAAAAAAAAATATCTGTTCTGTTTCAGATTCAAGAAATTATGACCTCAACCCAGAATACTCGATGCTGAACAGGAGATACTTATCTCTTATTTATTCCCTGAGGTTTCTATTCATGCTGACGTTAGCTGTTGGCTTGAGGTCTGACTGCTCCGTTTTTATTCCCTGATGCAGCTTTTTTCAAACATGCATGTGTGATAATTTATTATTATTGTTTTTGTTATTCAGTTTAAAGTGTTTCTCCCGTGTTCCAGGCACTTTTACATTTTGAGATGATTCTGATGATTACCTGCAACCTTCCGCATAAAAGGTGTGCTACTGCAGTTCCCCTTTTTCTTAACTTTAAATTAATTAGAAATGTATTACCAAGTAATTAATCATCAATATGTTTTGCAGTTGCATGTTTAATTAAAAACAAGAACATAATCTTGTATGCTGATCATAGTTATTTAACAGAAAATTGTCTTCATAGTACCTGCAAGTATTAAGTAAGAAGTATAGAAGTGAATATTCCTTAATTAAGGTCTTTAAAATAATTTAATTATGCTTTCAAAGTCTTGAATTTTGTTCACAAATGTATTAATTTTATAAGAGGATAACATCTTCCAAGATTTTGTAATAGTAATGTTAAAGACTGTAGTTGAATGATGTAGATAAAAGGTAAAATTGAGCTTTTTCCGACTGCACTGATATTACCTTGCTGATAATATACCAGTATTTTAACGTGGCACCTGTGATAAGAAGGGTGGTTTCCCATCAAAGGGCTCGGCTTCTTGTGTGGGATAATCATTTACTATCCAGCAGCATGCTATAAGCAAACAGTGCGTACAATATGCAGTTGGCACAGAAATCGATTGCCGGCATGCGTCTCCTCAGGTGTGATGCAGACATTATCATGAACAGTGGAGTCAGGGCTGCTGGACTGGATTAACCATGTAAAGACACAATTTTCTAAATGTTTATCTAACCTTTTTTTGCTATCTTTCTGTATTAAAACCTTTAATATCTGCAAAGACGTGCAAGGGTGTCTTTTATATTTTTGACAGATCAGTGTGGGCCATCTGATATTGGTCAGCCCCTAATGTAAGTTGAACACATGTAGCCCATAATTGCAAACAGTAACAGGTGTCCAGCTGTTGAAAAGTACTTGAATCACTCTTTTCTGGATGTGAAGCCACTTTATCATCTGCACGCCTGAACACTTTATCGCCTCTCGTAAAGAAAACAGCCGTGTACGCTGATAACCCGTCCGGAGTGATTTGTGGACTTTCAGACAAACATCTTACTGATATAGTTTTAGAAATCAAGTGTTTTGCAGCTGTGGGATTTGTGTATTAAAAACAAGTTTTGCATTGCATCCAAGTTGAGTAGTGTAGAGATGGTTTCTTTGTTTTTTTGCTTTATTTTTGCTGAGTTGGTGTCACTTCTCGCCTGAAAACAGTTTCAGTTCTTTAGCTTTATATAGAGTTCATGAATTAAACGGCTCCTTTTATTACTCAAATGCACTTTCACTTATGCAGGGCTTCAGGAGATGATATGTGGTTAAGCAGAAATAGAGTTCAAAGTTGTATTTCCTTTCTGCACATAGTTAAGCTTGGTTTATACTTCTGCATAGCAGCTAATGTGATGTGTGATATGTTGTAATGTAAGTGGTAGTCTAGTATAATGTGCAAGTTGTTGTATTGTTAAGTGTGTATATAAGTGCAAGTGCAGGTATGTTTTCCTGTCTACTGTATTTATGTTCATTGGCTCCTACCATAAGCTTTTGATAGCTTCTCCAGGTGACCAATTCACATGTGTGAGTGTGAGTGTGAATAAATCAAATCAAATCTAAGCACATAGGCTACTATATATAGGCTACACGGTACCTACGCAGTGTCTGGCATTTACTCCTGCGTTATTGTTTGTGTCTTTCTGTTATGGCATCACCAACCTCTGGACGACAGGGTAGCTTCTTTTTCTGCAGCACCGTAGCTTGCAGTGTCGAGTCTCCTTTTGTGTACTTCCTGTACAGTATGTAGCTCAGATTTACAGTAGGTACGGAGCAAATAAAGTGTATTTGACGGGGGTTGGGGGTGATGAATGTTCAGCTTCAGTCATTTTTACACACATTGCAGCAAACTATCTTTGTACCCGATTTGAAAACCGTGAAGAAAAGATAGTGGCGGGAAATTTGAAAGCAAAGAACAACAAATCTACCTTGCAGATTTCTTGCAGTCTGTGTGGATGTGGCTACATATAAGTGCTAACCAAGTGCCAATCTAACTTCCAGGTTGAGTCTCACATGGAAGTAAAATTCGTGGCAGTTCCTCGGCCAGCCGCTGGAGGCTTGCTGCAAAAACTAATATGATTGATTGACAGTTTGCTTAGCTAGTCATTATCACTTACTCATCCGCGATCATCATACTACCACGCTTGGTGAAAACAATCAGCAGTCTGTACGAACCTAGAGGGAACTTTGTTGGGAGTTTTGTTTTCTGTTTGTGACGCAGAGCTCTGCAGAGGGGAGGGGTTGCGTTGACGGAGAGGCTCTGCATGGTGATGCTATCGATTCAACAGAAAAGCACAAATAGAGCTTAATTTATGCTTCTCCGTCTCCTTCTGCTGCTGTTTCTTCGTTGTCACCTTCAAGTCAGGTGGAACGATAGTTTGCTGAAATAACAGCGATGCAAAAAACACAGACGTATAAATGCCAGAGACGGTGTAGGCGCCATGCAGAGCTGCTACGCAGAATTATAAACCAGGCTTCACATTACTACGCCTTAGCCTATAACATCAAATTTGCACCTAGAAGCGTAGCTTTGACGCACAAGTATAAATCAGGCTTCATCTGCGTTGAAGTACCAAAAACAAAACCCTATTATCACAACCAGGCTTAAACTTGTGTAGTTTGTTTTAATGTTAATTATCTGTTTTAATTTGTACGTACTAGGGCAATGTGCAATACAATACGCACTTTGTACTGTATGTCACACAACCTGGATACTCTCAGTACCATAATATTACCATTGCTGGTATTTCATTATTGTAATTTTTGAGCATTTTTTGCTCAAGTCACTTTAGACTCAAGTCACTTTAAGATACAATCCATACTGCCTAAATGCTGCTAAATCTATTTTGCTACTATGTATGTTTGATGTTTGTTCCCTTGTTTGATTGTGTTGTTTGACTGAATTGTTTTTATGTTTTCTGTGGGGACTGCGGGTGGAAACTAGCATTTCTGCTAAAACTCTGTGTATTTACACTGCTTAATGTAGTGTTCATTAACATGCATTGTCCCGTCTAAAATAAACTTAAACTTAACTTAAACTTAAAACAATACAGGACTGCTCAACTGTGGTGTACAGGAGTTGGGTTTATTGTTCACTTCCACAAAATTTGACCTTTTGACCTTTTGTGGGGAGATTTAATATCACTTGTAAGATGAAATGCTTCTCTTCTGATGTTCTTGTTTTCCTTTACCCCCCCCTCCCCTTCCCGTTGAATTAATTCTCCTACTGGGCTCAGAAAAGGAGGAATGTGTGTGTTGGGGAGGACGGGGATGAGAGGCCTTGGTCCTGAGTTAAAAGGGTGAGGAGGCAGCGTTAGCTCATCCAGAGCCGTGTATGCCTTGGCCTCTCTTCAGCGTACGTGATTATCGGGGTGATGACAAGTGGCGTTAAGCCACTTGGAGAGGCTGCCGTAGACAATAGGGATTATTATTAGTGGGACAAAATGCCTCTCAGCTCAAGCAACCGATCGCCGCTTGAGAGATGTGACAGAGAGAGGAGGGAGCGAGAAGCTGAGGGGAAGCTGCAACCAATTACTTGAGTTACAGGAACAGTGAAAAGAAATCCTTCAAGTAGAGCCGAGTCCCGCGCATTAGTCACTCATTCATCGTCTGTGTGGTCGGGTTTCTAAATGATCCTTTTCAGCACACTGATGGACTTTTAGCGGCTGAAAGACTTGCGGTATTTAAATGAGGTGTGTCACAGTTAGTCTCAGGCACCACTCTTTGATAATCAATTAAGGCATTGTTCTTCAACCCTCCTCCACTTCATGCCTGTTCTCTCCTTCTTAGCAACCAGAAACCCATGGAAAAGTGGTGAAGGGAACCAAAAAAAAAAGGGGTCATCCGCGCCCGTGTTTCCAGCCAGCAGTCTAATATGTCCACATACAACAGAGCAGGTTGGAGGAATGTGTTAATTGCTGGATCTCGCAGAGAAATGAAAAATGAGGGGGCTCAGAAGGGTTGGGAGAGGTGGAGCATTTCAGAGTTTATGCCCCGGTTTATTGCGTGTTGCCTCACCTACAGGTGTTGTACTGAGCTATTTTTACCTCAGAGTTCCTTCTGTTGCTTTGCTGCTGGACTCCAGCTGAGTCGAGGTGCAGGAGAAAGATGTTGTTTTTAAGTTGAGGGACAAACCCTCAACGTTTTGAGGGATGTGGTTGCAAACTGAGGTTTGAGTGAGTGCAAATGTTGCAGTTGTTTCACAGGTTTAAATGGGATTAATGAGAATAATGAGGTGATATTCTGAAACATCAGTTTCAGAATATCCAGCAGTCCATCACAGGGCCTCTGTAACACACAAACTGAAGCATGACAAGAGTTATATATGCAACTATTCGGGAGAAAAAGACTAATATTGTAAAATTTGGTTCTTTTGGTGCCTCCCCTCCATGACAAGGTGCACTTATCTAAACCAAAATGCTGACAAAAGCCTTTTTTTTTTTTTTTTTTACTTTTTATTTAGTATTTTCAGCTTATACAACAAACAAACAAAAAATCAAACAGACAGAAACATGGGGGCTCCTATGTAGATGATGTTATGTCATGACAATGTCCAATCAGCTCAAGTGACCTGCTTAACTGATAGCGTCCTCTATTCCTCCAGTAAAGGCATACCATTTCACCCATTTCCTGTGGAAGATTGCTCCTTTGGACCTCAAACAGAAAGTCATCTTCTCCATTGCATATATTTCTCTAACTCTGTCCATCCATTGATTAAGACCTGGGGTCTCAGGTTTATACCAGTTCTTGGTGATTGTCTTTTTACAGGCCATTAGCAATATTTTGCACAGATACCAGTCTTCCTTCTTAATCACATCATCTGTCAAATCACAGAAATACAGAACTTTAACATCATTAGGAACCTTATATCCCAAAATCTTTCCCACAGCGATAAATATGTTTTCCCAGAAAATGTGGATTTTTGGACATAACCAGAAGATATGAGAGTGATCAGCGTTCAAGTTTCCACACTGACTCCAGCACTGTTCCTGTGATCGAGAAAATTTGCTCTTAATATTTGGTGTGACAAAGTAGCGGATCAAATTTTTCCAACCAAATATTCTCCACTTCTTTGAACTTGTGGATGAATGCTGTGCATTCCACATTGAATGCCAATCCTCCTGCGACATTTCTATGTTTAGTTCTTTCTCCCATTTTACTTTAATATATCCTGTGTTGTACCCGTTCTGTTTCTGAAGTCCCTGATATATTCTGGAAATAATTTTTTTACTCTACTTTTATTCGTCTGTCATAGTAGTCTCTTATTTGTAGGTATCTGAAAAATCCCTTATTTTCAAGTCCAAATTCCTTTTGTAATTCCCCAGACAAAAACCTTCTAAAGGACAGTTTTTTTTAAGTCAGCTGTTACATTGAACAATTGTTTATATTTTAGTGAATTGTTTAGATCGATTTATTTGTTGTAAAAAGCATTAATAGTCTATTATTTTACCCTTTTTTTTTCTCCTTTTCCAGTTCCAGTGTGAGCAGAAACACACAACTGTTTACTAAGTAAAGACCATCTGTTTTCAAGTGTTTTTCAAACGCTGTTTTTTACAGAACCTTCAGCTTGTTGACGTTTGGATCCTTTCTGGTTATAATTACTCGTAACAACTTGATTAAAACCAACTTACTGGACACGGTCTTGATGAAAGTTGCAATTAGCTTTAACTGTGCATTGTTCTGCAGTAGCTGTATGGAAGAGAATTAAAGGCCTCTTTTGTTTTCTCGTGACGATGATGAAGTATCTGCCACGCGACTATTTCCTGCGCACGCGTCCGTGTGCTGCCTGTGTCATTAGCCTCAGCGGGAGGCTCCTCTGTCCTGCACACATCTGGATACTCTGGAGGACTTGCTTCCTCACTCTTAAAGGTGGATTTACGTGGATGTGAGAGTAGGAAGCACAATGGCAGAACTCCTTGTAGCACCTTATAATGTAATAATTTCCTGAAAATGTAATAACGCCTCAAAATGTAACATAATTTGCACTTAACTCAATCGAAAATGTAATAAAACCCAATAATGTAACAACTTCACCAATAATGTAATAAAATATCCTGACTGATATTGTAATAACATTTTTACCAATAATGTAATACCTTATTGCGTTATTGGGAATTTATTACATGGTACTCAAAGTCTGCAATTTAACCCAATAGTCATTCTGTTGTTTGGACTGAAAATGAACATATATACTACATTATTTGTCAAGTATTACATTATCAGTTTTGGAAAGAAAAAAAAAAAGACCCACCTGAAAATTTAATAAATTCCCAATAATGTAATAATGTATTACATTATCGGTAAAAATGTTATTACAATATCAGTCAGGATATTTTATTACATTGTTGGTGAAGTTATTACATTATTGGATTTTATTATATTTTCGATTGAGTGAAGTGCAAATTTTATTACATTTTCAGGCATTATTATTATTATACTATAATTATTACATTATAGGGTGCTACACTCCTTTTATTCCTTTCTTTTTCTTTTTTTCGTAAACCATCTTCTTACTTTCTATTGCTAGATTTTGCACTATTTGTTGATCCAAATGAAGGGACTTGATGTTCTCGTGTGATAGAAGTTTATTTTGGCACCGTCATCTTCTTTGAAAGAGTAACAGCACCGTCTCAACTCTCACTCGAGTTACGGAAAGACGTGACTGGTTGTGGGACATCTGGTTTTGTGATTACACTGATTACAAACTGACAACATGTAAATCAGCTTATTTGTTGTTCTTTTCAGTTTGGAAACATTCCACCTTTCCTAATTTAAACTTTATTTATTTATATAGCACTTTTCATACAGGTAGAGTGCAACACAAAGTGCTTTACATTAATAAGTAAAAAGAAACAATCTCCCTTGACCCCCCCACTCTCCGTACCCTCATTCATACAAGTATGGCTGAGCTGATAGACCAGGTGAGGGAACACCATCCTATGGGAACCATCCACACCGAGAGCCGTCCAAGCCCACGACTATAATTTCTCAAATGAAGTTCTTATAGTTTCATATTTTTGACTCAAATTGTTCTAAAGTTGTAATGAAGATGGGAAGCTCTTCGGCAAGCTTCTTCTGAAATCTCTCCATTTCCTCTGAGGACAGGTCCCAGCTACCTGACTGTCAGGTCTGCGTTCCCTTCGCTCTCAGCCACAGAGCAGACACAGATTTGTACTTAATTAAATCATGCATACTTCACCCCACGTGGGGATTCCTCCTAAAGAGTTCACACAGAACATGGTTTAGGTACATTTTGAACACCATCCTGCCTCTGATTAACACGACAATGATTGAATTGAATTTTATTTCGAACATGAAACAGTAGTGAAAACAAAACAAAACAATAATAATCAATAATAAATATATATATATAAATGTAAATAAGAAAAAAAAAGACAAAAATATAAATAAAAACATGCATCCATCATAATTAACATGCTCGAAAAGGAGTAGGAAGAAGTAAAACTTATTAAATCCTACCCCCTAAACTCTTTCATTATAAACAAAATTAATGTAATTTCTATACAAAAAACAAAAGATATCTATATATACATATAACACACACACATACATATATACACATGCACCTTTGGATATGACATGTATATGTATGTATGTGTGTATATATATATATATATATATACACACACATACGTATGTATACACACACAAATGTTATATGAATATCAATAATAACACATCACACCTATATGCACTGATATAAATATACCCATTTATGAGTTAATATATCAGTATCAACAATATACAAAAAAGAAAAGAAAACAACTTGATAACGTTAAACACCAGTTCACGCTTTGTTCTCCTTCTCAGTCTGGTTTCCAACAAGTGTCAGGAGTCCGGCGGTGCTGACGGGGTCTGCCTGGGACTGTGTTGCTGTTCAGCAAACCCTTTTTCTTTCTTTAATAATGGCGGACTGACAGAGTGTGGGCAGTGCTTGGGATTTTTTTCCCCACGATGGGCAGCTGAGTGTTTGATTTACACCTGAGGCGTCTCCTGGAAGCCTAATGGGCCCCATAGCTCCAGTCACTGTGGCCCGCAGACAGACAAAGGTCCGAGATCAGAGCTTCCTTTTCAAAATGCTGTGACTCGTTTGTGCCACTGAATTCAAGGGTATACTAAATAGACCAAATACGGCCTGATTTAAAGGTGAAGATGAAGATGGGGATGTTGGGTAATTCTAGTTTGGCAGTTTAAAACTATAACAAGTCACAAAACCGCAGGAAGAATAAGCTAAAAAGAGAGAAAAGATGCGGTTAAAACATGGAGAGAAGGTCCCCTGGAATGGCAATCGGTGTTAACGGCAGGGGAGCTGGTTTTAGAGAATAATTTTACAGAAACAAACACATTTACTATGATCCAGGACAGGAAATTGCACATCGCTGTTACATCAAACTGCCATGTGATTCAATAAGCCGGAGTTATCGAAACGGCCTCAAAAGGGAAACCATCACTTTAATGTGAGATTGAACTTGTTCGAGATATTTCTGCCCCGGAGGACAGACAGCACCGTATTCCCAAAAAGCCCCGTCTCTGGAGATTAATGAAATAAAAATGCCTATTTTTGGACTGAAAGTTTGCCGTTACTTGATCTTTCCATAATATTGTACAAAACCATGTTCCTGCGTAACCCAGCTCATAGTTGTGAATCTTTCTGCTATGTTAAAACTAAAAACAAAGTGTATAAAATCGAGAGCATGAACCTGATTCCTTAGCATCCTTGTAAGTAATTCATCACTCGTCATCAGCCATGAAGATGTTATGTACAGGTATCAGGTGCTGCCTGTCTCAGGAGGGTCGGCCCGGCCCAGATGTTGCCTTGGCCTGACCTGTTTTGGAGCCTCAGCTCCAGACGTTTCATACAACTCCTCTCTGATAGTGTGACGGATGATTTTTGGCAGCAGAGATGAGAGAACGGTGTTATTTTTGGCTAAATTGGGCCAGACAGCATTAGCGTGCAGTTAGGTTTATGAGACAGGCGGACGGGAGCTTCTTCTCTCCGTTTTTTATTCCTTCTCATTATTCCCCTCATTTATTTCACAGCTCTCTCACTCCCCAGCTGCATCAATTATGCTATCTGTTAATGGGCCGGCTCCCACGGCCCGCCGTTAACTCGGCCCGTAAACACACGCGGCAGATGTGCAAACACGCAGGAACGACAGCGCAGAGCCCGTCGGTTACATCACTTTTCTTATCTGCTCTGTCTCCTCTGTCCATCCATCCGTCAGACCAGCTGTCTCCCTTCTTTTCTGATCTCTGCCAGCGCACTTCAGGTAGAGTGATTCACTCCAGTAATATCTGGCGAGGATGTGGGTTACCGAGCAACAATGGCATTTAGGAGCACTCTCAGATTAGTGAGGCTTATGTCTAGCTGCAGTCCTTCTAAGAGGTGCATGTCCGTTCACTACACAAATCACTCCTCTGAAAATCCATCATCTAATTAATGTCCGTTAAAGAGAGAGTGCACGTGCAATATTTTATAAATCCAACGCAGTTTGTAACTGCTGCTTTCAGCTGATGGCAGGTGGTTTTATGTGGCCGTTTCTCCCGGAGAACGACCACAGATCCGTCCATCCTGCCCTTTCTTTTTTGTCCTCCTGTCCCCATTCCAGGATGGTTATTATTCCCCGTTTAATGTCTAGGATCAGTGTAATTGGTCAAATTCCAAAGTTCAACCTTGTACTCGTGTATTGCGTGTGAAAAAGAGACAAAGGAATGCGTCAGCGCCGAGCGATGGTGACTGAGACTCCCCTCCTTGTTAATGGGTCACGGGGAGACAAAGAGCTGCTGTGTCTGCATGGGAACCAGAGAGCAGAGATGGAACCGGGACAAAGACGTGGACGAGGTGTCAACACAAGGAAGTTGTTCACTGCACAATGAAGCATGCGCCACAAATTCAATAAGTGACTGTTTTTCATTGTGGATGAATTGTTTTTGATAAGAAGCTTTTCTTAGTTATCACAAGTGCTCGGCAGGCCGGAGCTCAGGCGTGTTTCCTTCACGTCACCTTTCATATTTAACCGAGATTACATTGTGGGGGGCATGCACTGGCAGGCCGTAGATGAGATTACAGCTGCTGATTGCTGCCTCAGGACAGAGAAAAACACACACTTCCAGCGTAAAAAACACCCACGGATACGAGAGCAGCAGCGTAGACTTGTAAGAGCGTCTAATGTTCCACAAGCTCTTTATTCTGCAAAAAAACACAACAAAAAAAAGGCATCTGGAGTGGTTTAGTGAGCATGTTACGCCATCTAGTGGAACTTTTATGAACACATTTTGAAAACAAATGTTATTGGAGGTGCAAGATATCTGATGATTTATACGTTTTTGATTGATTGATATTGATTTATTTTGTACATGTAAAAGACAACAATTAAAAGAAAAGATAAGAAAACAAAAAAAACAACAAAACTAAGAATTTCATACTTTAACACTTTATATCTTAATTTACATGTGCAAAAAGGAGTAGAAAGAAGTGTAAACTTATTTAATCCTACCCCCATTCACTAATCATTTATAAGTATTTATAATGACTAACTATACTATAATTATACTCACACACTGTAGTCACACACTTACATATAAATACATACACATAGTTGAGTATTTTATATATATTTGTACACACATGCCCATATAAATATTTACATAAATATACTTTAATATACTTTACTTTACACCATACTATCTCTATATTAACTCCATCTGCTCTATATTTATATATATCTACATACACACATATACATATTCGTACACATATATACATACACATACACCCATACCCATAAGTAATGATGAAAAATAAGTAATTTATTAATAGTTAGATGTATTTAATTAATTCTAATCTATTAAAAATGACCTTGTTACAGCTGTATTGAGATAAACTGAAATAAGTTACTTGCTTGTTGCATGTTTGTCCTCTTCTGTCGTTTGATTTGACTAGAAATTGAATGAAATGAAAAGTCCTGCCTAACTGAAGTGACAGTACGCAGCCGTAAGGTCTGTTTGTAAACAGATGTGTGTGGAGAAAAAATACGGTAAAAGCTGTGAATGTTCTTTTCACTCTGATGGAAACGCCTCAGCCTGGCTCTTTTGTTTACGTTTGAGTTGCATTGTGAGGTGAAGAGGGTGGAGTGCTGCGAGCCCTGAGGCAGCAATGTGAAACTCGAGTTTCAGGTCTGTTCAGGTGAGCTGGGCCACCTGGCGGGTGAGGTGTCTTCCTGTATCAGAGCCTCTGCTCTGTGTGCATGTGGCGTGGCGTCTGCTGCCGCTGTGCTTATGTGGTAGAAGTCATTTGGTAAGTCCTGGCAGAGCTTTTTATGCCTCTTCTTTTCCTCGTTGTTCGTGATCTGCGTCAGCACCTGATCCGTCTCGCGCTCTTGCTTCAGCTTAAAGCACCGGTATGTGTCTCTCTGTGGCTTGTTATTGCTCGCTTCTTCACATTCGTCATTTTCTACATTTCCACTTGTCCGCTTATCCAGTTAATATTGAACCCAGAGATTAACTTGAAACCATATCCATGTAATTTGAGAGCATCTGCGGTATTTTGGTCTTAGGTTAGGCGAAGCTGACGGCCGACCTCGGAGACATTCATCGCAGCGCTGTGGCACACGCCACAGACTTGTATTCATTTTGATTTTCTTGGCGCGGCCCCGCTCCTGCTCTTCCACATGAGTGAACCCAGAGTGTTTGCAATACATCTTTCCATTTCACTTGTAAATGAGATGAATCTCCTTAATGCATTTTTTTAATACCGAAGCGCTGCAGCCAGTTGGACGCGGAAAGTGGAGAAAGACTTAAGATGTTTTAGGCCCTCTGTAAAAAAAAAAACAAAACAAAAGAAAAAAACCGTCTGACCTTAACTCAGATCTGTGTGTGTGTGTTACACACACATAAGCAGATGTATTTTATGTGGAAACCCTGAACTCTTATGAGCAACACGTGGCGAAGTGCTGGTTCTGTCTGAGCTGTCAAAAGAACGGCCCACCTGAGACCGACTACAGCTCACATTTCCCATTTCTCTGTTAACCTCTCGCTGTGGGTGAAGACATGCTTTTTTTTTGGTGATATGAACTCGTCTTTGACATGGGTTAATGATGTTCATCGATATTCCAGATCTGCTCCTCAGCTGCGTTGCATTCTTCTCTGGTGCGCGGCAGCCAGTTATTCCAGGAGCATCAGCTGTGCCAGGTACCGCCGGGTCTTAATTTAAGCAGCCCCAATCCCTCATAAAGCTAATGGCTATTAACGAGAAGGCAGAGCGCATGGCACACTCCAGAAAACACAGCCCTGTCCCGCCAGCGTCATGCACTTCAAGCCTAATCAGAATGGACGTGGTGACATTTTGGCAGCGCCGCATCCAAGCAGGAGAAAGACATTATTCAACAATGTGTTTTTCCACAGAAGAAACCAAAAAGGCACAGAGCTGCCTGTGCGGCGCTGGCATGAAGAGGATTTTTAAAATTTCTTCCCCCCTCCCCTCCTTTTTTTTTTTTTTTTTTCTAGAAATGTATTTCCATCTCAGAATGTCATATGGATGAACATTCCCCAGGACCACGGTTTAATACTCTGCAATTATGCACAGCCCATTGAAATGTAGTCTCACTGTGTGTAAATGAACGTTTGCTTTTACCACAGTTGGATACGCTGCAATTATACTCTTATGATTTTGTCATGTACGCTTGTGTGGATGCGGTTGTAACTTTATCTACTTCTGTCTGTCTGACTTTGCACTTTGCGGTCGCTACAAGCCAATAAGATGTAGAGTCGCTGAAATACAAATTGATTTTACATCCAATCTGTCTTTACAGCTGCCGTGTACCAACATGCGGATCCTCAGCTCACCAGCGAGGCTTCAAGTAAAATAAACATAGTTGTTCCATGAAAGGAACAACTTGATTATTCCCTTTTAAAGCTACATGGCTGTGCATCGACCCATCTCCTGTTTTTTCAGCTGCGTTTCTAAACATCAAATCTTGTTTTTGCACTGGGATGTTGTGCACTGTCTGTTACTATCTCTGAGGGAGGATATACAGGAAACAGAAAAGAACAAGATAACATATCCTTCAGCGTGCAACTGTTGTTTACATGCTGTTGACTGAACAACTGAGCAAGTCTGTGGCCTTAGTTGTTGCGCTTATATGTATTATAATACTAATCATAATGTGGTCACTGTCAGATTTGAGCACAGTGACATGAGAAAGGCAATATTTAATTTTCTATAAACACAAAAAGATTCAGAAGAGAGGGGAAAGACGTTTGAGTGTACAAGTCGCTGCAGATACGGCTTTGACATGAATCTGAAATGGATTAGGTTATTGGGAGATCGACTGAAATTTAGATTTCAGTAACATTTTAATCTGATTAGATGAAGGTGTTAGTATCAGAGAGGGATAAGGATATCTTTGTGCTAAGAAAATACTCCCTCTAAATGGGGACTCTCTTGAAATCAGCTGAGAGAAAAGGAGACGTTTCAGGGTGATCTGTGAGGTCTGAAGCAGACACAACGTGGCCAGTGGTGGGGGGGGGGGGGGGGGGGTGTAACAAAGGATGAAGATTGCTGCATATGTAAAGACTGGAGACGCTGAAAGTGACAGCACAGTATTTGGAACCTGAACAGGTATTACACGGCGAGCCAAACAGAGTTTCTCTCATTTCCCCGAAGGCCAGTTTAGATAAAATAGCCAGAAGCTGATTTGCAGATACCGAAGCTGGTGGATAACTTTGGAGCAAATTGGTCCTCTGAGCTGTAACCGGAGCAGGTGTAACAAGGGTGGTTTTGGTTAGGGGTCAGTCACCGCATGAGGATGATCAGTGCCGTTCATGGTGGCCCAGGAAAAACCGGACGCCATTAGGTGGCCTGCTTGACACTTGATGCTGGATCAACAGGGATGCTTGTGGAGGTTTAAGTGCTGGTTTATGGACAAGTTGACCCGTCTTATGTCCTGTTGTTGTGCTTCTCTCCAGGTCCAGATGGAAATGACATGATTGTTGAACCATTCCCACCAGTGAATCCTGAAAATGTATCAGCGCGTGGTGTGTTTATCTCCTTCTTTGTTTCCCTGATGAGGATCTTGTTGCCTCGTGGCTTTGAACATTGATTGTTCCACAGTCCTGTCCTTGGTTGGGAGGTGGGGAAGGAGCAAAAGTTGGAATGGTAAAACTGGTATGTAATTGTCTTTATGGACCAGACTTTCAGTTCAGTAACAGGCAGCTGGAAGGGTCTTGGAGGTTTTATTTGATTTTATTGTTTTACACGTGTTGATTCTGTTTTTCTCTTTATACTCGAAAAACACTGAACTGAGAGTCGGCCCCTGGTTGGCGGACTTGGTTTTCATAAAGAGAAGACTAGAGATTCAGCTGTCAACCTATCCAGCCATCCCCCAAAGTCATTTTCTTTATAAATACAGATGCGACTGAATCTTTTCAACCACACAAAAGGTGCCTCCTGTATTTGTTGGTGTGACTGCTCGGTGTAGTACTGCTGGCCGCCACTAGATGGCGGCAGAGCCATTTGTTGCTAGGCTTCATCAGAGCAAGGTGAAGAATTGCCTTATTACAGTTAATCTTATTTCATTGCTATACCACATGGCAAGGTGTCACTTTACCTCCCCAATGACCATCTGATATTGTGTGATCTGAACAGACATGGTCACAGCTTTGTGCGAGTGGAGAATCTTGTCTGTTACGAGCCTTTCGGGCCTTGTTAAAAGTCCCAGGTGTTTCTGGCTGTGCAACATGCTTCCTGGCCTTCCCAACACTCCCCACAAGGAAAGATGAATCCTTCCTGAGACAGGGGATTGTGGTCATTGTGTTTTAGATGCATGCAAAAGTTGATCAGGTGATATCACAGCAGCAGTGTACCTCGACACTCTTCGTGCCCTCTGTCCCATGTCTTTCCTGAGGTCTGTCATTCCAATCACAAAGTTTATGACAAAACCTTGCAGAGCCCTCTCTGTGAAACACTGAACTGATTTAACATGGGTCAGTGGTCTTGGCGTGAGCTCAGTGGCTGTTAGGTTTGGTCCCCTGTTCGAATCGGCCTGCTGGAGAGATTTTGTGGTCAAAGCTTGAGGCGCCGCTGCCCTTCTCTGCTGATCCCCTTAACCTATTTTATTGACGTATACAAGGGTTTGAACAGAAATGAACTCCAATTTCATCAGGGTTTTCGTTTGCACTTTCGTCTCGTGCAAAACTCATGCAAAGGACCGAGAAAACTGGCCTACAAACCGATACTGGCATATGAGAGGAGCAGGATTTTGAATTTGTCTCCAAGAGCTGCTCATGTTGGAAAATCGATTCTCACTTAAGTGCTGTTTGATGGATGCACCATATTTTGTACATCTTTATCCAGAGGAAAAATATTCATTTTCTGATATTCCTTCAATAATCTGTTCACTTGCTCACTCCAGCATCTTCCGGACTGTACTGAATAGATGTCTTTACCAAAAGGGTCCACCTGGGGTCCTTTAGGTCCTGAGGTAATATCACAGTGCACTATGTCAGACAGGCGTGGTACCTTTTTTTTTTTTTTTTTTTTGCAACGTGGGTTGCCGTCTTGCTTAGTTTAAAGCCTCCGCATGTGTTTGTACACATTCTGGGCAAAACACCAGGAAACTTCTGTACAGCTGTCACTGTGGGGGATGAGTGGGACGTTCTTTACAGAAAAATACATTTGTGGAGAGTTTCCACAGATCCACCTGTGGGACGAGAAGTTGCTAACCTTCAAATGTGTGGCGGACACCGCTGAATCGGCCAGTGCAGCTGGAGGGTTGAGTGGTTCTGTGTCAGCTACTGCACTCAGGGTGCAGCCATGGCTGGTTTTTATAACACCTGTCATCATGGGAGGGAGTCTATGTCACTCCTCATGTTTACATATTGTTCCAGTGAAGTGAATCGCTAAGTGGACCCTACAAGCCTTAAGTTTGATTGGGGTAGTGGACGGGGGGACTAATCATATAAAATGCTTTTTTGGACCGCATATTGTTTAAAAAAGTGTTTTTTGGCCGGTGTTTGAGCTGGTTGCATGACTGCAGACTTGCTCAGGGACATCCAGAGAATTCCTTGAATAACACAAACTCAAAAACACATTAATGGCTGAGGCTCAAGTTGTTTTTCCATGTCACAGGCCACACAGGTCTGGAGCAGTTGAGGGTTTTTGTGGACTGTTTTTAAGTCTCTTGGATAGGCAAACTTCAAGATGAAGTGTCCATTTTTGATGTCTGAAAGCTGACTTATAACAATCCCAAATCAGAGACGGGGACGTTGATAGGGGAGTGCTCCATGTTTAGTGATTCAAGGAAGCTCGAGCCGTTTTTTCCCCAACTCTCCCATGTTTAAGAACTGACATCTATCACCAAATATAACTGTATAGATGAGGCGTTAGTTTAAAAAAGCTTCTCTCAAGTATTGCAATTTAGGACTTCATCCACAAATGCATGTCAAAACATTGCCGTGGGGAGCAGAGGCCGTGTCTCAACCCTTTCTAGAGGTAGCTCTGATGGACCATCGCACGGTGGATGGATGAATGTGTGTCTGCACACTTCTGCTGCTGTGAGAGACTTCAATGATCCAGGGCCTTTAGCCGTCTTGGTGTTGTATATCACTTGTCTTCCTGAGCCTCTAACTTTCCAGCTGAACTTTATTCGCAGTGTGTTGCCTGTCCATACCTGTTAGATTTTTCACACTTTTTTTTTTTGTATTTGCTTACTTACTTTCCCCTCGGTGGATAAAGTTCCCCTTTGTTTCTTTATACCTCCTGAATCCATGCATGTCCAAGTGTGTGTGTGCACCAAGCAAGGTGTGCTTGGCTCGTGCACAAAGCAGGATGTTAAGCAGATTTTTTTGGGGGAAAAAAAGAAAGTGCTGGGTCAACAGTGAACTTGCTCAGTGAGGTATTCACTGTCAATCGTTGGCTCACCTACAAACAAATGCCTGCGTTTGCAGGTATGTTAGATATCCATATCCATGGTAACCGATTTCCACGCAATCCCATCCCGGACATGTACAGTATGAAGCCATACTGCCACTTGACGAGTAAGCTCTACAATCTTGTTCTCCTGCAGGGTTCCATGGCATAAAGCCCATTCTCAGATCCGGCTGGTTCCTGGGGATTTCTGCTGAGGAGCTCTCACTCTGACGTGCCGCTGCCATTTTCCACAGCCTGCAGGGAACCAGGAAGCAGTCGGCAGGAGCCATGCCTGCCCTGGCCACCGGAGCCGGCCACGAGCCAGGTACGGTACCTTTCGGTGAGGAACGCATCCACAGTTCCCAGCAAACGCCTCTCTCCCAGTCAGATTTACTTCAGAAATGCTGGTCCTCCTGAAGACATCACAAAAAGCACTTTGCTTGAAGGTTTCAGATTGTGTACTTGTGATAGACATAACAAACATACCAAAATGAACGAAAGCACCTCACATGACCCCTAGTGAATGAAAATGAATCCATCTTTGTTTACGTTTCAGCATAACCCGCTGGTGTGCCTACTCCTTAAGTGGTGCGTAAATGTAATTTCAAGGTTGAAAATAATTACCCTTAACTTGCCCGAGGCTGCCTATTCTTGATTTGAGTGGACCAGCCTTGTGTAGTCGGAAAATAAACTCAAGTCTAATTTCACCTTGTTTGGTGCCCAGCAGAATGAAAAGCATACTCCTGCAGATTTATGGTTTAACAAGACAACCGAAAATGATGTTCAGATACTGGAGGCACTCTCCATCTCCTCCACGGAGGAGCGCGTGCACGTGCGTGGATGCTGAAAGTGGAGATTTCACTTGTTTTTTGGCTTTGCGGTATTCATAATTTTGTTACTTCATTAGGACTGTCAGCCATGCTACACTACACTCCCTCTACCTTCACTCCTTCATCCAGAGCTACACTCCCTTTACCTTCACTCCTTCATCCAGAGCTACTCTCCCTCTACCTTCACTCCTTCATCCAGAGCTACTCTCCCTCTACCTTCACTCCTTCATCCAGAGCTACACTACCTTTAACCTTCACTCCTTCATCCAGAGCTACACTCCCTCTACCCTCACTCCTTCATCCAGAGCTACTCTCCCTCTACCTTCACTCCTTCATCCAGAGCTATTCCCCCTCTACCTTCACTCCTTCATCCAGAGCTACACTCCCTCTACCTTCACTCCTTCATCCAGAGCTACACTCCCTCTACCCTCACTCCTTCATCCAGAGCTACTCTCCCTCTACCTTCACTCCTTCATCCAGAGCTACACTCCCTCTACCTTCACTCCTTCATCCAAAGCTACTCCCTCTACCTTCACTCCTTCATCCAGAGCTACACTCCCTCTACCTTCACTCCTTCATCCAGAGATACACTCTCTCTACCTTCACTCCTTCATCCAGAGCTACGCTCCCTCTACCTTCACTCCTTCATCCAAAGCTACTCCCTCTAGCTTCACTCCTTCATCCAGAGCTACTCTCCCTCTACCTTCACTCCTTCATCCAGGCCTACACTCCCTCTACCTTCACTCCTTCATCCAGAGCTACACTCCCTCTACCTTCACTCCTTCATCCAGAGCTACACTCCCTCTACCTTCACTCCTTCATCTAGAGCTACTCTCCCTCTACCTTCACTCCTTCATCCAGAGCGTGTGATGTTAGGGCTTGTCCCAATACCCCCCCTACCCATAGTTTTCATCCCTACCCCTAAATTTTGCGCGTTCCCATGAGGGTAGTGGTGTCCCAATTCCTCTTTCCACCTAGGGGTAGTGACGAAAAATAGTGTAGTGGCTATGAATCTGTCCCTACGGATCGAGGGTTTTGCGATGCTGACTAGCTGATCTAGGGACAAGAAAATTTCCCAGAATGCTTTTCGTCGTCATTTGCGGACTGAATAAAAAAAAACAACATGGCGGACATTTCTTATTTTTTAGTGAATAAAATCAATATTTTGAGTTAGTTTCTGAATAAAAATGCGTTTTGATTTCATAATATTCACTCAGTGAATGTACATAATCACTTTTTTGCCCGTTTTTGCAACCTCGCCAGAATAAAGGCTGATTTATGGTCCTGCGTTACACCAATGCAGAGCCTACGGCGTAGGTTACGCGGCGACGCGCGCCGTACGCCGTACCCTACGCCGTAGGCTCTGCGACGATTTAACGCGCAACCATAAATCAGCTCCCGAATCCGGCAGGCAGGCAGAAATCCCGAAATCTTCTGAGCAAATTTCTTAACAGGCGTAGCTACAACTGTTAGATTTCATCTGTTAAACCAACATTTATCTTCCTACATGATTTATTTCAGCCAGTGGTAATTCTCCACAGAGCTGCAGGTTTCTCCCCGGGACGACGGCGCAGCGCGATCACGTGTGTACTCCGGAGCCTGCTGCGCCCCGGTCTCATCATCGCCGAAAACATCGGGTCAAATTTCTTAACAGGTGTTATTTGGATAAACTGAGTACAGGTTGGGGATCTTAACGGTTACTTTTACGCCTGAAAAAATATTAAAACTTAATAAAGTGCCATATTAACAGCGCTACAGCTGAAATTAAAACAGCTTTTGGCTCTCAGCTTCCTGATTAGGGGTAGGGATGAAAACAAGGGGTAAGGGGAGTATTGGGACAGACCCCTGGGAAGATTTCAAGTGCCCTAAAATCTGTCCCTTCTTTTTTAGGGGTAGTGAAGAAAAGAAGGGCTAGTGAAAGAAATTAGGGCTAGTGAAAGAAAGTAGGGGGAGTATTGGGATTGGGCCTTAGACTGAGGATGGTGTGGGGCTTGTCATCGCTGATGCAGCTGCCAGAGCAGCACCTCTTCCCTTCAGAAAACCCTTCTCTTCTCAGTTCCATCTTAATGACCAGTAACATCCAAACCCCAGCCACACGGGCGCAGCACAGCAGAAAGGGACCAGAGCAGGGCAGACAGCAGGTTCTGCTCTGATGGATAAAGAGCGTGTGCGTTACCGCATACAGACCTTTAACAGAGTCACCAAAGCCCCCGTCGTTGTGGAAATTTGTGCCGGCAGAGTAGAAAGCCAGACCTTCGATTACGATTACAGTCATTTTGGGCAATTACCGGCAAGGACTCGGGTTTCCAAATAAAACACGTGAAGACTCCTCCAGCCCATCTCCTCCGGTTCCCCCTTGATGGTCCCATGAAGCCGTGTGCGCAGGTGAATCATGATGGCGCGTCGCTGATCTCCAAGCCCGGTGAAGTCACAGATATTTGCGGCCGGGCTGGCACCGGGACCGTGTTACAGTTTGTGCAGAATGACTGGTAATATTACACTAAATATCATCACGGGGCTTTGTTTTAATGATGGAAAATTTCTAGTATTTATGTTGCTCAGCACGAGGCAAACATTAATCTCCTTTTTCTTTTTCTGGACTTAGCACTTGACACCTCAGATTAAATCCGCAGTAAGGGAAAAAAAAGTGTTGAAACAATGAAGGAGTAATTGCTGAACGAATAACATCATCCTTTTTACTTTGGCTTCTTAGTTTTTACATGTTTTTTTTTACTGATTGTAGTTAAAGCTGGAAAATGAATGGCCTTCAGTATAATATTTGACTTCTTTATTTTGATAGCGTGATGTAATTGAATGTTGTCCCAGACTCCCTTTTAAGATTGTATTACTGTGAAGTAAGACTTTTTTTTAGCTGAAAGAAGCGTTCAGTGACCTCATAGGCTTGAAAGAATTACCGCTCATTAATCTCGTTAGTTTGATCATCTCTAAGTGAGATGAAGTAAGAGTTACAGCAGAGCAGAGCGAGATGGCAGTCTCCGGTGCAGTTACACAACAAAAACTCTGATTAAACAGTGTTTTAAAGAGTTATAGACAGCTTAGCTTTGATTGCAGTGAACATGACTATTGATGCTATCAGTGCTCACAAAAACGCTGCAGTCAGAATGATTTGGCTTTCTACAAAGAAGGCAATAAACGTAGAAATAAACAGCAACATATGAAGGGAAGGAGATTAGACGTCAAATTACATGATTGTCTGCATCAGGACAAGAAAAGGAAGAGGAAAACCAATCAACCTGCAGATCACACGATAGAAATGTTGAGAAGAAAGAAAAGAAAATGGATGAAATGAGGATTTAAGTTTGTGTGTGATCACATAGGTGCACAAATGTCGATGTTTAGTCAAAAGACAGTTTCTGAGTTGATCCCAAATCTACCTAGTACCATTATTAATCACACTTTTTTAACGTATCTGAAGCGGGAGGGAAGTGGAGGGTTTTTGTGGACTGTGTTTAAACTTAAATTAGTTTCAGACTGTGATTTTCAGAGTTGGATGATTCCATGTCTGTTGAAGTTGAGATAATGTGATAAATCCCTGACATGGGGGTCACTCAGTGTTCGATCTGACAGGAATTTGGCCTCTAAAGCCATATTTTATCAATAAATACCATTAATGTAAGACATGGTGTAGCACATGATGGTAGCGGAGGTCGTCTGTCCCCCGACGAGGATTAACGGTAGTTAAAGTAGCTGCCTGCTAGACAGTGTTATGTGACCTCACCGGATGTCTTAGATGTAGCATCAGTAGAGAGTCCTTTATGGCTCCATATATTTGGTTTGTTTACATCTGTCAGCCATCAGTATGCTGCTCATCTCTGCACTGGCTTCCAGTTGCAGCATCAAGTTCAAAGCTCTGCTTCTGGCTAACAATTACCCAAATGGCTCCTGCCTACCTTCACTCCTTCATCCAGAGCTACTCTCCCTCTACCTTCACTCCTTCATCCAGAGATAGGGCCGAGATATACTTGCTGTTGGTGCTTGCGTTCGAGTGCACCACCAACCGCAACGCCGCTCGCGTAGTACACGAGGAGAGCCGGTGGTACCGGCAGTGACCGATAGGGGGCAGTGAGCAGCGAAACAGTTGGAAAAGTGATTAAATATTTAGTAGTAGCGGTAGCAGCAGTAGCAGATTAGAACAACAAACAAGTTAACATGACACCATTGGATGATGTAGGAGATTATAACATTGCTTTGGTTGCATCTCGGCAAAGGAAACGGCGCCAGCGACCTCCGTCGTCATTTGTGGCCACCTGGTATCAGACCGGGACCAGCGCCACTCGCAGCCACAGCGACAACTGCAGGTCGCGTACGCGTTCAGTGTCGTTTTGAGAATGTGCACATCGACGCGTCAAATGAACACAGGATACGCGTGGCGGCCATGATGCGTACGTGGTCTGAACAGCAAGTATATCTCAGGTCTTACACTCCCTCTACCTTCACTCCTTCATCCAGAGCTACACTCCCTCCCTCGCTTTGGATAAAAGCGTCTGCTAAATGACAGTAGTAGTAGTAGTAGTAGTAGTAGTAGTAGTGGTAGTAGTAGTAGTAGTAGTGGTGGTAGTATTAGTATTTGGACACATTAGCAAGCGTCTTTGAGTTGTTCACACATAAAGACCTAGTGCTGATTTGCCACCACTTGCCGGATCAGAGAGCTTTTCAACTGGAGACTGGGCTTATAATCATCTAGTCTGAAAGAGCTCATACATCCAGAACATTCATTTACAGAATTTGATTCAGAATGACTTTTCCTGGAGTAATTATCTCAAACACTAACAATAACTCGCCCATATGTGCTGGCTCTGCCATCTGCAGACTCTCCAAAGCACGGCCTCGTCTCACACACTCTGGGATGATGAAGCACTGCACTGAGGCTTTTAACATAATGGTGAAAATATTATCATTATTATAATTATTCTTTAATAGCAGGTCTCACGTTTCATTGCTGTGGATGGGCGGGAGACTGTTTATACGAGGGTCTAAGTGTAAAATTCATTAAAATGCTCATTATTGGAGTATTTGGAGAGCAAACATCCTCCGCAGACGAATGGAGGGCACATGTAAGATCATACCATCTCTCTATTTCACTTTTCTTTTACTCTCTCCGTCTCAGCCCAGACAAACGGGTCTCTGTGTAAATTAGTCGAATACATGAAACCAAATAGTAAGAAAATAAACATGAAAAACAATAAAATGTTGGAAAGCTGGCTTTAAGGTGAAGCCGTGGGGAGTGCTGGAGGGGCTGTGCCGGTGATTGGGTTACCTTGTGGGTTACTGTGTGATTCTGGGTTGCAGAAATGCCCGCAATGTTGATTGTTGGAGTACCTTTTGCCCTTTTGTACATGGAAGCAATGTCAGGAACCAGCAGCATGTCCTCTTCACTTTACCGGAGTAAAAATAGCAGCAACCCCGGAGGCAACGACGACCACCACCCGGGACGCCTGGGCTGTATCTGTGCAACAGGACATACTGTACATATATGGGGCAGAAGGGAGCAGTAGGCTGTGCTGTACATTATACCAAGAGGGAAACCAGAAGATCCTACACAACCCTAAATCACACAAATTAGCACAATATGGAAAGTTGTCCCAAAGAAATTTGAAAACTGGAAAAAATCAACCCACAGTGATTTTATTACATTTACCTTTTATTTTCTTTGCAGACCTTAAAGCCTGAATTATGGTTCTGCGTTAAACCAATGCAGAGCCTACGCCGTTGCCGTGACGCCGTTGTGGTGCAATACCCCCCCAGAGCACTAGTTAATACTTTTTTGTTTAGCTTCCGTTTTTTCTGGTCACAGTGAATCAAAGAGATAAGGACAACTATTGTGCAAAAAACCAAAACAACCCAAAAAAGAAATAATCACACATACACGAAGAAAAGAGCGCTGAAAGTTCACTTCACGAACCGGAACCGGAAATGCGTTGCTACCCTGCAAACCAATCACAGCCCTCTCGGTCTGCGTTGGGTCTGCGTCGCCTCGATGCGTAGTTACCGTATTTTCCGCACTATAAGGCGCACCTAAAAGCCTTACATTTTTTCAAAAGCTGACCATGCGCCTTATAGCCCGGTGCCAATGTCAAGATCACAATAATCTTCCAATTTAGAACTAAAATATTAAAGAACTAACACAAATAAAATACAAAATACATTAAATACTTTTTTTTTTTTTGTAATTTATTTTCCCAAGCCACTCGGAGCCGCAGTATAAGGATGGACCCTTGGTCTAATGCACAGGTGTCAAAGTGAATCCCAGAAGGGCCGGTGTCCTGCATTTAGATGTTTTAGATGTTTCCCTGCTTTAACACACAAACAAATCATCGTCACCAGCTTGTCATCAAAGTCTGGATAGTTCTGTTGATGACACAGTCACTTGTATCATGGTGCAATGAACCAGAGAAACATCTAAAACCTGCAGGGACACCGGCCCTCGAGGACTGGAGTCCGACACCCCTGGTAAAGGCTGATTTATGGTTCCGCGTTACACCGACGCAGAACCTACGGCGTAGGTTACGCGGCGACGCGCACCATACGCTGAACCCACGGCGTAGGCTCTGCGTCGATTTAACGCGGAACCATAAATCAGGCTTAACACGGAGCTGTTTAGAGCCTCTTTTGTTCTAATCACCGGAGGACAACTGCTAAGAAGACCCGCGGCCACTGACTGGACTTAAGATAAGGGGACACTGCTGCTTGCATGCCTTTATTTTTATGATTGTTTGCTGTGGTTCGCCCTGCTGCTTTTCCGTGCATGCTTCGCCTGCCGCTCCCGGCTTAACTCTCCGACGCCGCTGTGAGCGTATGGCTGGGTTGGAGGAGGTTTGGAGGAGGAGCGGAGCAATGATTGACAGGAAAGGGGGAAAAGGAAGCGTTTTTCACGGCGCAAAAAAACACTGTCATGAAAAGCCAGGAATGGAGTACTAGAGTGAAGTTTTTCTTGATACACTCTTTTAGACACATTTGAGGGATGTTGGCCAAGACTTTTAATAGTGTTAAAAGCATGTTAAAAATGATGTCACAATACCTTTAAGAGCTGAAGGTGTGTTGTTTTTTTTCTCATGGACTTAATTTCTCTCGTTATTGCACTATACATTAATTTTTGCATTTCAGGCCTGCAACACATTCAACTGTGACACCAAAGGTTTTATCACTTTATACCACAGAGTAATGCAAAGCTAAGTATTTTTCTCCCCTTCTTCCTGGACACTTCTTAAGGTGTGTAACAGGTAGGATAGTCACCCCCACATTTTATTGTTTTAAAAAAATCTAAAAAAAAAGGATGTTTTTGGAAGCAGGTCCAGGCTGCAGGCTGTCCAGTCTCCGTCCCCGTAGTCTCTCTTTCCTCAGCTAGGTCTTGACTGTGAGTATAATTGGGTTTTACTTTGGCTTTTAGAAAAATAAATACACATTTCTGGAAAAGTTGTTGCCATGCCTGCTACTGTAGAAGAGTAAATGACCTTTGCCAAGAGTACAGTTCCACCTCTCACCAAGACTCGGGTTTGAGCTGATCTGGACCACACACTGGCCATTTCTTCCATAAATATGCACAGTATTGAGTTGTCGAACCACAGACTTCCATGGTGGTCCAGCCCAATGCCTCTGAGTCTAAAGACATCAATGTCGCCCCTGGAAAGGGTTAACACCAGGGCTGGGGATCAATTCAAATGTCAAGAATTGGTTCGATTCAGATTCTTAAGATTAAAAATCGATTATCAAGATTTGATTCCTATATCGATTTTGGTTATTTGGTGTTATTAAAACTGTTTTTTGAGCTGTTGCATGAATTATATGACTGTGTAGTTATGCAACATATTACTACTAGTATTATATTGAGATTTAACAGCAAGTATTGTCAGCTAATGATGCTGTAAGGACCAATCAGCTCCCAGAATGCTGATAGAACTGCTTTCAGAAACATCATGTGGGGCAGAATTATCAAACAGATCCAGGGCAGCAAACAGAGGACGTATGAAATCGGTTTTATTTTTCCATGTAACCCCAAAACAGTATATAAAGTAATGAAATATGGACAATTTATGCACTTAGAACTGAAAACGTTAATGTTTTCATACCTTTTAAAGATATTTAAAGGCAAAAACATGGCGGCAGTTATTCTCGTGTCCAACAAAACATTCGTTTTTTGGTTGCATTTGTAGGGTTTCTTGTAGTAGCTTACTCCCTAAGTCTTATTCGTCCATGTGGTTGCATCAACTGTTGATGAATGACGGCTCATCGGCGGATCAGGGATCACCCTAGTCTAACTTAGACTTGCCCTTTACACTGTAGCACGAGATGCACCAATCAGGAATAACACGACCGCTGACAGGTGACACCAATAAACACTCCTCATCTTATTTATAACGCAAGTTTTGTCTGGGGGAAAGTTGCATCCTGTCATTCTCTTCAATATCACTTTGGTATTGCTCTCTACCTAAAGGTTTTTGCACACCAAGCAACATCATTGGCAAAATAATTTTATGGTGCTTTTCCACTAGTACCTACTCAGCTCTACTCATCTCAGCTCGGCTTGACTCAACTTGGCCTGGTTTCAGCAATTCAGCACCTGGAGCAGAAGTAGGAGGTTGGAGTGAAGCTGCTGTGACGTTTTTTTGATTGTGTATCTAAACGGAGAAGACAACAACACTAAAGATGTAGAACCTGGAGGAGATGATAGATGTGCTGCTGGGTCTGTGACTTGTGTTCGATATCAAGTTAAAAAATGAGAGTGAGAGAAGCTTCAAGAGGCGACGCTTTGCAGCTATGAAGTGACAGACTTCCTGGTAGATCTGATCGTTCCTTATCTCCGTCTAGATCCCTTTTTAATTCTCTCCTCAGACACCAGGTTTATGAACATCTGCACCTCAGAGTTGGACCACCAAACAGACTTTTGCTGACATTGCTGGTGGAATAAAATGAACAAGAATCCATCAGAGTTGCTCTTTCTGTAATTTCCTCCTCCTGACTGAGACGTCTGACTCCAACCCCCCGACCAATCGGTGTCCTGTAGTGTGATGATGTCAGATACAGCCGACTCAGCAGCTTAGAACCTCGGCAGAATAGATACAGAAAAGTATCTACTTGACACGTTAGACCCTTAGTGGAAAAGAACCAAACCGAGGCGAGTCGAGTCAGGCTGAGTAGGTACTAGTCGAAAAGCGCCATTAGAGTCGTTACAAGACGAGCCAGGACCTTCCAGTGGGACCACAATCCTCTAGGAAGTGTTTGTTTGTAAAGTCGTATGGCTGCCTGTGAAGGGGAATTGTTCTCTCAACACTGCAAAGCAAATCCACTTAAATAAAGAAGCATGAATCTGAAGCTGAAACGTTGCAGTACGAGACCGTCCAGGGGACCGTCGGACGCTCCGATCACCACTGATCAGAGCACAAGTCGGGCCTGCTTAGTAATAAACTAGACCCTCCAGGAATCCGCGATTCCGTGATCGCGGAATTTTTCGCGGATTTCACGGCTGTCCGTGGATTTACAGACCTTCCGTGGATTTCAATGTCTGGTGCAGAAAAATCACTTTTACTGGGGTTAATATTGCATATGTCCGCGCTGAATATGCGAATTATGCGGGGCTCGCTTGATTTCACCGCATCATCGCCGCACATTTTCGCATAAAGTTTGGAAAAAGGGGGGAGTGTTGTGAGTGACATGTCAGGACGCCCGGTCGCGACGTGCGGGACCCGCCCGGGGACCTCCGCACCCGTTGCAGAAACCGCCACCCCCAAACAGCAGCTCTCACCCGCGGGGGTGAGAGGAAAAAGAGAGTCCCCCCACTTGAGCGGTGGGCGCGGCTGCCGGTGGACTCAGGATCCGCGCTGACCGCGTACCACTGCGCCTGCGAGGGACGGTGGAGGCGGAGCTCCCATCCACTTGGGGGATAGTGGCGGCGGACGCGTGGGGTGACAGAGCCCCAGCTCGTCCCCTCGCTGTGCCGGTGCGCCCCGCAATCACCCGAGCACCGAGCCGCGGGCTGGAGGGAGAGAGGCGGCCGGCCCCCGGGCTGCGACCGTCCCTCTCCACCTGCGCTCTCCTTTTTTTTTCTCCTACTGGTGAATTTAAGAGGGAAGAGCTCAGCGCCGAATCCACAACTTCCTGCATATTTCGCATATTCCGTAACTTCCAGCATATTCCGCAATTTCACCGCATAAAAGCACATAAAAAACCTGCACATTTAATCGCATAATCAATGATTTTAGCCCGCGGAATCAAGGATTTTTGCCCGCGGAATCAAGGATTTTTGCCCGCGGAATCAAGGATTTTTGCCCGCGGAATCAAGGATTTTTGCCCGCGTTTTTCTGGAGGGTCTAATAAATGCGTTCATTTACTTTGGGAAAATATTTTTTTTAAATGTCAATTATATTTTCACACATTTGTCGACAAACGGGACCCAAGGACCTTTCATGGATACCGATGATTTGTACCAAATCATCGTTAAAATTACCTGTTTGAATTATCATGATTTTCTTCTGTCCTGTCTAGCGCTAAATTGTCCACGTACCATATTTTCCTTCGTATTGTTTTGCTTCGCCAAAATTAAATTGAATGTAACTGCTGGCTCTTCTGGTATTTAGATTCAAAGAAAGGTTTTTCTAAAAGAAAAAGAAACTGCATCTTAGATTAACAGATATGAATTGTTTGTAAAATGATGCTTTTATTATGCATTTAAGCTTTAAGGATCACAATTAACGGAATAACTTATATCTCATTCACTTATCTACTTGTATCTCTCGGTGAAATCTCTCGGCGACCGTTCCCGTAATACTGAATAGTCGTAACAAAAAGTCAGCAGCTTCCACCAGAGCTGACGGCGTGTTACACAATGAGGAGACGCTGTTGTGATCCTCCTGGACAAGGTTTGGACTCGATGCTGGTGTCCCTGCTCTGATGCTCAGAACATTTTGTCTCGGCCCTCCATAACTCATCGCTCTTAAACCGCAGGGTTCTCGATACGAATGTCGTAATGTTTGACTAAAAATCAAACCAGCGTTTTAGCGGCAGCAGCACTTCTCCGGGCTGACAGTCTCCTCTTAACAGGTTCACTCGGATGATGAGTCCTGAGCTCAGATCACCCCGAGTCCTCGCTCACCGCCCCCCCCACCAAACAGTGCTCTGCAGCTGCACTCCACGTCTCTCCTCTGCCCCAGACAGCTGCTGTTTAGTCATTTCTCCTCCTGTACAGATGTGATGGAGTTTGGTTGCGCACTCCGTCAGGGACAGATAACAGTTACGCCTCCGCTCCGTTTGGCTCATCTCATCTCGGTTTATTTCAGCTCCCACTCAGGGAAATCCAGACGGACGGAGCGGGCCCACTCCTCTGTCTGCTGCTCACAATTTATTCCTCTGCTGACCTTCATTAGATGCAAGCTTGATTTTCATGATTTTTATTTATTTTCTTTGACACTGCTTCTGTCTTTTTCTGCCTCATTTCTATTAAAAGTCCTCCAGAAAGTTCCCCTGCAGCATCTCCGTGGCTGTGCAGTAAATCTCTGCAGCAGACAGGCCCCTCCGTGTCAGATAAACTGTTGAGCTTAGTCAAAGACACTGATGAAGGATCCGTCAAAGAGCTTTCATTTTAACAATCAAGATGCACTAATGTGAGATTAGAAGCTGGGCTGGGGTGGGGGGGTTCTCAGTAGCTCCGAGTCAGACCCCCAGACACTCAGCATCTGGTTTATGCCATTCAGAGGTCAGAAAGCCTCCCGGAGTGAGAGTGGGTGTTTGCTCCTTGTAACCCCATTTCCTCTCTGCTTCTTGAGTTATGTGATTTGTAGTCTTGTGGTGGAGAGGTTCAGTTGTGGGGGAGAGGTAAAAATGGGCCAATATTGGTAATTTAGAGCTGGAGACATCACAGTAAACAACCGGGCTTGAATCTCGCCGAGACAGTTGCAAGTGATGCTTCTCCAGTTGTGGTTCTACATCGTTTCAGACGTGTACTACAAAGGAGTACCGTGCTCCGGTGCAATGGTATTTCCAGGATTTGTCCCAACAGGCAAATTGAGCATGTCAGCATGCGGGCCAATATTAGCCTATATACTATTTATCTGCGAATACGGATAAGAAATGAGATACGACAGAAGTAACAAGCAGTGGCATAAATGCTGAGTTTATACACCAGAAGGACGGCCAAGAATCGCTCAGTTCTGTTTTCTTTTTATCAGACACATTAATAACGGAGATGTTGTCTTTACCTTTACGTGTTTCTCTTATCGGCTGATGATGTCACTCATAACTCAGTTGGTGTCTCCAGCTCTGATTTCTTGTGTTATCTTGAGGGTAAGGTGTCGTGAGGATTTGTGTTATGCAGCAGCGTGCAGTGATGGATAATCCTCGCAAAGTCTGAAATCCCCATCAGACTTCCTGGACCTGTTCTCTCAGCCGAGCCGAGTGACCGGGGTCGAAGGTCGTCGGTGTGAATGAGTCTCCAGACTGCGAGCTTGTTGAAAGGTCAAACGACTTTTCACTGCAGGTTACGCGGCCGGCCATGTAAATGATGCTGCCACATGGCTGGAGATCGAATCTCTCTCCTGTAAACTCATCTCTCTCCGCCGGTCTTGTGCATTCGTTAGAAAACTCTCCCAATGTGCTGCAGACAAAACAGTCATTGGTTTAAATCTAATGGACAGGACTTTGTCTGCTTGGCAATATGCAGAGGTGCTCCAAGGAAATGGAACTTGGCCTAAACTGACAGAGATATTCTCCAGGAATGAAAACAATTCCTTTCAATGTCTACAAATCCGTAGTTTTTGTCCACGCCAAAGCTTTCTAATTTTTACAGTAAACCAGGAAATGAACAGATACGGTTTTGTAACACCGGTCGATAGTGGAAAGTGCTTCATGTCCTGTTTGTTCAGGAGAATTTTCCCAGACTACGACCAGACTTTATCTTCCATTTAGAATCTCTGGGAAGAGGATCTTGGTGAGGGGGTGGATGAGGTCACCTGGGAGAAGATCCCCTATCTCCTCTTCTTCACAAAACATGGCCTTTTACAGTTTAAAAAGTTCTCCACCATGAATATTGAGGCAAAGTGAAGGGTTCCCAGATAGTCCCTCATATGAGACCTCTCTGCAGCAGATACCAGCCTCTTTTAATTTATCTGTTCTTGTCCTGTCCCTCTCTTCAGTTGTTGGACCCACACCTTCAAAACTCTGTATGGCACTTGACCTGTTAATGACGAGATTCATCTCCTAGAGTCTTTCACTGAGACTTTTGGCCGAAGCTGTAGAAGATGAGGGCTGCGTTGCATAGTTCCACCACATAAAAGATGTAATCATCTTGATTTCTGAAATCAGTTCAGGTTCCGTCTGCAAATCTATGACCAAATATCAGTAGTTTTCTGTCATTGCATAGTGTTCTCTAGGTCATTTTAGAAAATACTGCACGAATTAGCTTCTTTTTTAGCTCTATTTAAAAAAAACTCTGTAACTGTAAAAAGATATTTAAACCACACACAAGTGTTCCGGTGTGTCTCCGTTATGTAGTCTAATGGCACTTTTCCACTAGTACCTACTCGGCTCTACTCAGCTCAGCTCGAGTAGGAGGTTGGAGTGAAGCTGCTGTGACGTATTTGATTGTGTGATCTAAACTAAGAAGACAACACTAAAGATGTAGAACCTGGAGGAGATGATAGATGTGCTGCTGGATCTGTGGCTTGTGTTCCATATCAAGTTAAAAAATGAGAGGGAGAGAAGCTTCAAGCGGCGACGCTTTTTAATTTATTTTAGTTTGTCTCGGCGCTGCTGAAAAGTCCGTTGGTAGCCGAGCAGCTATGAAGTGACAGAGCTCCTGTGATGAACAATGAACAAGAATCCGTCAGAGTCTCTTTCTCTGATTTCCTCCTCCTGACTCAGACGTCTGACTCCAACCCCCCGACCAATCGGTGGCCTGTAGTGTGATGATGTCAGATACAGCCAACTCAGCAGCTTAGAACCTCGGCAGAATAGATACAGAAAAGTATCTACTCGACACGTTAGACCCCCAGTGGGAAAGAACCAAACCGAGTGGAGTGGAGGTGAGCCGAGCCGGGCTGAGTAGGTACTAGTGGAAAAGTGCCATTACTGTCTGATGGGTTTCATACGAATTTAAGTCGGCCCTTGGTTCACCTCGGTGCTCGCTCTTCCATCGCTGGAGACCCAAACCCTAGATATTATACATGACAGGCGGGAGATACTTCAGGATATTTCTTATCAAGTCGTGGAGTGATCTAAAGTCGTTTTTACCTGCACATCTAGTGATGTAGTTCTCTAATGATTCTGATTCAAAATAAAAGTTAAGAGGAAATAACTTCCAAATGAAAATGTGCCAAGTTTGAAGTGTTATTCCCAAGAGCACTAAATCTGTCTAAATACTTAATTTATTCATAAATAAATCCAAAAATCTGTTTTTTATTCGCAACCCTGGCATTATATGTGAAATACAGGTTAATAATTGAGTAAAACTTCTTTCTCCCGTAGTTGATTCTGCTGGATTTATTGAATGAGACCCTCGTTGGTGTTTACTAATTATTTCGTTGAGGCCTTGTCAAAGTCAAAAGCTTTCTGTCAAGTCGTTCCTCATGTGCTGTTGCCATCGCGGCATGGTGCCTCTTAAAGCAAGTCCCCGGGCCAGGCCAAACCTGACCTGCACTCTGGCGCACCGGGAACTTCTGAAGGACCCGATGCCCTTTTATTAACCTTATTAAAGTTAACTGTGTTATTTCAAGCTCTACCTGCATGTCCTATCAAGGTTTACGGCTCTCACACAGCTTTTAAAGGTAGAAGCTGCGGTTCAGCCATTTACAGCTGCAAAGGATGTGGCCGGCGCTCGCATGAAAAAAACTACATGTGGAAATCTTTCGGCGGGACAATGCCTTTACCAGACATGCTAATAATGTCTGTATGTGTTTGTTTAGGTGGGCGCGATAAATGAATGATTCCAGGCATTTTATTTCCTCTGTCCTGCAGCTCCCTTGTCGTGGATGATGATGGCTGTATAATGATAGCGGGTAATGAGATGCAGATATTCGTCTAGTGAAGCCCTCTGCGGCTTTATTGCAATATTGCTTTCGCATATTCCCGTGCAGGACAAAGGAATATGCAGAAAAAAATACCAGTACTATGATAAGAATATTGCCAAATCGTATTTTTTTTTTCTTTTTTCGGTTTTTAGGATGACAGTAATTTTTTCCCCTCCTTATGTCAAGAATCCTGAGCATCTGGTCCTCAGTCGGTTTTAACTTGTGTGAGACGTTAGGGAGGGTGGGGTGGGAGTGGGGGGTGGGGGGGCGCGGTGGTGGGGTGGTGGGGGGGCTCAGGGAGCTTCCAGCCATTTGTCATGGTTGATGGCGAGTAGCCGGCTTAGTGCCACAGTGATACAATACTGAAACACAAAGATTTGTTGCCACTGGAAGAGCTCCCTCTTTCCAGTTACATCACTACTAAACTTTCCACATCACTTTACCAAGAAAATAAATAAATAAATAAATAAAAGCAAAGGAGGCAGATGTAAAAGAGAGGAACTGAGAGAGCGAGGAGTGATGACTTTTATTTGTTTAAATGTGCAGAATTTTCTCCTTTTGTTGAGTTTGCTTGACATCCTCCGATGTTCTTGTCCAAAGCCCACAGGGTACTAAATCCATCACTGGCGAGTGGGACATGCTTACTTGCATTAGAAAAAACCTGAAAATGGCTTTACAGACAATGTGCTCTGTCTGAAAGCAGATGGTTGTACGTTAGGAGCAGTCTGCAGCCTGGAAGCTGAGAAAGAGCGAGATTTTGGACTTTGAATTTAGAGCCCAAACTCTCACAAGTGCTGCCAGCGGATGATCAAAATGAGACGTTTTCGGTGGCAGGTCTGTATCTGATTGGAAAGGCCCGTTGCTTTGGACAGAACATTTAGACCGGTGCCAGAATCCATTCTGCTATCCCACTGCCGTTTTAGATAAACAGACACGGCAGGTCATTTAGGCCTGGACGTTTTATTGTCTACCGGGCTTGAGACGATCTAAAGTTAGACGCTTCAGGCAGGGCCAAATAAGAGTTTTTCATCTCCATTGGGGGAAAATAGAATTTCTGGATGACCGCTGCCAAGCCCGGACTTCCAACTGCGCTGGAGTCCTGCGATCCAAGCGTCCATCATCGAGCTGGCACTGTCCCTACGCTCTCCAGCCTCCACATGACATTTATCTGTCTCTGTCATCATGTTTTGTCTGCCCAATCAATCCCATCCTTGTGCATCTTCTCCAGTATTTTCAAACTGTGTTTGGAGGTCAGTTTAGTCACTGTGACTTGGACAAGGCCTTGGAGTGTTAATGGATGGATGGATGGACTTGGACAAGACACTGAGTTCTCTTTCATTGGCTTCCTCCTCGCTCTGCTGCAGACGCCTGGAGTCAAACTTAACCTCTGCAGTGCGGCCTACGGTTAAGGCTGTTGGCGGAAAACCTCCCCGCCTCCACTGACGGTGAAGGATGCTCCAGACTAAATCCATTCACTTATGTTGATTAGACTCATACATTTGTCCTGGGCATAGTTTCCAACTTGTTGACGGCCCTTTTGAAGTGCAAAGGTGTGACAGATATGGGCAGGAAAGACATGATAAGTAATGGAATGTTGAAAACAAGATGAGATGTGTGAATCATTTCTTAAAAACCTGCTATTGTTTCAACATACAACTTTGATCGGGTCCTCCAGCCTGAAGCCTGACCTCCGAAAGAGCTACAGATTCTGCGCAGGCCGTGAAAGGAATCGAGAGTTGAACCCGCGGTAGTGAAGCCGTGGATATATAATTGGAGTGACGGTCGATTGCACCTGGACCAGTCCTCTGTACTTGCTGAAATCATTTTTCCAATGCCGAGCAGCTCTCTAACATCCTGCAAAAGCCACTCGCTTTTTTCTTCTCCCTCTAAAGGATGGAATTATTCAGAGAGCGTGACATTAAAATATCAGTGAACATGATATTGGAGTGCTCCATCCCTTGACCTTTTTTAATGTGGACAAGCGGTTTGGTGTTTGGAGCTGGGTAATGGGAGGCTTGTGGGCTTGAACGGAGCGCAAACCCCTGCTGTTACGTGGCGGAGCCAGCCACTTATATTACTTCTCCCGGTGCTCCTCCACAGTCTACCACTTTTGTATCTCAAGTGTGACACTCTTGGAGTCGTTGCGTGTTCTGCTCCAAGATCACAGCGCCTGCTTGGCTGATACAGCTTATGATAATATACAGCATAGATTTATATCTGGTTGGCTCGTCCAGGGCACCGCTGTTGCTACTGTTGGATGCTGCTGTCTCCTTTTGGATGGCGGATCAACCTGTCCGGTCCCGTGTTGGCTGCGAACGAGGAGTCCTTAAACACTTCTCCTTTTGTTTGGCTTCTCACTCTGGTTGAATCCGTCTTCCCACCCACTGTCTGTCTACGGTTTCTCCCTCTGGGATCAAGTGTGCTTGCATATGTGCAGGAATCCTCATTTCCGTAATTGTTATTTCTATTTCTTCCTGTTGCAGCGTGCCATTGTTCCCCACTCCTTCCCTGATTTTCCGTCTCATCTATGTCATTAGTGTCGTCATTCTTCTTCTGTCTGCATGCAAGCTTTAATCAAGCGTTATTTACGTTATGTTTTGTGTCGACAATGATTCTTTCAGTTCATTCTCCCTTTTTTCCTCCACCCGCCTCTGCCTTCTGTCATTCTGCTTGAAGCAGCCTCTCGAGTCGATCAGAGCTGAGTGGGTTAGTCGGCGCGGTCCGCAGCTGCCTCTCTCGCTGCCGTCCATGTCTGCCACCACTTTGCTGCACAGATGGCTCGAATACTGACCTGCTGAAAAGGCTCCCACATGTTGTCCCGGCCTCTTCCCTCAGCGCTCTGGTGAACCCCGTGAACGTTCTGCTCTCTGTGTTTCAGAGAGATGTATGAGGGTGGTCAAAAAACTCATTCGCCACCTGGGACAAAGTGCAGAAGGGGAAGTGGAGTCAAAACCAGGCTTTCATTTCATGTGTTTGAACAAGCTCATTTTTACCAGACGCTCTCAACGTTTTCCTGAAAGTTAATGGATTGAAGAGGTTTTGATATTATTGACATTATTCAGTCCAACATGTAAAGTTACAGTCAGATTACATTATAGATACATTTCTTTTCTCCCAGCACTCCGTGCGACCCTTGGTGTGGTGTAAATAAGCAGTTACAACGTCATGGACAGGTTCTTATTTGACTTATTTTTGTGGATTATTCCTAGTAATTTTCTCATTTTGTGCAGCTCTTGAAAAACCCCTGAGTTGTTGACCTTTGCGACTTGCAATTTGATGCAAATTATCTTTAATGCATTTCATTGTCTGGCTTTTTGTTGGGTTTTACATGAAAGAGATCTGTGAAAAACACTGTTATTTTCTTCAACCGCTGTGTGGTGTGGGCGTGAGAGGGGAAGTGCTGTTTGGCAGTCAAAGTGTTCCTCCGTATGGGATGCTCTGGAGGCTCTGGCCCTCTCTGATTTCTCTCAAGATCGTTTAGGCCACTCTGCACAACATCACGCTGGATTTCGGGACCTCTGGACAGGGCTGGTCCGGCAGCCGCCACAACAGAACCTCAGTGGTCCACCACTATGCACTGCCAGGTCCACTACACTCGGCTGCCGCACAAGTGGGTCCAGAATAGTCCAGCCAAAACAAATCAAATGAGGCCAGACCAGCCCTGCAGAAAACGAGCTGGTCCACCCTTTAGTGGTCAAGAGTTGGCCAGGGCTCGCCGTGTTTCTTTTTCTTCTCTGTCCTCCCTTTCTCATTATGCCTCTCACTGTCCATGTTGGGCACATTTAACATGTATGCCGTCAATGCATGTGTCCATATATCTGGCCCGGGATTTACTCTTCATCTTCACATTATATACTGTCCAAACACGGTGATTTCACCACTCCAGTGGTTCTTTTTCTGGCTCCTTTCCTCTCCTTTCCTGCTGGCCTCCATCTTTCTTCCATGCTTGTCCACCCAGTCAATCTTATATTTAATTCCAGTTTTGCTGGTTCCTTGTTTAGCTCTTGGCCTCTGCGCAGCTCTCTCTGTTGTTGTTTGGAGCTGGGTTTTCTCCCAGTCATGGAGTTCAGCTTGACACAGTGACCCTGTAAGGCGAGTACGGTGGCGGCCTCGCTTTTATCTTTATTTCCTTATATGTTATTATGTCCTACCATAATATGCCGTTGGCACACATCACCCGGCCCGTGATTTTTCTCTCAGCAAGAGCAAGGAAAGACTGTTGTCCAAAGGAATAATGAACTGAGTCATTGTGAGTGCAGACAGGTAGAGACAATTTGCACCTTGGGAGAATAACGCTTTGGGATTCGCTCTCTCCTTCCATCCCGTGTTCCCTTCATCTCCTCCTACCAGTATTTCAGCACCGCCAATAAGTAATGACATAACCATATTCTTCCCCCAGCTCTTTCTGTCCTTCCTACACCCATCACCTCATCCCGTGTCTCTTTAAATCCCTTTTAAAGAATATATTATGTGAGATGTTCTGCTGGGAATTGACGAAGGGGGGCAACTTTCTGGTGATGAGGACCCCAGAGCGAGGCATCGCATCACATACCAGATATCACACGCTCGAGTAAAACCACAGGGTTTACACTATTAAGCTGGGGCACATATGTTGTGCGTAAAAGCTCTCTTGTTCAGTGTCTTTGTTGTCCAGAACCTCGGTGACAGCGAGGAGGCGCTAACTGTACGCAGTTAGAGTTGAAGAGGAGGGCAGGTTAACATCGTTATAGACAGTACGCCGAGTCTCAAATGTATAAAGAAGTCAAACCCTTCATCACTCTCAAATGGAAAGCAGAGGGTTCATGGTGGCAGAAGCCCGTCCGTGTATCCGGGTGCCTACCAACAGCAGAGCCTGACGCCGGCCAAGTCCGTCAGTCAGTCAGCTGTGGCCGTCCCACCAAACTGTGGTCAGAGCTCACCCGTTCAGTCTGTCAGTCATTCACGCAGCTGACGGTCGTTAGCCATTGATCTCAATCGACCATTTCCAGCCATGAATGGCATTTTTCCACTCTCTCACTGTTTTTTTTTTTTTTTCCTCCATCCTCTCATTGAAACTGCTCTCATAGCGGTAGCCGGGCTGTTTGTTTTGACATTTTGACGGCAGTGCCACGGATCTGTTTAGGGTTTCAGGTTCGTTTAGGCTGCTTTTGAGAGGTTTTAAACTGTGAGGGGTTTTCTGATGAAATGGTGAATGGTAGGGCTGGGGATCGATTCAAATGTCAAGAATCGATTCGATTCCGATTCTTAAGATTCAGAATCGATTATCAAGATTTGATTCTATTCGGTTCCGATATTGATTTGGGTTAGTGTTATTAAAACAGTTTTTTGAGCTGTTGCATGAATTATATGACTGTGTAGTTATGCAACATATTAATACTAGTATTATATTGAGATTAAACAGCAAGTATTGGCAGCTAATGATGCTGTAAGGACCAATCAGCTCCCAGAATGCTGATAGAACTGCTTTCAGAAACATCGTGGGTTAGAATTACCAAACAGATCCAGGGCAGCAAACAGAGACGGATGAAATCACTTTTATTTTTTCCCACATTCTTTTTTATTTGTTCCATTTTCGGTCTATTTTGGTTTTTAATTTTTGAGCATTTGGTTTTTAGCATTTTTTGCAAATGTAACCCCAAGACAGTATATAAAGTAATGAAATATAGACAATTTGTGCAATTATAACCTAACACTTTAATGTTTTCATACCTTTAAACATATTTAAAGGCAAAAACATGGCACCAGTTATTCTCGTGTTTTTTGGGGATAAACAAAAAAATAACCGAAAGTTGTAATGTAATGATGAAAAAAAAAAAAAAAAAAAACATAAATAAATAAAATAAAAAAATAAAAATCGATCTTTAGACATATGAATCGATTTTTAGGAATTAATATGAGACTCGATTTTGAATTGGGAAATCGATTTTTTCAACACAGGCCTAGTGAATGGGTCTACTGAGCTGGGCCTGGCTTGAATGCCCCACCTTTAATGTGCCTGCTGGGTTAGCGGGCGACGGCTACATGGAGGACCAGAGTTGGGCAGGAACAGAAGTATCTGCTACTGCTCTCCATCAGGTGCGCTCCAGGATTGTGTTGTGTTTGGACGCAACCCCACTGGACTCGCTGGTTTTGTGCTCTCCACTTCAGAGCTTCACCCCCCCCCCGCCCTCCGCTTAATCTTGAAACCATCAGTTCCCAGTCTGGTTCTCTTTAAAATGAATTTGAAATATTCATTCCTTGTATAAGCCATGTTAGTGGACCCTGAAAGACTTTGTGGATTTCAACATGTGTTGTTCTGAGAGGAATCCGGATCAGGTATGGTGGACCGCACTTCTCCTAGCTGTCAGCAGCAAACTGTGCTCATGCTCTGCAGAAGAGCTTTAAACGGGCCACATAGGCATTGAAAAATGCAAAAAAATCCCCTGTCTCGTGCGACATGACTTCAGTTGGTTTGCAGCCAATCCTGTTCCCTTCACTTACTTCAAATTCACTTCTTTCAGGTCTCATTACTTTTCACAGTTTTTTTTTTTTTAAAGAGGGGTGACACACCACCAGGACAATTCATCCTGAGCGCTTCTTCCTAAACCTCTGTTTTAAACTCGCACGCACGCACTCCAGGTCCAAAAAATTGAGTGTTTACAGACAAGGAAGATGTGTGGATGGAAAAGTCTCCTAAGGCACGAGTACCATCTGTTTAACAAAAGCAAGGAAAGCTAAATTTGAACTTTTCAACTGATCAGAAAGGAGTGGAATTAGTAATTGCCTCACATTTAGGTTATGGAGCTGTTTTTAATTGAGGACAGCAGTGTTCCTGAAAAACAGGAAAAGCTGGGACAAAAGCAGGACGTAAAGGCTGAGGGAAATACTTAATTACATCTGTTTCCCTTTGCTTCCAGTTACAAGTATCTGACTGTTTTTGCTTGCGTATCTGTTTAAGGTTTACCTATTGTTGTTTTTGTTTGAAATAGTTAATCTGTGGAAGAAATAAAATGTTACAAGCCTGATAACAATCAGATGTGTGTGACAGAATCTGTTAAAGAGCGGGTGTAAAGCACTTTGGGAAGGTTAGCACGTGCAATCTGCTGTTTCATGTCTGCTCTGTATGTATTCATGCACACGTACAGTTCACGTGCTCTTTAAGCAGCTCCTGCCCTTTACTATTAAAGTACAGAGGCATGCACATCTGTATGTGTGACTTTAGCATGCTCACGCTCACACCTCCCTCTGCCACGATGACCCTGTTTTTCCTCTCCCCCGTCTGCAGGTCTGTACGAGCTGCTGGCGGCCCTGCCATCCCAGCTGCAGCCTCATGTCAGCCGGCCCGAGGACAGCGCCTTCCTACACGACATGTTCGGGGAGAGAGGCCTCAGCTCACTTGTTAAGGTACAAAAAAAGAAGAAAAAAGGAAAAAAAAAAGTGCTTAATTTTATAAACAACACTCGTGGTGCTCTTGCCAAAGCCGGCACTCGAGGATTCTTTACAACTGCATGTATCTGTAGCTGTAAACTGTAACTACCATGAGAATAGCCTTTTTTATGTCAAGCCGTGTCGTAAATCAGGATTCAGTTTATGTTTATGCACAACCTGCATAAAAAAGTACCTATATTGTTTCCAGCTTGTCTCAGAAAGGAATATTACTCTTCTCTCCACATTCATTCATTCATTTTTTTTTTTAAATCCGTTTATCGGCATTTTTGTTCAAAACATCGTGTACAAGTCACATGTTAAGAAACTTCACATAATAAATCCCCGCCGCCCCACCCTCACCACCCCATGTTCCCAGATCCTCTAAAGGAAATACGAATTAGAAAAATAATAAATTACACAATACGTTATTCAAGTCATACAACAACAAAGTAGAATAAGGGGAAAACATAATACAGAAAATAATGACAACAACAATAAATTGTTAAATGAGTAAATAACTGAATGAAGAAGGAAAGAAAGAAAAAAAAAAAGTAATAATAGTACTAATATATAACACAGCTATGGTCACAGTCACCAGAACCAGAGTTCACCTGGAATGCAGATGTAGGTATCCTTGTCTTATGATTACGTAGAATTGGGCCGTACCAGGTCTGATCTGGAGGGTCCCAGTATGTGACAGTAGTGAGATTGTCAAAATATATAAGAAAAGGCAACCAAACCTTTTTAAATGTGTTCTTATCGCCCCTCAGAGTGCATTCATTCATATTTAACCAGCAACATCAACACGTAGGTGTTTGCAGAGTTGACAGTTTTGTGTTAATTACAGATTGCAACATTTCAAAGTTGAAAACGGAACCCTGAATCTCAGTTCAGTTCAGTTAGTCAGTCCAGCAGTAGAGACGCTCAGGTATTCACCAACAGGCCTGAACGGCCTTCGAGGTGAAGCAAGTACAGTACGCTGCTGCTGCTGCTTCTTCTTTTACACCTCTAATGTGTGCAGGATGCGGCTTTGCAATGTTGAAAATATATAGACATCCCTGGAAAAGTTGTTTTCTTTACGGCATATGTTCCTCGTTTTCAGTGCCACTATTTTTACTTAAGTGGCTCAAAGGAACTCTCGCAGGCTTTAGCTCACTTCCCCCCCCACAGCCGTGTGGTTAAGTTGCTTTTGCCACACCGATTGAATCTTTCGCTCTCGTTTTGTTTTCCATCGTTACTTTCTTGAGTCTCTTGGCTACCTTTGCCTCTTGCTCTGCAGAAGACGCCTGATGACGAGTTCTTGTGTGAAATAGCTCTGTATAACACGTAAGACAAACAACAGCAACAAATCCAGTAACGTTGCGGTGGATTTTTACCAGTAGCAGAGACGGAGACCGTGACAGCAAGACACGCTCTGGGAATAGTCAAGAATTCCTTAAAATGGAATTAAAAATGATATGTCAACATCCTTGGAGTAGCTATAATGCTCCTGTCTCATGAGTGTAAATGAGCTTTGCCAGCGACGCTGATAAGACTCTGCTCTATGACGAGACCTGACTGTTTGACAGTTGCTGGTCAGTGTCCTGGTTGTCCTTTTCCTCGTGTTCCAAACTGTGTGACGCTTCACACCCAAAACATCTCCAACGCTTCCAGCAAGCAAACCGATCACTCGGCCCTTCATCCATCCCGCTTCTGTACCAAATACTCGGATACTTTATTAGAATCGCCTGTTTGAAGTAATATTATTACTTTTTACAACTTAAATTGGCTCCATTTGAAATTCGAAATGCAGCATTAGATTTGGAGTTTTACTGTAAAGATTTTCAGTAACCTTTTTTTCCTCTGCTCCTTTTAAATAAACAGATAACAGCCACTTCACCGTGTTTTGTAATTCACTGCTGGAACTGAAAATGCACTATTACTTCATTACCAAGGAACCTTTTCTAATGGTTAGAGCCACATTTGACTGTTTCCTTTGTATATTGTCTCTATTTTGAAAGACTACCTCGACGTTTTCATGTGCTGTCATGATGTTTTCCCCCTTTGGTGGTCTCCTTTTCTTCAGCCAGAGTCATTACTGCATGTCAAAGAAACAATTGAGGGAGAAAAATTGACATAATTTCGACATCCTCCCTTTCTAAAGAAGCCTTGTCTGTGCTAGTGTGTTTGTTCAGGGTCCAGGCTTGTAATTTGCCAACTTCAGAATGTAAAAGTGCCTGAATTATGGCATACTTCATAGTCAAGTCAAAGCCCTGATGTTGGGACTTTTGGAAACCAGAAGGGTTTCATTTGATGCGTAGATTGTTATGGATGGCTGAGGAATAAGGCATCTTGAACACGGATAATGATGGGCAGGGCCTGTGCATGTTCAGCTCTCACTCTGGCAGGCCCCAAAGAAAACACTTCATGGTGTTGGGCAGATAGTGATACTAATGAAGCTGGCATTATGTTTCCCTGATATTTAGCCAGGCATGAGGGTGGAGCTCCAAGACCTAATCTCGCCCTCTAACCACGGCTGATTATAACTAGCTAATCTCTCAAACAGAGCTCAAAGGGATGCTGCATCAGTGCCTTTCAGGGAAAAGTGCAACGTTCACTCTGACTTTTGAGCTTGAGTACTAAAAAGCTTTACTGCTTGAAAGAAACAATCTCTGCAAAAGAGATAGTTATTTGTTTGATGGTTTCACAGTTTTGGCATGTAGATTTGTTTGTTTCTTTTTTGCTTTCAACATATTTCATAACTTTTAATTCATTGTTAAAATGCTGAAATGTGCACCTTTGCACCTACGTTTTGAAAAATACCATCATTTACACGAAGCCGCATAAATAGCTGTTAAGGTGCTATGAGCAGCCAAACCTACAGGGGGCAGTGTAACGAGAAGATAAAGTCATGCTAGCCAATCAGAATCCTGGAAAAAAACATCAACAAATGACACGAGTAACTTCCAGTTACTTCCAAGATGAACCAGAGTCTTTGGTTTGGAGTGACAGAGAAGTGGAGTTACTTTTAAGTGTGACGTTAGAATATAAAACAAGTAAAATACAAGAAAATATTGACGGTGGCCAAACAAATTGTAAACACAGGTCGCACACATGACGCTGGTGACGTTTCTGTCTCATAATGTGACGTTCTGAAGCCTAAATGTCAGTTTTCCTCTGTTTACAAGCAAACGTGAAGACGGAGTTTTTGCAAATCTCCACTTTGGCTGGAGTTTTTCAGAACTGATCGTTTTTGGTGACTTTTCGTGTAAACGAACGGCCAAAACGCATGAAAACACCACCGTTTTTGCTACATGTAAACGGGGCCTAAGATGTTTTCCAGCTGTTAACGCACCTGATTCAAATTAGTGTTCAATTAGTGGTTCATCATCAGCTTGTCATGCAGGTCTGCACAAGCCTGTTAATGACAGTCATCCGTGCCTGGGTGCGTTGAAGCAGGGCGACATCTGAAACATGCAGAGACCGGGATGTCCCACCCGTGGTAAACAGTTAGAGTAAAAACCCACTGATTATATATACAGGACTCGAACACGTACAGGATAATACTAAAACTCACATGCTTTTGCATCACCACGGAGTCAAAGTCGGACACAACGAGGTATCTCTGTCATTTATGTTGTATTTGAGATAACTTGAAAAAGTTGTTTGATTGCTGATTTGACTGTTGATTTAATAAAGTTCAGTTTGTCCATGGCTTTACAATGTAACTTGCTGATTCTTTTCGTCGGACAAAAATATTTAGTTTTCTTAAATAACATTTACTTCAGAGTAAATGTTATTTAATATGTTAAAATATGGTTGCTAATAAGAAATTATTCACCTTCCACCCAGCCTCCTCTCTCCAGCAGAGACTTCAAATATTTGTCCCAGTCTTTGACTAGAGCCTATAAAATACTTTTCATCTTAGAACTAGTCTTAAAGACCAGCAACCATGATGACGGCAAAAAGAAAACCAGCTCACGTATTTTTCATATTTTCTGTGGTAAATTACCATCTTAAATGTCATTGGCATGTCTTTGAGCCAGCCGGATGTTGAATTGATCATTTTGAGGCAGAAGTCGGGGTCTAAATTAACCCAGTGGGCTTTTATCTCTTGAGAGGATTAAATAAACCTGATACATTAAGGCTGTGGTTAAATCTTGTCTTCACAGCCACAGAAGTATAAAGTGTGTGAGAATAACATGAAAGGCCTCTACTGTTCCCACACAAAGAGTGCCTTCCTCCTCCTTCTGTCCTTATACTCCTGTTTTTGTCCGATGGGGAGTGAGTGAACTGCTTTTAGCGTCTCTCACCGTTAATATGGAGGTATAAGTGAAAACTGCCGCGCTCCAGACAAGCAGAACTACGTGTTTCCTCTCTTTTCTACTTGACACTGAGATATAAGCCAGCCTGTCATATAGTTAGCCAAACGCACAGACAGGCAGACTGTGAAACGCAGAAGTACAACCATCTCACCTTTCAGCGGAGACCAGCAGTCAGACGCAACATTCAGGTGAACATGGCTAACATCAGTGGCACGCCATTAATAAAACCTTAATTGTCCCCTTCCTGTAAAACCCCACCACCAAATCTCCAAAGGCTCCACCTTCTACTCCACAAGGCCGCGGGAGGGGATACTTTAGAAAAAGGATAAACGGCAGAGCGAAAACACACCCATCACGTTAATCTGACAGGCCCCGCGACGCAGGCTGCTCACATGGAAACGCTCAGGCCTCACCTGGGTAATTATGGCGCATCAGTTACCGTTCATTCTGTCTGGAGGAAGAGCGGAGGACCAGAGGAGGAGGACGTGTCAGGGATGGAAAGGGAGGGAATTCACATCCACATGACTCAAAGCAGACTTGAGTTGGTGGGGTCTCTCCCCACCTGTCCTCATCAGACAGTCGGGACCGCCTCTCACAGCCTCCCTAATCCGATTATGTCAGAGAAATGGCGCAAATATCCCCCCATATTGTCTTTCAGCAGGTGTGGAGGCTCATCAGTTTGCCTCGTTCTGCATACTTGTCGTCGGTGCACAGTGGAACCGACGTGAAATGCGATTGCTGGTGTGTATCCCGAGCTTTATTAAAAAGGACGCAGACAGTTTGGCTCTTTCCAATTAAAGTGGGCTACTCAAGTGTGTTTTCTATAAATTCTTCCACACTCATTGTTCCACGGCCAAGTCCATAAGCCACAGGAAATTTAATACAATATTCAATTTCCACCTGCGTCAGGTGGGGCTCTATGAAGACCAAGTTTCTGTCAGCAGACCTTTAGGCCGGCTCTGAGATCCCTCATTTTGCGGTCAGTCATTACCCATGAATTCCTCTCCTGTTAGTTGCTAATAGGCTTGGCTCTTGCCTCGTTGTTTCTCAGCATTATTGATGTGGGCTTGCCAGTTTGTTCGGCAGTCCTGCGGGCCTTTAATGATATGTAAAGGTGCGGCAGCTGATTCTTGCACCCCTTTGGAAAGTTTGGGGTCTTTTCAATGAATGAGCTAATTTTCTGTCAAACTGGACTGTGTTCCTTGCGCAGCAGACAGACTGGACAGGAGTCCAGCTCTAGCTAGCCGGCCTAATTACATGACTCACCCTGTAATGCTCAACCCTCTACCCCTTGAAGGAAGCATGAGACTCAGTTTGAGTATCTCATCCTTTTCTATGCATCAAACTGTCTCTTGTCTTGATCTCTCACGCTGTTGCAAAAGCTCTTGAACCTGATGCTCCGGCTGGTCGTTGGTTGTGCTGTTCTTTGTTTGTTTTATTGTTTGCACTCGTAAAAAGGAACATTACACAGAGGAAAAAAAGTTAAGAAAAGATGTGCAGGAGAGGTCATAAAAACCCGAAAGGCTTTTTATGACCACACAAGCGACTCCCTCCTCCTAAAAACAAGAAAAAATTAAAAACATAATTCCCAAACCCTATAAGCACAATACGTAGGCCTATACAGTATAACTGATAACTCAGAGTTATACGATACTTCAGAATACAATTAAATAGCTTAGAAATATATTTGAATAATGGTGAATGTAAAACACTGATATATTAAAAATCTATAAACTTTTTTTCAGCTTTCTTTTGAATGCAGATAATGTTGAGCATGTTTCACTTAGATGTTTTAAACTGTTCCACAGCACAACACCTTGATACATAAATGAAAATGTAGCAACTGCGGTTCTGCAGAAGGGGATATGCAAATCATTCCTTCTTCTTGTGGAGTATGAATGATAATAAGAATTAAACTCAAAATAATTATGAAAATATCTGGTTCAAGTTAACGGAGAGCATGTGACTTTATACATTAGGATTCCTGTTTGATACTTATTCACATTGTAGATTGTTAGTATTTGTAATTTTTTAAACAGAGGTGTGGATGGTGTTAAACGTGGAGATTTAGTAACAATTCTTACAACAGATTTTTGGAGTCTATGGATAGGTTGTAAAAAAGAAAGATAAGTGCTAGCCCAAATTAAACTACAATAAGAGATATGGGAATCAATTAAACTGTTGTACAAAGTTAATAAAGTGCTTACTTTTAAAAAGGGTTTAACCTTTTTTATGATATCCAAGGATTTTGAGACCTTCTTGCACACAAGTTCTAGTTCGGACGGCACAACGTGCTGTCTTGTACTATGGAGTCTTGAACTCTCTTTGTTGTTCACATTACGGTACATGACGTATTAGTGATGAGGGCCACACTCTGCACGATGCCACAACAACTCGGTCACCCCACAGTTCCTCTGATGTCCAGACCACAGTTTGTTGACCAAACCCACATAAAAATGACAGTTGTTTAAAATGGGTTGATATGTTCCTGCTTCTTCGTTTTTGTTGTCTCTTTGTTTACTGTTTACTGGTTTCCGTTCTTCACGTGTCGGTCCTCCATCTCACTGGGCGTAACTGGAATGTGGAGTCGCTGGCAGCTCCAGATACTAATGATGCCTGAAACGTTTCATCAATCTCTCAGCCTCTTTTTTTATGTCTTTGAGTTGTTTAAACTTAACTATGGAGTTCTGATTGGCAGGTGCCAATCACTCGTTAATTTGTGTCTGATCAAGGGTTTTTGCTGCCTGGCTTGGTGACCTTTTAAAATCCAGCTTAAATGTATGTAGTCTGGGGTTTGAGGTGGCTCACTTGGTCGAGCAAGCGCACCATATTTTAAGGCTGTCGTTCTCACGCAGGCGGTCCAGGTTCAAATCCCAGCCTGTGACACTCCCCTTCTCTCTGCCCTAACATTTCCTTTCAAACTACTGAAATAAAGGCCACTTTGTGTTTCATAAAAAACTAATAAAATCAGATCTGTACTTTCATGGGAGTCGATCTGTAAATAAGTATTAGCTGTAATTGTAAACACTGATCCCATTTGTCCCTTGAAGCATTGTCCAAAACATTTAATTATTTATCTATTTGTTCTTTATTATTTTGAAAACCTCCTTTGAGTCCAGAGTAACATGCTTTCCTCTCAATCTACCTTCTAAATGTTTAGTGGTCACTTACAGATTAGAGTAACATGATTAAGTTTAGTGTCCAAGCTGTGATGGAGACATGTGGGAAGTGATCCCTGGACCGCTGTGTTACAGCTGCTATCCTGTTCACAGCTGAAGACGGTTACAACTCGAGTCCAGATAGGGTATGGTAATATTGAGGGCCTGCAGGCGCACCGATCTCCTCTCTGTTAGCTGAATATTGGTAACCAAGGAGAATATATAAGGTACAACATCCATCCAACTCAAGTGAAATCAGAAGGTTCACATTGTAAAAAGCAGGTCCTAATAAGACACACATCACCGGAGCTATACACAAAATATGGAAAAGGATGTTAACAGTGCCATACAGTGTATTTATGGTTTCCTTACGGCCCAAGAACTGCTTAAATATTTTATGTTCTTACCTTGAGCTTTTTAGCATGGTCTGAGAAAATTTATGCACGTGATTGACTGCCTCAGAAGTACCGAAATCAGTCTGATTCACTATGTCAGATTCATTTGTTCTAGCTTTAGGCTCTCCATCACTTTTAATACTGCTACTGCACACACAAGCAGCTATTAATCACATAAATGACACACCTGATTAATGGATACCATGCCTTGTAGTTGTTTTATCTTTTTTTCTTTTCTCTTTTAATTCTGAGGCTGAAGCACAAATAGAAAACTTGCCGGGAGATTTTGGCTGTTTCCCAAAATAATCTTTACAATGTACATGGGAATGACTCTGTCCTGCATTGCCCTGGCTTTGCACTATGAACGATCCCTGTGGTGGGGTTCCAGGGGCATGTTTTAGGAGCTCCAAGAGGAAACCGTATCCCCTGTTTCAATGATATGACTCTTATTAGGGCCCGAGCACTTGCAGTGCGAAGGCCCTATTGTATTTGCAGGAATTTTTATTATTATTTTTCTTCTGACAAAGTGATGGCCTTTTTGGCCCCCTTAACATGCCCAAAAAGTCACCAAATTTTGCACCCAAGTCAGGCCTGGCGAAAAATTTGATATTTCATGGTTTGCATTAATGGGCGTGGCAAAATGGCTCAACAGCGCCCCCTTGAAAACTTTGTGCCTCAAGCCCCACGATACGGTTTGACGTACATGCACGAAAATCGGTACACACCTGTATCATGGGACAACTTAAAGAAAAGTCTCTTGCCGTCATGCCCGAAACCGAACAGGAAGTCGGCCATTTTGAATTAATCGTGTCATTTTGGCGAAATTTATGCCATTCCTTCGGCAGTTAATTCAGCCCGAACCGTAACGTGCACCCAGGTGTATTATACATCAAAATGTGCGTCTCCCTCCTGCGACCGCACGCATTACTTTTCTCTTTCAAAAGCGTTACCGTGGCGACGCTAGACGCCAAAAAGCGCGCCCACCCTTCATCTGATTGGTTCAGACAGAAAAAACTTTGCGCCTCAAGCCCCATAATACGGTTTGATGTACATGAACGAAAATTGGTACACTCCTGTATCATGTTGCAACTAAAAGAAAAGTCTCTTGGCGCCATGGCCGAAACCGAACAGGAAGTCGGCCATTTTGAACATTCTGAATTAATTGCGTAATTTTGGAGCAATATATGCCATTCCTTCGAGAGTTAATTCAGCCCGAACCGTATTGTGAACCCAGATGTGTTATACATCAAAATGTGCGTCTCCATCCTGCGACTACACGCATTACTTTTCTCTTTCAAAAGTGTTACCGTGGCGACGCTAGAAGCCAACAAGCGCACCCCCCCTTCATCTGATTGGTCCATATTTGATAGTTCCCCAAAAGGCACCAAATTTGGCATGCAAGACAGGCCTGGCGATAAATTTGATATTTCATGGTTTGCATTAATGGGCGTGGCAAAATGGCTCAACAGCGCCCCCCGGAAAACTTTGTGCCTCAAGCCCCACAATACGGTTTGACGTACATGCACGAAAATCGCTACACACCTGTATCATGGCACAACTTAAAGAAAAGTCTCTTGGAGCCATGGCCGAAACCGAACAGGATGTCGCCCATTTTGAATAAATTGTGTCATTTTGGCGAAATTTATGCCATTCCTTCGGCAGTTAATTCAGCCCGAACCGTAACGTGCACCCAGGTGTGTTATACATCAAAATGTGCGTCTACATCCTGCGACTACACGCATTACTTTTCTCTTTCAAAAGTGTTACCGTGGCGACGCTAGACGCCAAAAGGCGCGCCCCCCCTTCATGTGATTGGTCCATATTTGATAGTTCTCCAAAAGTCACAAAATTTTGCATGCAAGCCAGACTTGGCAATAAATTTTATATTTCATGGTTTGCATTAATGGGCGTGGCCTAACGGCTCAACAGCGCCCCCTAGAATACTTTTATCTGCCATAACTTTTGAATGGTTTGACATAGGAAGTTGTGGGTGGTGTCATGGGACTCTGTAATGAGTCCTTAAGCTTCGTTGGCCTTAATTAGCCCCGCCCCTTCTTCTGATTGGTTGTCCCGATTTTCTGCTATAACATTGGAATGGTTTGACATAGAGAGTTGTGGGTGGTGTCATCAGATTCTTTATGGAGTCCTTGACCTTCATTGGCCAGAATTAGCCCCGCCCCTTCTTCTGATTGGTTGTCCCTTTTTTCTGCTATAACTTTTTAATGGTTTGACATAGGGAGTCGTGGGTGGTATCATGGGACTCTGTAAAGAGTTCTTAAGCTTCGTTGGCCTTAATTAGCCCCGCCCCTTCTTCTGATTGGTTGTCCCGATTTTCTGCTATAACATTTTAATTGTTTGACATAGGAAGTCGTGGGTGGTGTCATCAGATTCTGTATGGAGTCCTTGACCTTCATTGGCCTGAATTAGCCCCGCCCCTTCTTCTGATTGGTTGTCCCTTTTTTCTGCTATAACTTTTGAATGGTTTGACATAGGAAGTTGTGGGTGGTGTCATTTCTGATATGCTTAAGGGGGGCGGTGGCCGTGAGTGCGAGGGCCCGTTCATCGCTGCTTGCAGCTTTAATTCTTGGTTGGCTTGCTGCCCTGGTTTCTCTTTTTCACTCTCTCCTGCCAGTTTTTAATTGACACAAACTCCAGACCTTCGCCGTAAAAAAACAAGAAACAAGTTAAAGCCCCAAGGCTCTCTGTATGGGGTTCCGCTCGACGGCGGATGCTGGCATGTGGCTGATGGGTGGTGTGATCAACAGACATATGTAAGCATCACCTTTTCTGCATAACGGACTACATAAACTTCTGCTCCGAGAACAACGACCCGTCCAGGGTGGTACGGGGTTACTCTCAAGTAACAAGCCGTGGATTAACCCTGATATTAAAGGTCTGCTGAAGGAGGAGGGGGAGAGATCAGGGATCAGTGAATGAGGATGAACTGAGGACCGTAAAGAAGATCAGGGAGGGAAAGGCCAGCAACGCGAGGAAGATGGAGCAGCGGTTGCAGTGCCAGGGCATCAGAGGGGTGTGGAGAAGTCTGGAAACCATTTCAGGCTACAAAACACCCCATGAAGAGGCTGAGGGCGATCGACAGTGGGCCAACGATCTGCATCTATATTTCAGTAGGTTTGATCAAGCACCCACTCCTCCCCCCCATGCAACTGGTCTCTCACTTGCTGCCACCTGGCTTGTGCCCCCCTCACTCCTCTGGCTCATCAGACGATACAACCACTTCACACCGAGATGGAGCCAGTCATCCCCCACCCCTGTCCTTCACAGCAGACCAGGTGAGAAAAGAGCTCGTGAGGAAGCGAGGAAAGCAGCGGGACCAGATGGCTATTTAAGTCCTGTGCAAACGAACTGTCTGGAGTTATGGAGCATGTCTTCAACATGGGCCTCGAGCTGAGAGGCATACCACAGATTTGGGAGACCTCATGTGTGGTTCCATGTGGGGTTGGATACAAAACTTCATCAACTGCTGTCTGAGGCGCATCTTCAGAATCAGGTGGCCAGACAAAATCAGAAACGAGGAACTGTGGCAGAGAGGAAGACAGGAGCCAGTAGAGAAACAAATACTGATGCAAAAGTGGGGATGGATCGGACACACCCTGAGGAAACCGGCAGCTACTACTACACGCCAGGCCCTGACTTGGAACCCCCAGGGGAAGAGAAAGAGAGGACAACCCAAAAACAGCTGGAGACGGGACACTGAGGCAGAACTCAAGAGCCATGGAATCAGCTGGGGGGAGGCCCAAAACCTTGTTAAATGGAGAAGAGTCGTCGGTGGTCTATTCTCCACTGGGAGCGACGGGCCTAAGTAAGTATGTGTGGTTCCGGTACCTAAAACTGCCACCTGATGGAGACGCTGGAGAGACTGATCCTGGGACATCTCCGCTCTGAGGTGGGCCCCTCCATGGACCCACTAAAGTTTTCCTACCGTCCTAATGTTGGAGTGGAGGACACTGTTATCTTCTTGTAACATTGGGCTCTCACTCACCTGGAAAAGCCCGGCAGCACTGTGAGAATCACCTTTTTCGACTTCTCCAGTGCGTTTAATATCATCCAGCTGGTGATTCTGAGGGACAAACTGGTGTTACAATGGGTGTGGACAACCAGCTGTCTTCAAGAATCCTGGACTACCTCACAGGCCGACCATAGTTTGTGAGAAACAGGAACTGTGTGCCCCCCAGGGGACTGTCCTGGCCACCTTTCTTTTCACCCTCTACACAGCAGACTTCAGACACCGACAGCTGTGTACTACAAGTTCTCCTACGGCTCTGCGATTGTTGGCCTCGTCAGAGGCGATGACAACGCAGAGTACAGAGGACTGACGGAGAACTTTGTGGACTAGTGTCGGCGAAACGACCTCCTGATCAACGCAGGGGAAATCAAGGAGATGGTGGTGGATCTTGGCAGATGCCATTCTGCCCTCCCCTCACCTGTGAACATCCAGGGACATTGAGCAAGTGGCTTCTTATAAGTACCTGGGTGTTCACCTCAACACCAGACTGGACTGGACTCACCACACTGATGCGATCTACAGGGAAGGACAGAGCAGGCTCTGCCTTCTGAGAAGACTGAGGGCTTGTGGAGCGAAAGGGGGACTCCTGAAGACCTTCATGACTCTGTAGTGGCATCAGCCGTTCTGTAGGGAGTGGTCTGTTGGTAGAGTGGCATCCCAGAGAGGGAGAGATGGATAAGATTATCAGGAAGTCCAGCTCGGCCTGGGCTGCCCCAGTGACTTCGTTGAGCCTTTATTTTCTCTATCGTCAGGAAGCGTTGTGCCCTCTTTTGCACAACTGTAGTATTGCATTGGTACTTGGTACTAAACTGTTGATGGGGTACTGTTGATGGATATGATGGATACAGATGGATACAGCCTATTTGTGATATGTTGTCATCAGATTGAGATGTGGATTATCTTAATTTGGTGTATCTGCTCCGTGGTGTAAGGTTGAATCCAGTTTGAATTAGCATTAAGTTGCTTCAACAAGTTAGGCCATTTATCTTAATAATGGACAGATGAAGAATGGTGCTGTCATCTGCAGGAGGGTTCACAAACCACACACACTGTGCAGAACCTGTGCCAATATGCCACAGCTAGAGCCCAAATCCTTTAAGCTGACCTAGTGTGACAAGACAAAGCAACTTTCAGCTTTTCTCCTCATGCTTTTTTAGTAAACATATCACTTCACAGCTATTTCAGTTACAGCCCTGCATGTCTGTCTACAATCTCCCATTCCTGTCTCTCCAACCGGGTCGAGCACACCAGGCCGCCGTGCCTTGAGAAGGTGTTCTGGATCAGGAGGTGAATCCCAGGTGGGAATGATACCGGATCCGTCCCGGTGAGTAGATATAGAAGCAGGAGCTGGGGAAAGATTGGCACTTTTAAACGGTCTATTGTGAAGTTTTCTTTGCTGTGAACATTAACCAGATACTTGTAGGGCTCAAAAACAGAAACACGATACATCCCTGTGATTTCCAGGCCCTTCCTTCTCCTTCGATCAGCACACCTATCCCTCTGTCTAACCCGTGCCCCCTTGCCTGTTCTCTCCCTTATTCTGTGCCAAACATTCACTTGCTGAAGCTTCATTTAAATGTTTTGGGGGGGATGCTTGTTTTCCTTGACTCCATGCGGGCCATCTAGGCTCGAGTTAATCATAGCATGGAGTTTGATCATGGAAAAGAAATGGCTTGCAAGGCTGTCGAGGTATCTGACCTTTAACCTCTAGAGATTCTCAGCTATGGTTGGGGCTCCGGAGGATGAAAGATGAAGATGGATGTCATGTTTTTGTTCCAGTCTAGCCCCACTGAAACGTTGTGCTCTTGTGCAGGGTTGTCCCAAAACTATCTGTGTTTTAACTTAATTTTTTTCCTCCCTATATGCTGCCGTGTGCATTTCAAGCCTGTGAGGTACTTGTGGAGGCGAACATGACTTTGTCTCAAGCTCGGTGGAGATGGGAATTAGGTCTGTCAAGGTTAACGCATTAATAACGCGTTAACTTAACGTCCTCTTAACGCCGACGTTTTTTTTAACGCACGATTAACGTGCAGGATAAAAAAAAAAGAAAAAAAAGCGCATTATATATGTTCTGGCGCTCGATGGCACCCGTAGTTTGAGGAAAAGTATGGTGAATTGAAAGATGGAGAATGAAAAGGGACTTTTGAACGGCTAGTTCACTTTCAAAAAGATGCCAGATGGTTCGCTGGACAAGACTAAAGTTATTTGCATGTACTGTCGACTTGAAATGAAATACCATCGGAGTACATCGAGCGCGCGCCCCCCTCGTCAAAAGCAGACAACGCTGGATAGATGTGAGGGAAGGAGGTTCCTCACCTGAATACATTAGATGAGCAAATAATCTGAACTATAAGCTAATTATAGCCCAACTGCACTTTATAGGTTGAGTTACACTCCCTGCTGTTACATGTGCACTTTATTTGTTAGTCATTTAGTTTTCGTATCCCCCTGTTTTGATCCCACTTAGGAGAAGGGGATTTTTTTTCAGCCTTTTATTTTCCTCCATATGAGGTTAGACATAATTACATGGAAAATTTAACTGACCAATGCACTTCTTGTACAATGTTTGTGATGCATATGGTTCATTGTTTTACATTGAGCTGCTTAAAAAAACAAGGAATCTTAAGTTAGTCTTTACAAGTAAAGTTGGGGACTACATTGTGTTTGTATTTATGAAGGAATGTTACATTCAGGTCAAAAGCTTTTTTTGTGGAAATACCTAGATGTTTCCCTGTTTCAGCACACCGTGATACAAGTGGCTGTGTCATCAACAGAATTGTCCAGGCCTTGTTGACAAGCTAATTAGGACCATTAATTAGAATCAGGTGTGATGATGAAGAGAAACATCTAAAACATGCAGGACAGTGTAGCCTTGAGGACCAGGGTTGGGGAACACTGCCTTAAGGTAATTTAGAACAGCAAAAAATGTGTGCGTGTGTGTGTGTATTTATATTTATGTTTGTATATATATATATATATATATATATATATATATATATATATATACACACATATGTATGTATCTATATGTATCTATTTATATTTATATATATGTTTGTGTGTGTATGTGTGTATGTAATTGCGAGTTAACTATGGACAACATGCGATTAATCGCGATTAAAAAAAATATGTATATATACACATATGTTTTTATATATATATATATATATATATATATATATATATATATATATATATATGTATCTATCTATATAGCCTATATATATGTGTGTATGTATATGTGTATATATATATATATATATATATATATATGTATGTGTGTGTGTGTGTGTATAATTATGTATATGCACATTTCTCATGTGAGAAGCATTAATCTTTGATTTCGTGTGTGACCTGGTTCGTGCTCTGGTTTCAGCTGAGCCCCTCTTGGCTCCAGGACACTGTCTCTCTCTATTTTTTTTCTCTTTGTTTTTTTTTTTTTTTTAATTCCACAGGACAAATTTGCCAAAAGCACTGCTCCCTCACCAAGGGGACAAGGAACGCACTATGCAAAAAGCCGGGTAATGACTTTAAAATACATTACTGCGTCACGGACAGGCTCTTGGAAGGTGTCCCGAATTGTAAATAAAAGCATTCGAATCTTGCATTTGCTCACAGTACAGAGGAGAAATTCCACAGTAACTAAGTAAGTGGAGGTGGTGGAGCAACAACTACCTAAGCAGATGTCACTAGGACTGTGGTATGTTGGAGCGCTGAAGACACTGGCAGCCTCGCTCATCCAATTCATCTGTTTTCTTACAAAGATGATGAGCACAGATGAAGAAACCGGAGCTGCCTGCCCATCCTTTTCTTCTGCTGTAGAGGACAGACAGAGGAGTCTGAGCGCAGGGAGGAGTAGTTGAGGTTTCAGGGACAGTAGAGAGAAGCCGCTCAAATGTGAAGTGGCTGTGGGAAATGAAGCAGGTGAGGATGAAATGTTCCAGGATTTGCCCCTTTAGTGTCCGTCTTAAATTTGTTGTCATAAAACGCGGAGCATGCTGACATTTTAACTCACCACCAGTTGCACATTGGGCTTAAGTCAAATTTATGTTAGCAACACTCCAATAATTTACTCATATCAAGGCTAGGATTGCAAAGATGCTGGCAAATTTCTGAAAACTTCCACGGGAAGCTTAAGATTTTATTTATTTTTCTTAAATATTGCATTGTACAACATTTCTAATGGGAGTGAACATGAATATGTGGATTTTAACAGGAATTTAGTTGGAATTTGTGGTAATGTGTCATACACAAATATGAAAATAGAAAAAAAAGAGGTCATGAGCAGACATGGATGTAAACTCAAAGACCTTGCTTGTTATGATTATTTTCCAGACTGCCAATAATTTTGGTGACACGTGGCAGTAATACCGGTGTAAGCTCTGTTGATCTCTTCACCGAGGATCCTGCTTTTCTTTGGATCCCCGTGCATGCTGCTGCATGCAGATCCCTGCACGGAGAACTGGTTAGATTATTACAGTTAATTACAGTCATCCTCAGCGTTAGCAGCCTGCCAGCTCGGTGGCTGAGGCTGATTCCTCACACCTGTAGGAGGTTCCTCGTTCGGGTCAAGTCTGCGTGGAGTTTGCATGTTCCCCCTGTGCTTGCATGCGTTTTTTTCTTCGGGTACACTGGTCCAAGAACATGCATGTTAGGTTAACTGGGGATCCTGAACATCCGTGGGAGTGAGCGTGCACGTGGTGGTTGCTCTGTGTCTCTGTGTGTGGCCCGTCATGGACTGGTGACCTGTCCTGCCCCACGCCCGAACACAGCTGGGATAAGGTCTAGCAGAACCCGGTGACCCCAATAGAAATAAACAGTCATGGACAGGTCTAAATTATTTACAGTCGATGCAAGGTAAATGAATAGAAATAAACAACCGGCGCCGAGCAACATGATGACCTCTGAATCTGTGTGATATTACAACGCCATCAAAACTGTCCGGGCAGGATGTCGTCCTCGGGTTTAAATAGTCTTGATGTGATGTGGACAATTGTAGAAAATATCTGTGCATGTAGTTAATTTGGTTGTTTTTTTTTCTTCTTTTTTTTCTTTTTTTTTTTGTATTGTCTACATATATATTAATGGTTCATACGATGTATATATATAATATATATCATCTATATTTATTTTATTAATATATGTATATGTTTTTTTCTTTTGTATTTAAAACATTTTTTTTAAATATTTCTTTAACTTTTATTTTATATATATATATATATATATATATATATATATATATATATATTTTTTATTTAATTTGGTTGTTTTAACTAATATTATGCTAATTATGCAAACGGTTGTGATCATATTTAGGTTTACGCTCACCTACGGTTTACCAAATTCCCAGTTTATTGTTTTTCTAGTTTATTAATTCCTGTTAATACACACATATTCCCACAAAAGTGTGCAACTGAAAGTAGAATCCTTCCTCCATCCCCGACCAGTTACCCATTAAACTCGGCCCGGTACCGTCCTCTTGGCCTCACATCTCGGTCCTCTTGTTCTAAGGTCCTCAAGTCACAGTTTTTCTCCGACTACAGCTGAGGTTAGCAGCCTTCAACAGATTACTTCCATGACACGCTTAATGCACAATGTTTTATGGCCGCATAATGTCGGCTTTACGCAGGGATTTGAACCTCTCAGCTGACCTTGAAACATGGCCGCCCCGTTGGCCAAGATGCAGTCCTAACAGGCCGTGATTTATCACTGGAGACTGTGTGGATAAATTCAGCTGAAATGGCTGTAACTGTTTAGGGCCAAGAGTTTTGAAGTGGAATGCTGATGGGGAGAGCGGGGCATACAGCTGCAAAGACATTTCACACATAGCTCTATTGCTTTTTCTACTAGACAAGTGCCTCAGGAATGCCGATGTTGGTTTATTTCAAGAATGTGGCGGAGTAAATTGTGTTTTGGAATTGGGGGGGGCTTACTTTTCTGCTACACTTATCAAAGACAGGTGACATGCTCAAGAAACTCATCTAATTAGAAGTAGAATAATCCAATTGAGATGTTTTTCCAGGTTTTCCAATCCAAGACCAAAAATACTGACAAGAAAAAACTTCATTTACAGGAACAGATGCCTCCTGTAATTGTTAGAGCTGGTAACGCTCACCCTGACATTCCTCAGCATTTACAGGAGCATCACTGTACCATATTGTCCAGCAAAATTAAGACATTGTTAATGGTGAGCAGAACTTAGTCGAACAATCCTGAAACATCTGTTTTGATTGCACGCAGCATCTGTTGCTGCTCACAATGTGTGACAGCAAACTGCTCGTCTAGTCTCTTTCCCTCCCGCCGAGTCATTTTCTCACTCAGATTGTCTCTGCGCCGTCTGAATGGGTATGAACTCGTGTGTGTTTGGTCCCACGTGTGTGGATTTGTCAAGCTTTGTCACCGTCCCCTCAGCCCTCTGCTGTAGCTGGAATGTCCCCTGGACTTCCAGCTGGAGGCTCCGGGCCAGAGGCTCCGGGCCTGAGGCCCGGCCATCAGTCAGACCCGGGATCCAGCTCCCCACGACCATGCTGGGTTGAGAGGAGACTCGCCGGCGTCTGCTCGGAGAATACTCGCCTTTGTCTCCTGCGTGACGGGACCTGACAGCAACTCATCCCCACGTAGCTGCTCTGAAATCACAAATGGAAAGTTGCAGTTTTTTATTGTTTGACTGCGTTTGCATGGACTGAGAGAAACCACGATGTGTTGGACGTGCATTCAGGTGTAGGGCTGGGGATAGATTCAAATGTCAAGAATCGATTCTGATTCTTAAGATTCAGAATTGATTATCACGCTTTGATTCAATTCGATTCCGATATTGATTTGGGTTAGTGTTATTAAAACAGTTGTTTCAGCTGTTGCATGAATTACATGACTGTAGTTCTGCAACATATTAATACTAGTATTATATTGAGATTCAACAGCAAGTATTGGCAGCTAATGATGCTGTAAGGACCAATCAGCTCCCAGAATGCTGATAGAACTGCTTTCAGAAACATCGTGGAGCAGAATTATGAAACAGATCCAGGGCAGTTTTTAGCATTTTATGCAAATGTAACCCCAAGACAGTTGAAAAACCAAAGAAATATCGACAATTTATGCAATCATAACTGAAAACTTTAATGTTTTTATACTTAAACATATTTACAGGGAAAAGTTATTCTCGTGTCCAACAAAACATTCCTTTTTTGGGCATAAACAAAAAAATACCAAAAGTTGTAATGTAATGATGGAAAAAAAAAGAATCGATCTTTAGACATACGAATCGATTTTTAGGAATTAATATGAGAATTGATTTAGAATCGGAAAATCTTTTTTTTTCAACACAGGCCTATTCAGGTGTGTGTATGAATCTTCAACATTTCCTCCACATATCATCTCTTGAGTGATGAACCGGTTCTGTTTGTAAATGAGAAAAATATTATAGAAAACAAATTGACCCTTTTTTTTTTGTTGAACTGGTCATCCTGAGGTTTGAATGAAATGTTTGTGACATTTCAGTTTGTTCTTTTCTTTTTCTTTTTTCATGGTTTGGTTTCAGGAGTTCTCCTCAGTCCGTTTGGCTGACACAGTGATGGATCTGTGATCTGAGCCTGATGCAAATTGACCTTGAATCTCTTGGGAAGTAGTTCCGGGCTCTTTAGTCACCATCAGTACTGAGAGATGTCTTACCGCCTTCACCTTCAACATACTTTTCTACAATTTTCTCTCTGATTTCCAACTCTGCTTTCTCTGGTCCACGTTCAGTGTGATGCACAACGATGTGAAAGAGCAGAGGACGACTTTTTATCCTTTTAATAGACGACTGACGCTAATTATGGAAGACCTTTAGTTTGAAATGGTCATATTATTTTCAATCTTTTCATCTAATTTATCATTCATTTCATTATTTATTTATTTATGATTGTATTGAATCCTATGGTTTATTTTCACAAGTCGATTTTCAGTCAATTATTTATTACTGTGGGCTGTTCTTTCTGTGATTGGCAAATTTGTTCACACCATCGGCATTGGCAAGTTTGCAAGTGTGGTTTTGGAGTGATTCTGTGGTTCTGCTAATGCCGTGTTGATGCTGCATTCACAACCAGCGCAGAATTTCCTATTTTTCCTATTTTAAGATGGTACTGTGATGTAACGCAGGTTTTTTTGCATTTTGAGTACACACGTAAACGTACTAATGAGCAGACTGTGTTCTTTTCAGATCCACGAACGGCTGCAGCACTATGAGCAGAGCAAACCCACCGCCGTCCTGGACCGCGCTGCAGCTCTGGCCCGCGAAGTAAGACTTTTATAGCTTCCATTAATTCTGTTGAACATAGTGATGGGTGACGAATGACTGGAAACACTGAACACATGAAATATCTGGGTAAACTGCTGTTGAGCCACTATGAGCAACTTTTAAGGTCTGGAATGAAGTTTTCTTGGATCTCCTGCACTTCTTCCTGGAGCCATGAGCCGCTGAAAGATTAGTCCTCATTAATTACGTCATTGTTAACACGATAATTTAATTATGAAAATGAAATTCGTCATCATGTTTGTCTACTAATATGCTACAGTTTCTATTTAGTTCACCTGCCTACTGTCTTCTAGACACACTTTAGACATCAGATGAATGCAGGTACAGCACTTCATATAATAATAGTTCACGGATCCACCAACCTGCTTGAAACGGAGTAGGATTGAAGTAACCACTTATCCAGTCCTATCCCTGAATCTGATATACATTCTTAAATTCTTACATATAACAAGACGACTTTCAATAACTGTTCAATAAAGTGATATAATACTCAATTATATGTATATATAAATATAGTAAAAATCAAAGCAAATCAAGGCAAACAAAAAAACCAAAACAAACGCCCAGCATTAAGTTGTGCTACTATGTATGTATTTACTAATAGAAGTAATTATAATGCATAGTATTACATTGTCATTACTTTACTATAATACTACAATATAATAGAGAACAATAGACAGCAATGGTATAACAATATACTTGAATAACTATGTAAGAGTAGATATGCTATATGCACTGGTTCATATATTTACCTCCAATTATATACATCAAAATTACTATAAATCTATATATCGACATATCTACATATAACTATAAACCAATATATTGTGGTGCCGAAGAACGGTAGTCGGAGGCGGAGTATGAATGTTGAAAGCAGGCGCGAGCCGTTTATTAACATCGGCCATTCAAATCACAACAACACACTCAACCGGAAGCGTAACGTCCGTTCCTTTCCCTATCCGGGCGGAACAACATTAACCCGCAGAGGGTTCCTACGTGAATTATGTAACCCACTACACCAGCCCCCCCAGAATATATTAATAGAGATATAGATACACAAATACTGTACTATAATGCCACTCAATATATCCATATACATACCTACATATAATAATAATAATAATACATTTTATTTATAGGGCGCCTTTCATGGCACTCAAGGTTGCCGTACAACAACAGTACAGTCAATAAAATAATTAAAACAGACTTGTAAAAATATAAACAGACAACTGCACAGAACCCGTAGCAGAGCAACCACAAACAGGGGAACATCAGGTCTCATATGCCAGTCTGAAGATGTGGGTTTTGAGGAGGGACTTGAAACGGGAGAAGGAGTCAGTGTTCCTGAGGTCAGGGGGAGGGAGTTCCAGAGATGAGTACCAGTAATAGTACCAGTAGTAAAGGGAGAAGGAGTCAGTGTCCCTGAGGTCGGGGGAGGGAGTTCCAGAGATGAGGGGCAGAGTGGCTGAGCTCTAGACCCCATGGTGGACAGATGGACTGGGGGGACGGTGAGGGTGATGGACGAGGCAGACCTGAGAGACCGGGTGGGGACATTGATGTGAAGGAGGTCAGAGAGGTATAGGGGAGCGAGGTTGTGGATGGCCTTAAATGTCTGGAGGAGGATTTTTAAGTTGATCCGGTGTTTGATGGGGAGCCAGTGGAGATAACATATCTATATCCATAATATACATCTATATATCTACATATATTCATAAAGTTCATATCTACATGTTTATTCACATCTGTATTTTGAATAGAATGTTTCTTTGTATCTTTTTTTTAATTGTGATATGTTTTTACTTTGTTTTAACTCCATGTTCAGGCTATTCCACAGTTTCACTCTGCAGGTCGACATACAGAAACTCTTCAGTGTTTGTGCGTCTGTTGAGAACTTTAAAATTAAACTGAGGTTGTAGCTCCCTCTCTTTCAAAAAATATCCCCTGTATTTGTCCCGGTAATGAATTATTCTTTGCTCTGAACATTAGTTGTGCTGTATTGAAACTGACAAGATCCATACATTTTAGTGACATCGAGTTGTCTGGCATGCACACTCATTCAGCACCCTTAAAAGTAGCATCTTATCACTTCAACTGTGCTTTTCATTTCATTTCTTGCGCTGGAGTCTGCTGGCGTCAAACGGAAAAAGATGGAGGGGTTATATCTATACATTGGAAATGTCTGAGGTATCTATCTTTTCAACCTGATCTAGAACTGGTTGCCATATAGAACAGAAGTTGAGGGCACAGCCTTTCCTAATATATCAGATCTTTTCTAAAGTCAGATGGTGGAGAAAATCTCTGATCCATTGACTGAAAGTTGGAGGAGATCTGTCTTTCCATTTACGCAATATGAGCCTTCTAGCGAGTAACATGGCAAAGGCTATCGTGTTTTGGACGGCAGTTCATTTTGACACATAAATTGGCGAAGTGAGAGGAAGAGGCGGCACACAAAATTACAGGGCTCTGCAACACGTCTATGGAAATGGTAGCTCGCAACGTTGGGACAGAACGATGATGCATGCAGTCTTTATTAGTAATCTACATTAATACTTCCTAATATTTTAATATGGATAACATTTAACGAATAATTTCTAGAGGACAGTATAACCGTCCTGTGGAACACTTTTTCCTCAGAGAATGCAAATACTTAAAAAAGGGTGTCCAATTGTAAGAGTATGAACAATACTAAGGTTTTAGTTTAAAAGAGTACAGATATACAGTAAATGTAAACATAGGTGTGATTCTCAGCCATAAAACATCATAGCAGGGTCACCTGTGTGATTTGATTATTAGGGCCCGAGCACTTACAGTGCCCTATTGTATCTGTAGGAATTTTTCTTTTTCTTTCTTTCTTTCTTTTTTTTTATATTTCCGATGAAAGGAGGGCCTTTTTGCCCCCTTAAACGTGCCCCAAAAGTCACCAAATTTTGCACGCAAGCCAGGCCTGGCGAAAAATGTGATATTTCATGGTTTGCATTAATGGGCGTGGCCTAATGGCTCAACAGCGCCCCCTAGAAAACTTTGTGTCTCAAGCCCCACAATACGGTTTGACGTACATGCACGTAAATCGGTACACACCTGTATCATGGCACAACTTAAAGAAAAGTCTCTTGGCGCCATGGCCGAAACCGAACAGGAAGTCGGCCATTTTCAATTAATCGTGTAATTATGGCGCAATTTATGCCATTCTTTCGGCAGTTACCGTAACCGTAACGTGCACCCAGGTGTGTTATACATCAAAATGTATGCGACATGTATGCGAAAAAGTAATGCGACAACACGCATTACTTTTCTCAGTCAAAAGCGTTACCGTGGCGACAATAGACGCCAAAAAGCGCGCCCACCCTTCATCTGATTGGTCCATATTTGATAGTTCCTTCTTTCTGCCATAACTTTTCAATGGTTTGACATAAAGACTCGTGGGTGGTGTCATCCGACTTAGTTTTGAGTCTTTGACTTTTATTGGTGAAAATTGCACGCGCGAGGGCCGGTTCATCGTTGCTTGCAGCTTTAATTTGATAGTTTTTACTCATTTCTAGTATATTGTTTGTCCACATTATTGACAGAAAACCCACATGTGCTTGCAGTTTTACTGCTCACATTCACATGCATTTATTTCAGCTCAACAACAAAGCTGGTGCAGTGAGCAGAGAGGAGGGGAACTGTTAATGGTCTTTTTTAAACCCCGGCTCTGTTTATTGTAAAATAAGTGCCCGTGTTGATCCTCTCCTTCTGAACAGCCCAGTCACTTACCTCCCTAATCAGGACTGAGCCAAAGGGGAAGACTAGAGACAGAAGGTCTGAGAGTCTTCAGCAGGGGGGAGGACGGGGAGGGACTGTCACAGGAGAGAGGCCATCTTCCACAGTGGTTTTCCTGTCCTTAGGAACCACGAGTGTCTTTGGAGGAGCCACAATGTTCCATTCTGGAGGGCTCCGCGAGCCAGGACAGATGACAACATTCCCAAATTCCTCCGGACCGGCAGCCAAACCAGGATGGCAGAGCCTGATCCAGCAGTATTCTGCTCTTCTCCCTCTCCGTGTTTGCTCTACCCCTGCTGTCATCAGTGGCAAAGCTCGCTGCTAACGAGATAACACCGGGGCGAGAGTCCCACCGAACCCAAGAATCCAGCCGTGTGAAGGATCACCTCTGTTTCTGTTTCCCAAGTCTTGGCTCTCGCTCCCCGGGCCGTGGCAGGAGTCCACAGACTGTTCAAAAAGACCCCCAACTATCAGCCTCCATCTTCCCTCCCCCTTTACATATTTTCCCTTTCATTCTTTTTGTCAAATTACAGACTTTTAAATTTATGTTTCCTGGTAAATGCACCGCAAAGCGTCTCTGCGGGATTATCAGGTATCGGGGATAAAGCCCAGAGATGGCGTATCAAAGCGTCTCGGTGCACACCACAGTCCTAAGTCTCCCGTCAACCCGGAGCATTACGGTGTATTTTTAAAACGGATTGTTTTTCACCCGTGTCACAGCTCCAAATGAGCGCTATTGAAGTGGTGGCCGAGGACTACGGTTGCAGAGGGAGAGATCTACAGTTAGATGAAATTCATTTCAGGCTTGGGTTTCAGGTAATGGAGGCTTAATTTATTGGCTAACATAAAATGACACTTCAACCTCGTCTGCACTGTCTAGAGCGCGCAGCAGGTTCCTGCCACTGCTCAAGGAAACTCACACCGCTAATGTCGCCTGAAACATGATCGATCCTTGGCTCCCGGAGCCGGGGGCTGTAACACACACGCAGAGAGACAAGTCAGTTAGTGGCTGCAGACACTTTTAGAAATGCGCAGACAGACTATATTATTGCACAGATGGTCTCTTTCCAGGCCGCATCAAAACTTAAGTCAAAGCACTTTATTGAAAAATGTAAAAGGGCCCGTCACATCAGTCAAAAGGATAAATGAGCCAATCTCTGGGTATTATCCGTCAGACCAGTTAGGTTCAGGTTAGTGTCCGTCACTTGAAGAGCAACTGTGCGCCCCGGTGAGCGACTCGGATCCATCGTCCCTTAAAGAAAGCCGTGGTTCCCCCTGGCCGGCTTCCCGAATTCTTTGCAACCACACGGCTGTTAATGGGAGAGACCACTGGATTACTCCAGTGAGCGCTGCTCAATCCATGCCAGCCGCAGACACGCTGAGAGGAAGGCTTTCCTCAGCTCTGACAACCTCACACACTCCCCGGTAATCTGCTGCACCCCTGATTCCCAAGACGAGAGGCACAGGCCTAATACAGCGTGTGATTTTATCCTAATATCACATAAGTCTGGGGCTGCACACTCCAAAACAGACTCCAGCTACAAATAGAGACGATAAACTTTAGACTTTTGACTCCCAGTTTTGAATTAATTCAAATTAGCAATGCATTTTGGTTTAGAAAGGAAAATCTGAAATGTCCTGAAAAGCAACACTTAAAAACTTTAATATACAGGACTGTCTCAGAAAATTAGAATATTGTGATAAAGTCCTTTATTTTCTGTAATGCAAAAATGTCATACATTTTGGATTCATTACAAATCAACTGAAATATTGCAAGCCTTTTATTATTTTAATATTGCTGATCATGGCTTACAGCTTAAGAAAACTCAAATATCCTATCTCAAAAAATGTGAATATTCTGGGAATCTTAATCTTAAACTGTAAGCCATAATCAGCAATATTAAAATAATAAAAGGTTTGCAATATTTCAGTTGATTTGTAATGAATCCAGAATGTATGACATTTTTTTTTTTTTAATTGCATTACAGAAAATAAAGAACTTTATCACAATATTCTAATTTTCTGAGACAGTCCTGTATGTACCGAAACTTTTAAAATACAGTTAATGGAAAACTTCATTGTACACAACTCAGTAAATCCAAAAAACCTTCGTGAGAAACCGGCGCAGTTTTCATCACGTATAACATAAATTAACGCAAAGTGCCTATTTATCCCAATATAACATGGAGAAAAGTTGTTTTGCAGCAATCTGAGGTTTCAGATAAAAGGTGAAACCGTCTGAAACTGTATAATTAAAAGGTATTTATAGATGATGCAAGGTTGATGTATTGGTAGCCGTATATCACTGAAGTGAGCCCTTAGCTGTTCAGGGTCAACGGAGAGCTATAAACTGACATGCTGGGATCAAACTTATCTAAACACTGCAGAGCCAGCCATGACATTTAACAAATGAAATACAGTCTCGGAGGAGAGCAACATCATATTTTGCCTCCTCTCTCACTGTCTGTTTTTGGTCTGAGGATGGAAAATGTGATTCAGGCAGGGAAGCATGAAGATAGAAGGCCGAATGTGTTGTCACACATGTCCCATCTGTTCTCGCAGGGTTATACGACGACGTGCCGTAATGGGACGACACAAGGCAGGCTAAATGTACACTTCTCTGTCTCCTTCCTTTTCTTCTTCTTCTCCTCCGACTCCCTTGTTGGAAACAGAGTGAGATGATGGATTGTGCTCCATCATAACAGTAGATGTTTCTTCACCAGACTTTTAACGTTGCCTTCCCTCCATCTCTCCCCTGTCCAGTTCTCTCACTTCTCCCCCTTTGATCATACGTGCAATATCAGGTTTTTTTTTCTTTTTCCTACTGCTTTTCCACAATTTGCCCCCTCCTTCTTTTTACCCGACTCTTGTTCAGATTTTTCTCCTTTTTTTCCCCCCTATTTTTTTTGTGAATTTAACCAAGTGAGGTAATGCAAGATTGCAAAGGTTGAAAAAGGTTCACCAACAATAACCCTGACCTCTATTGCTATTTATTACCAGAGTCTCTTCGCTTTGAAGGGATGAAAAAGAGTGAAAATGAATGAAACCCCCACCACATCCCAGCTAAAACACTGGGCCGAGCCCTCAGCCCCCTGGTCTCACCTCTGCCTCACCTCCTTTGTTTTGTTCCTGCACCACGGGAGCTGTAATTAACAGTCTCTACTTTTTCCAAACTCTGTGATTGCCTGACTCTATAAATAGCGATGTGTGTTTATGTTGGGATGCAACGAAACACAAGGATAGTACACGTGCCTCTTCGGTTGTCCTCCCTGTTAAGGCGTTTCTTTGGTACAAACACCAGCGTAAATGCAGCTTGTACAATGGTTCCATGTATAGTTTTTTTTTTCGTTATCATTTAACAGTGGCGACGTTTTCAGAAATGCAACTTCCCAACTTGACAACTTTTAGCGTTAAAATATCAGTTTCAGTGTCATTTGAAGAGATTTTTGCTTTTCTTTTGGAAATGTCATTTAGTTCTTGCAGTCCCCCATCCCTGCTAGTGGCTTTCATCCAAGCTATCCTTAAGTAAAATTTGTGTCTCCCAGTCATTTCTGTGGACAGTAATCCCTTGCTGTAACGCGATTCACCTTTCACGTCTCGCTGCTTCACGGATTTGTATTGTGCATCTTGTTCTGCATTCTGATTGGCTCAACAGTCTCCACACTTCTTCACTTCCTGTGTGTCAATAATGTTACGGTTTAATATGTACTGTACATGTTACGGAAGAGTATTAGGGCCAGGCAGGAGAAAAATAAAAATCATATTTTAGATGAAGATTTTTTTTTTCATTATGCACTTCGAGAAAAAAGTTGAAATGTCGAGATTAATGTTGAAGTACAATTTCGAGAAAAAAGTCGAAATGTATTTCAACTTTATTCTCGAAATTTCGACTTTTTTCTCTAAATTGTATTTCAACATTAATCTCGACATTTCAACTTTTTTCTCGACATTTCCACGTTTTTCTCGAAGTGCACGATAAAAAACGTCTTCCCATCTCAAATATTTTTTCTCCTGCATGGCCCTAATACTCTTCTGTAACATGTACATGTACCTAAAACAGCTTGCCAAATTTAGGTTTGCAATTTTTTCTCCAAAACCCTTAATGTCGACAAATCGTTCTGCAACGATTCTCCTGTTCAAATCCAGTTACTCAGGTCGCGGTGGGGCGGTGCTGATCTCCGCAATTTGAAGCCTTGTATAATAATTGAAAAAAAAAAAAAAAGTTTCTACTTCATGGATTTCACCTACAGTATCACGGGCTCTTTTTGGAACGTAACCCCTGCGGAAAACGAGGGATTACTGTATGGCTTTACAAGACTATGTTGCATCAGTAGGAATGAAACTAGCCCTAATGCTACCATGTGCATGATGACGGACGCAGCTGAGAGTCTCATCAAAGTAAAGATGAAATACGAGCCTGAGCGTCTTGGACGGCATCATAAAATGAACGTAACCTCCACACCTACAGGGTACGGAAGAGTATTAGGGCCAGGCAAGAGAAAAATAAAAACAATATTTTAGAGGAGGAAGATTTTTATTTCATTATGCACTTAGAGAAAAAAGTCAAAATGTCGAGAAAAAAGTTGAAATATCGAGAAAATGTTGAATGTTGAAGTACAATTTCGAGAAAAAAGTCGAAATGTATTTCAACTTTATTCTCGAAATTTCAACTTTATTCTCGAAATTTTATAATGAAAGTGGAAGTGCATAATGAAAAAAAATAAATCTTGCCTTCTCAAATATTTTTTCTCCAGGGAGATCTGCTCAGGTAAAAATAGCAAAAGTTCCTTTGTGTTTCTTTAAATGCTTAATTTGTCAGTTGTTTGAACTTTAACACTCACATTGGAGAGGAAATGATTTGACTCGCTGATTTTATTCTGTTAAAAAATAAAGTGGAAATCTGGAATTTGATAAAAGCACTTTATGTTTTAATAATACTTCTTAATTTTCGGGGAACTGAAGATGATGAACGTTGGAGTTTGGAAAAATGCTGCCTGTTCTTACTCAGCAAGACCTTGCAGCTGATCGGCGGTCCGACGCCGCTGTCGGAATCTTCGACAGAGAATTCTGTGATTTCAAAGTCGGGGAGTCCAGCTGCGAGTGTTTGGCACAGGTTTTCATTTAGATACATGCACACAAACTTGTTACTCGTGCTCTCCAATACACAACAGCTGCAAGGCGCCGCAGAGTCAGCAGGCCGTGATCTGCAGGAAGCTTGAACAGAGACAGGGTGGACAGGAAGCAGGTAGAGACGTGGGAGCAGCTACATAATAACGCACGTTAGTCCTTTTCTGCATCAACACCAACTGATGTGATGTCAGGTAGCAGGGGGATGTTGGCTAATCATCCATGCATATATAAGCTTGCAAATGCTTGCAGTATTCGCCACAGGATGGGGAGGGGCATGTGCTTAACAGGATCTCTTTTTTAGGGGTTTTGAAACCGTGACTTTTTAAAATTCTGATATACCACGATACTGGTAACCAGCTTACGCCGATCCCCAGGAGAGTATGTGGTCTACATCAGGGGTTCTTAACCTTTCTGACCTTGGGGCCCAATTTTTTCAGAACAGAGTGGCCCGGGGCCCGTTAAATATTAACACTGTATAGCAGGGGTATTCAACTTTAAGAGGTCCATTTAGAGAAAATTTACTCAAGCGAAGGTCCAGAACATCATAATAACATCATAATAAATAAATATATATATATATATATATATATATATATATATATATATATATATATATATATATATATATATATATATATTCAAGTAGCCTCATAGTTGTATCAACATCTGCATCTGACTGTTATATTAAAAAAGTACATATTTGCCCATTAACATGTGTAACTTCAATTACACATTTTTTCTCTTAAAAATAAAATAGATTTTATTTTATTTTTCAAATGCTATCTTATTTTATTTCTTTACCAGCAGTTTGAATTTCCCCTTTTCTTTGTTAATTGTCTCAACACATTTTTATAATAAATTAATATAAACACATCTTAACAATTGAACAGTTTTGCAGTTTTTCTTTCTTCCCCTCTTATAATCTTATGCCCCCACTTTCTGTCGTTCAGTGAGAGAACTGAGCTCTAATTTCTTCTGTCAGGACTTTAAATCTGGGCTGGATGGTGTCAGGTTCTCATATGCATGTGGAGGTGCTCATTGATGAGCCCGGAACGATATTTAGTTTTAATTATGTTCATTGTGGAGAAAGCTGCTTCACAGCTGTATGTGGACCCAAACATGTCTTAAACATGTCTCTGGCCGCTGCAGCCGTGTCACTTTCCGATGCTTTTGAGAAAGCCCGAACAACAGTCCAGTCCAGCAGACACGTCAGCCCACACATCTACATGTACAATCCTTCAGCAGTAAACGACGGAGCCCGCAAGCCCGAGCGGCACCGACCTCCCCGGCCGCGGGGACGCGTCAGGATAAATGATCACCCCGCGCGCGCGCGCGCGCTCGCTCGCTCGCTCTGGGCGCAGACCCAAGTAATCGATCCCTGATCCTGGCGGATCTAAACCTACCTACTCATTACTGCAAAATGAATGATTTTCTCTATAAATACACACCATTTCTCTTACTATTACACGTACAGCTAGCTGAGTGTCTTCTCCTCATTTGGTTGGGAGTTGCTATGCAGTCCTGCGGCCCTCGCGGCCCACACGTACAAAACTGATTTTTTTTTCGCGGCCCACTAGGTGGCGCTCGCGGCCCAAGTGTGGGCCGCGGCCCTATGGTTAAGAATCACTGGTCTACATGACAATGTCATCAGCCAAAGACGTGCTGATCTGAATTTCTTTCAATTGAAGCGATTTATATCTGATTTTCTTCTTTATTCTAAGCTGTTTACATCCTGCTTCAATTAGGGCTGGGAATCGATTCAAATATCAAGATTAGTTTCGATTCGATTCCGATATTGATTTGGGTTAATGTTAAAACTGTTTTTTGAGCTGTTGCATGAATTATATGACTGTAGTTCTGCAACATATTAATACTAGTATTATATTGAGATTCAACAGCAAGTATTGGCAGCTAATGATGCTGTAAGGACCAATCAGCTCCCAGAATGCTGATAGAACTGCTTTCAGAAACATTGTAGGTCAGAATTACCAAACAGATCCAGGGCAACAGATAGAGACGTATGAAATCAGTTTTTATTTTTTCCCACATTCCGTTAAAATTTTTTCCATTATTGGTCTATTTTGGTTTTTAATTTTTGAGAATTTTGTTTTTAGCATTTTATGCAAATGTAACCCCAAGACAGTATATAAAGTAATGAAATATAGACAATTTATGCAATTATAACTGAATACTTTAATGTTTTCATACCTTTAAACATATTTAAAGGCAAAAACATTGTGTCCAAAAAAACATCCTTTTTTGGGCATAAACACAAAAATACCGTTAAAAATACCGATAAAGTTGTAGTGATGAAAATAAATCGGATCTTTAGACATACAAATCGATTTTTAGGAATTAATATGAGAATCGATTCAGAATCGGAAAATCGATTTTTTTCAACACAGGCCTAGCTTCAATCATGTCCCTGGCTTCTTAATGGTCTCACAAATATGAGCTTTTTTGGTGTCTGGTGTGCATGTGTGCTGTTTCAGAGGCCTGCCAGACTCATATGAAAGTCTAATGCAAATTTCTCATAGTTATAAATGCAAACCATCAGATTTTTTACCAAATCAGAATTGTATCAGACTTGGACAGTGTTGCCTGGTGGGTTGAACATGTTGAACATGCCCATGTTTCTCCTAAAAGTTTAAACATGTGCCCCTGGTTCAGTGGTGCTGTATATTCACACATATATACATCAGTGGCCAAGGCAGGTCACTTACGGTCACTTATGTGACTCACGCTTTCACTTTCACTTTCACTGTTAACCGCCTGGACGGTCTTTCTTATCTTTGGCAAATAGGACCCTCCCTCCCTAACTAAAATCTGGATTAATCTGACCACAGGACACGTGTCCACTGTCTTTCTGTCAATCTGAGATGAGCTCAGGCTCGGAGCGTGGCAGCGTTTCTGTGGAGTTGATATATGGCTTCCTCCTTGCATAATACAGTTTCAGGTTACATATCTGGATGCAGCAGAGGACTGTGTTGAGTGATGAAGGTTTTCCAAGGTACTCCCAAGCTCATTCGGCTGTATTTATCACAGTAGCATGATGGACTCTCATGCAGCGCTGCCTGAAAGGTCATGTGAATTTAATAGTTTCTAATCTAAGTCTTTACACAATGAGATTTGTTCGGACTCCCTGACTTGTTTCATAATATGATGTTCTGTAGATGCTCTGTCAAAAAATGCACAGAGACAACTCCGGCGTTCAGTTATGGCTGAACTGTGTCACTTTGAAAATGGCAGATTAAGCTAATAGGAAGTCAGAAACAATAATGGCGTAATCTGTTTGATTTTAGAAAATAAAACGCCACAAACGGACCGTGACTCGTCACGATATGTTGTTATTACAATAAGTCCTGGAGGCCGCGGGTAAGAAAATAAGAGGGTCTCAGAAAAGATTTCAATCAGGAATTATTCTGGAAGTTGAAAAACACAACCCGTCCTTTTTATAAGGCCAACAGCAGATTAGCACACCCTTCTCACATGTTTCCAAAGCCTTTGGGCGAATTAATAATCTCACAAATCTAACCAACGAGGCATCACTGAGAAGTGCTCCTCTTTTAAAAATAATCCCAGTAGTTCCTAAGGTCATTTTATACTTAATCCAAGTTTATTTGCAATTAAATAGTTTTGTTTCTTTTGCATTTCAGAAAGCTTCCTATATTTTATGAGAACAGGCTTCTGTACTTAAACTAAAACAAAATATGTAAAACCACATATTTTGCAGTGTGAACTGACAACCAAATCAAAAACTGTTGACAAATTACAAACTTGTCCCTTTTTTGGGCTCTAAGTCTAAATATACAGTTTGTTATTCACTAAGGAGTTAAGGTTTGCAGTGTTGTGACATCACAGACCAAAGTCAGAGTAGAATGATCCAGCTTTCGGATATTTTTCTCCACCCATCTTCACATGATGCTGCATTTGGTGTCCCTCAGAAGTAAGCAAGACGAAGCAGTGACACTGAATTTAAAAAGAGACATGCCTGGTTTAGAGGAAGTCCAGGAGAGGGAGCTGAAGTGGAGTTGCTGCCTCCATCCCCTAAAACCAGCTGCTATGAACACCGGTATAAAGATATGGTGGAAAATATCTTTATACATTGTCTTCATGTGATACTTTGACCAATATACTTTGCTCTCTTCTTCTTTTTCCTTCCCTAAACTCAATCTGCAGTTATCAATTAGAAGTATCTCATAAGCATAATTTTTCTCCATTGTTGTAATAGTTTGTTGTGCTGGTCTGCCGCCTCTTTCTCTCTTCTGTACATGTTTGCAGGCCAGAGCTTCCAGAGCTGCATCCAACAACTAACCATATATCAGTCATATGCACCTAAAACGCTTAGACCTCCAGCTGACAAATAATGAATACTAATATATCTTGTCTTTTTACCTTTGACAATATATCTGTGTCTCTCCTCTCTCTGTTCTTCATCCTCTCTTTCCTATCTCCCTTTTCCTGCTCTACCCGACTGGCCTTTGGCATCAGGATCCCCCCTTATGATCCAGGTCCTGGTCCAGGTTTTTTCTCTCCTAAAGGGGAGTTTTTCTTGCCACTGTTTGGCTTAAGGTTTTTCTCCCACTAGAGCAGTTTTTACCTGCCAGTGTTTATGTAATAATTTCTCAGGGGTCATGTTCTGGGTCTCTGGAAAGATCCTGGAGACAATTTGTATTGTAATAGATGCAATATAAATAAAATGATATTGAATTGCTTCTTTTCATCCTCACGGCATCTAGGAGCATTGTCTATAAATTATTTGACAGTGAAGTGCAGCCTTGCCTGTGGCAGGGTCGTGCATCTCAGAACTACCAGACATTCATCATGACTGTCATCACACGGCTCAGAGATGCTCTCATTTTTTTCCAAGTAAAATGGACTGTTTTCTTTAGTTCCTCTGTCCTCTTGAAAAATGGTCAGGCAGGATAGTAAATCTAATCAAAAGAAAAGTGGTAACAAGCAGAACGTTTCAGCCCTGTGACAAAGTGTGGCCTTGCCTCACAGCCAGATGCACCTCATTAAACACAATATCACCTTTTCTGTCTGCTGCTCGGGGCCACCTGAAAGGAAACTCACAGGAGCATTTCCCCTGAGACATTGCACAATATTTGAGGGATATAGTCTGGATATTTTAGACTTCATAAATGGCCTATAACAGCCTTTAACATATTTCTGAATACAGGCACTTTTGAGTAATTTAAAGACTAAACCAACCAAGAGCAGCATCACTAAACATGGAGTTTCTTACCACTTGTGTAGTTTTGAACGGTGTTTGATCTGATTAACTCGTGTTGGCTCCTGCAAGGCATCAGTCCAAATGATGCTCCAACTTCCCCCTGTTTTCCCGTGGTTCAGGACCATGGACAGCACACAAGTGACGCGATCATACAATCGTTAATGGCTAGAATATTCTTATGATAAGAACTCCTGGCCATCACCTGCTGACCCTCTGTGAAAGGCTGCAGTTCTAGAAAACAAAGGCAAATGTGAGCATTTGGGAATGTTTTACGGCCTGAAACTCTAGTTTCAGCTCTCAAAGAGCCCGCTGCCCGTTCGGAATATTAGATACAGTACGTTTGAAACTTGTGGTAACCTTTTAAAGGGATTATTGGAGCCGCCCTAGCAGCATCTGTATTTGCCTGAATTATTTTTAGTCTGAAATTTTGTATTTCAAGGAAATTCCAGTGTTTTTATGTTACATTTGATAAATGCATCATGCCTCATAACTCAATGGATAATCGTTTTCTTTTTCTTTTATTTTTGTTTGGAATCACATCTCAACAATACATACATCTTTAACGCATAGTTACTTGTTTCAACACAGTGCTCCAATTCGTTTTTTCCATTCACAAAACATGTTATAACAGAACACATGAACATGGGGTGTTTTCTATTATAGTAATACAAGAAAATAGATACTTAAACAAATCTTGTTTAAAAGAAAAGAAAATTAATCAAAAGCAGGCCGTTTCAGGGAAATATACATTTTCCATTGCTCCCAGATGTCTTTCAATTCAGATTGCTGCAGCCTCATTGAGAAAGTCATTCTTTCCATCACAAATATATCATCAATTATATTATACCATTCATCTATAGATGGGATGTCTGGCTTAAGCCATTTCTTTGTTATTGCTTTTCTTGCAGCTCAGCTCAGTATTCCAAATAAGTGTTTAGTTTCAGAACTTACAGTGGTTGAACGTACAAGCCCAAGGAAGAGTTTGTCCCAATTAAATGCAACGTCCTCCCCAAATATAATCACTAGTTCGGTGTGAATGTTACGCCAGAAAATATTTATTGGATAATCGTTTTCATTAATCAAAATTTCATTTTTTTTTCTTTTTTATAATCAAGCAGGCCTAACTAAACATGCCATGACCCTTTTCAGTGAGAAGATTAGGAAACACTTCTGGTTCTGAACTATGAATTATTTTCAATAAATTTGTCCTCGTGTTGTTGTACTACAGTACTAAAGTTGACAGTACTGTTCAATCCTGTAAGGTAAAAAATGCAATTCTGTAACTATTATGTGTCCATTTCCTTTTAGGTGTGTAAGGATCTGGAGAGGAAAGCAGATAATGGAGATGTGAAAGAGCTTCTGAAACTACTGGAAAAACCCAGTTTGACCGTGAGTTTACTTTTTATTCTTCATCACATCATGTTATTTATTATTTTCATAATCATTAGTATTGATGAACAGCTCCTTGCTTAGGAAACTTCAAAACGTCTAACAGTTTTGGTTGCGTATTTTTGCTGTTTGTAAAACTACTACAATAAAGAGATGTTACTATTGTGATTCAGTCAAAATAACACGGCTGTCTGATTCAGGCTCTTTTTTTCTTCTTTTTTTTTTTGCCTTCTTGGCTGCAGCTGTTGGCCTGTTTAACCAGATGCAGACAGCCACAAAATAAATTTACACGTTTTTAATTTTTGGTAATGCATAACTGTGGCCTTCCAGCGAGGCCTCCAGGTGTCCCGGCCAGATAGAGCTGGCTTTCATGATGGCGGAGTAGTTGGAGAGTTGGACGTGCTCCTCTTCGAATGTTCTGTCGTCATGCTTATCTGGCCTGCGCCAGAAACAACAGCTTGCTGTGAAGTCCCTTCCAACCATAATACAGACACACACACTTACAGAGCGTGCATACATTCAGTTCCTCTTACTGTCTATTCGGAGGGGTGTGAAGATATGGGGGATCCCAAAAGAATCGGGCTCAGAAGTCCGTTTTTCTACAGTTTGTCCGACTCGTAATGATTGATTCTTGACTTCTGCCACTGAAGCTTCATCAGTTTGTTAAAAGTAATAAAAACAATGTGTATTATGCAAAATGAGTGATGGTGCAGACACGCATGGTGTAGAAGAAAGTGACAAAATGAGGCAACTTCATCAGCAATCAAGTACTGTGAATGCACCCTGAGCACAGACTCAGACAGTCACCGTCTAGAGGATAGTTTGCATGAATCTGTCATGACTGTCTGCTGCTCTTTTAGACAGACATTGTGATCTAGCTCCGTCTATGTCATCCTCGCAGTGAAACGCACCAACAAATGATCACCGCTGCTTGCCATAAGGCATGCCAGTGTCAGAAATCTCGCGTTTATTATTTTAATCACGCTTACAGTGAAGGGATTTGGCGTGGTAAAGGTTAATCCATCACTACGCAGCCTGTGAAAGCAATTAATCAGGAAGCTCTACAGTTTTAAGGGATGAGGTGAGGAGAGGTGAAGGCAGCAATAACAGACTAATAGACTGAAGACCAAGCACACATGCTTATTAGCTCACAAAACACCACATATAGGCCCAAACCAAAAATGTGTGGATATGGATTCTTGTGGCAGATCAAGTCTTCATACTAGTGATATTTGCGGTTAAATATTGGCCGATAAATGTTGTATCAGAGCTTAAAATAACTTGAAGAAAAGAGTACAATATCTGTCCTATTTAAGGTTTTATAAATCTTGGCATAGAGAAAAAACAACTTCAAAAGGATGACACCTGGTATTGGCACCCCTCATTATTGATTCATTTATTGACGAAAACTAAGCTAAAACGGCACACATAGTTTATAGTTTTATTTGGATCCCCATTAGCTACAGCAAAACTGCAGCTATTCTTCCTGGGGTCCGACACATAATACACAGTACATTACAACAGAAATTAAAAGCAAACCTAAAGAGGTAGCATATAAAAAAAAGGAAAAACAGAAAATAAAGAAAAAAGTCACCTCTGAGAGCATGTCTCGTGCTGTAGCTATGATTTTCTGAACTGTAACATATAAACATACACATAAACCACATGATTCAGTAGATCTGCCTTCAGTATCAACAACTTAGGCCACGTTTACACATAACCCGGTATTTATAAAAATGGATATTTCCCCCTCTACATTTTGAAAAATACCATCATTTACACGAACCCGCATAAATCCGCTGTTAAGGTGCTATGAGCAGCCAAACCTACAGGGGCAGTGTAACGAGAAGATAAAGTCATGCTAGCCAATCAGAATCCTGGAAAAAAACATCAACAAATGAGACGAGTAACTACCAGTTACTTCCAAGACGCTGGTGACGTTTTTGTCGCATAATGTGACGTTCTGAAGCCTAAATGTCCGTTTCCCTCTGTCCCTCTGAGTTTTTGCAAATTTGGCCGGAGTTTTCAGAAATTATGGTTTTTGGTGACTTTGAGCTTCGTTTTCGTGTAAACGAACGGCCAAAACGCATGAAAACACCACCGTTTTTGCTACGTGTAAACGGGGCCTTAAAGTAAACCTTATCTCCATCCCCTCACCGGTTTCTGACATCGGGGTCAGGTAATTTTAGTTCCTTCAATTCATTTACGTTTCCAGGAAGTCATTAATGCTCTCTCAAAGTCCGACCGCAGCATTTCAGCCGGGCTCAGATTGGTACCTCGACTGGGTCATTGCAACACCTCAGTTGTTTCCTTCTCTTTTTTAAGCCGTTCTCTTGTAGATTTTCTGGTGTGCTTGGGATCATATCCTGTTGCAGGAACCATTAGCTCGGCCAAATTGAGTCCTGCTAATTGCCTCACATTTGGCCTCAAATGCCTCCCTTTTCAGACAAATTGCTCCACATTTGACTCTAAAACACTTTTCCATACAAAGAAGTGAGTGGTCAACTTAATAACTGGTCAAGGTCGAATATATTTTTAGAGCACTTTACAAAGAAAAAAGAAAAATATAGACCAAACGCCTTCACAATCAAGTATATATCTACATCTAAAACAATTTAGGGAAATAAAACACCAAAAAAAATTATAAAAACGGAATAGATGGGATATAAATGAGGAAGTAATAAATGAGGAGTAAAAATAGAATCAGTCAGTCACAATATAAATAATCATTTAATGTGTTATAATTCAAGTTGAAAGCCAAAGAACAGAGTCATAAGTGGTTTGAATGTGTGCCGTCTAAATGGTGTGTACGAGTGAGCTGCGCTGTCCAGCAAAAGCATATTATTATTGTTTTAGGCTTATATTTGTAACATTTAGAGCAGCCGGCTGGTTCTACATAGTGCTCTTATGGGAGTGTGGATGAGAAGATTAATAATAATGATAATAAAAAAAGAAATATAACCACAAAATTATGCCAATCTATTTCAAAACATGATAGTAAGAGGTAAAATCCAAAAATATTTGTAAAATGCCCAGATGCTTTAGCTGCAAGCCCAGACCACGCCATGTGCCTCACAGTTTGTGCACAGTCTTTTGCTTATATTCTCCTTCTTTGTTTACATTTATGGTACAATATTGTGTTAGTCTAAACTCCTCCAGCTGTGTCAGGGTTGAAGGGTTTCTTCTGCAGACAGGATGTTTCAGCTCTTCACACAGATGTTGCATAGGATTTACATCAGGACATAGAAGGACATTTCAGAACAGTCCAGTTTTCTTCTTGTTGTGTGTTTAGGGTCATTATCTTGTTGGAAGGAACCATTTCCTTTGACTGAGACTAACCCCAGCTACAGTCTTTTTTTCTTTCAACACTTCTTCATCTTTACATCCGTCAACGTAGAGCTGGTGTAACTTGCCATAAAGCTTCACTTTGGTCTCATTTGTCCAAAAGGACTTTCTCCCAGAAGCCTTGCGGTTCGTCAATATGCTTTTTGATAAATTCTAGACTTTTTTACGATTCGCTGTCATCAGCAGAGTCCTTCTCCGTCATCCAGCTTGGCTGAAGCGGTGATGGATGGCGTGATCTCACACCGACGGACCTTGACCCCGGGGTTCACCTGGGATCTCTTTTGAAGCTGTTCTGGGCTCTTCGGTTACCATTTGTGCGATCCATCTGTTTGATGTGTCATCAGTTTTTCGTCTCGCAGCCACATACAGGGAGCTTGGCCGCAGTCCCAAGGACTCCGAGCCTCGGAGGGAAATTTACAGCCCTATACACAGGAACATCAAGCTGCTCGGAGATGCTCCTCTAGCCGTTACCTTTAACATGCTTGTCAATGTCTTTCTGATGTCCTAAGAAAAGTCTCTCCTTCGCTTTTGTTCATCCATGTTCAGGGTGGTGAAAACAACGGTATCAAACAGCACAGCTATGACTGTGAAGCCTTTAAATAGTCAGTCTGATTGATTGATCGCAAGATTGAAGATATTCTTAGACTGTATCTGATTGATAGGACACAGTCCCTTTTTAAATAAAATAAAATGGTGTACTTGTGTATGTACACTGTGCACAGTCTCCAACTGGAACTTCGATTTGGAAGTTACTGAAGAAACCTTTTCACTCAATAAGAAATTCTTAACACAGAAAAGTAAGTTTAATTTCTTAGTACAGCATTAACAAAATAGACCTACCTTTTTTTTTTAACTTTTAGTAAGTAATTCCAAGGGAGCATATTTCCTCTTGTTCATTTCAGCCCACTTTTATCAATGGAGAGGTGATCCAGTCTGTGAGCGAATACAAGTACCTTGGGGTTGTGCTTGATCACATACTTAAAGGGGACCTATTATGGCATCTAATACCTATTTTAAACAGGCCTTGAATGTCTTAAAAACAAACTTTTGATTGTTTTTGCTAAATAAATTAGAAATTCAGCCTCTGATCCATGTCTTTATCTTCCCATTCTCTAACCTCATTATCTATGCGGGATTCTGAGTGGGCGGGGCTATGATAATGAGGCATATGCTGATTGGCTGTCTGAATGACACGATACACCGCTACGGAAAAATGGTGTATGCTCCGGCCGGCGGAGTTAGTTGTGGGTGTGGTTTCACGCATCGGAGGCCAACCGATTTAAATCGCATTTTGGTTACGTAACAACGGGAGCAGAATCTTATTGGCTCGTAGATCCACATCAGACTGGACGGATCATCCGGGCGGCTGTACAGACACTGCAGAATTTGGTTGCTTTTTTCCTTCTCTGAGTTGGCAGGCTGAGGGGAGACCACTTTATTTATGTTAAAGCAAGAGAAAACATGTTTTTCATAATAGGTCCCCTTTAAATGGGACAATTGGTCTGACTGCCTGTGCACTAAGGCCCAACAAAGACTGTACTTTTTAAAGAAACTGTTGTCTTTCAATGTTAATGGCAAAATGGTCCACATGTTTTATTGAAAGTGTTTTAACTTTCTGCATCATCTGCTGGTCTGTTAGGAGGACAGTAACAACAGCCAGCAAACTGTTAGGAACCACCCTACACAGCCTCCAAAGCAGATACAGAGACGGGGTAACAAACAAGGCAAAGTCCATGGTGGCTGATGAGAGGCTCCCACTTACCTCCAGTTTTAAACTGTTGCCATCAGCTCGGCGTTATTGCCCCCCCCTGTTCACTAAAAACAGGTCAAACAAGTCCTTTATACTCCAAGCCATTAAACTTTTACATATTGCTAGGAAATAGCACCCCAGCTGGCTGGACACCATGTACAAGTGGATGCACTGTGTCTGTGTTACTGTTCTGTGTCCCTGTTTTTATGCTATGCTTGTCCAATTGCCATGTGTGTCTTTTGCTGCAAACAAATTTCCCCACAGGGACAATAAACACATCTATCTTGTAGCAGATAAACGCACTTAGGTCAATAGATACATTCTCCTCATGTAATATAATGAAAAAAAGGACAGTAAGTATCCTGTGATAAAATGAGAAGCATTTGATTTTAAGATTTCTCCATACGCAGACGAGTTTATGGTCAGGTCAATGACTGTGAGAGGCTCCAAAACATTTCCACACCCCCCCTCCACCTCCATCACCGCCTTGCAGTAATCACAGTAATCAACTCCCTTGATGACGTCCCACTTGTAAATAAGGTTTATCACTCACATGGAATGATGGACTCTAAATTAAGACGATTGTTGATGCCTTTCCTTCTTGGCATTGTGTGAACACACACACGTGCTCGATCCAGACCAGCAAACTGCCAAAACATCTGTTTTTGAGATGAGCTCCCACCTGCTGATCATTAATTAACCCGGACGGTTTGATTGCAGCACCTGTCTGCGACGTACCCTTGGAGGCAAGAGTGAAATCACTCTTTCTCCACGAATGCTTGGCATGGATTTGTAAACGTCTGACTTCCATAAATAGCCAGATGTAAATACTGAACTGGAAACTTTGCTATTGTTCTATCAAGAGAGAGTCAATACTGTCCTTTTCTGCAGTGGCCAGTTTCACTGCATCGTGAGCTGCGGGGGGAAAAAAGCTTGGTTTGCTTTTACTTGTTCTCCCTCTACTTGCTTTCTCTATCCTCCGCCGTGGCTCTGTTCTTCCAGCAGCTCCAAACACTAGTAACCGGACCTCGGTTCCAGTGCAGAACGAGGTCAGCCAAATCATTCCACACCAAACAATGGAAAATATTCGGCTACTGCTTCCTCTACTGTTGGCCGGTTTGCACCCTGGCGGGGAGCAGAGCAGCGCGAGCCAAGTGAGACAACCTGCAGTGGAATGGCATTTTATCACTGAACTAGGATTACAACCCACCATTTCTGCAATATTTCATTTTGAGATACCAAAAGGAAAATAAAGAAGACTTAGAACAAACCTGGACAGTGCGAGAGGGAGCCAGTCATTGAGGCATTTCCATGCTGTGCTCCAGGTGAATGTCAAGATTTCCTCTAAGATTCAAACAGCAATTATTATTTAGTCTAAAAAAAGCTGGCCTAATTATCCGGACCTCCTTTCTTTTTCTTTTCTTTAAAAATAAAAATGCACTCAGTGTACTATGCATACTATTATTATTTCACATGATCCCTCATTTATCAGAGTTTTGATACCCCTTCATTTCACATCGTCTGCTGTTTTGTCATGTTGAAGCTCTTTACCATGTTTGTAGGCACCATCACTTGAAACTGGACCTGAAGAATCCCGCTTGCTTCATCCCAAACAGTCAGTCAGTAACAGATAGGGTTCAGCATCCCGCTTTGGATGGAGCTCTGACTGTGATATAATAAACTAAAGAGACCTTTTTTTTTTCTTCTTCTTCTATTTGGACATTGGATCTGAAACCATAAGCACCGTGTGTACTTTAGAAATGTACATTAAAACTTTACCTTCTACGTGTGTCTCCATCTGTCTTTAAGGGCACATGATACCGTACCAGCCAGCCCCGGCGTAAATCACGGAGTTAGGGATATAAAACACAAGCAGATGCCTGCTGCCTTTGAATGGCGTCTGTGTGTGATAGTAACTGTATCACTCTTAATTACGGCTGAAATGGTCCATTCCCAGGGTGGGGATATAAATCAACCTTTTTAAAACTCTTGTCTCGTTCCCTTCCTTTCTCTTTACCTTTCCACCTCAAACGTTCTTCTTTACGATTAGCACATGAGAAAACAACTTTCACCCACATACCCCCCCCTTTAGCTAGATTAATATTGACAGTGATGAAAGTGGCAATTATGATGGCCGGCTGTGTGGACATAGTGTTGCGAATGAATGCTTGTAGGAAGGTTTGAGTCGGGGCCGTATCGTCTACGGCAGGGGTCTTCAACCGGGGGTCCATGACCCCTAGGGGGCCCGCGGAGGTACTGCAGGGGGTCCTCCAACTTAAAAAGAATTAAAGGCAATTTTAACCAAAATAATTTGTGAGTTAAAAAAAAGGTAAAAAAAAATAATATATATATATATATATTAGGGCTGTCAAAGTTAACGCGCTAATAATATAGTAATAAATAAATAATATATAAATAATAATTAAGTTAGTTTTTACCAGTGTAAAGTTGGGGACTACATTGTGTTTGTATTTATGAAGGAATGTTACATTCAGGTCAAAAGCTTTTTTTGTGGAAAGTTGAATGAACATTGGCATAAAGCAGCATATTTGCCCTTTCTCATGTTGTTTACAGTATTAAAAACATAAAAAGAATACCTTAAGGTAACTTAGAACAGCAAAAAAATGTGTGAATAAATGTGCGATTAATATGCGATTAATCGCGAGTTAACTATGGACAACATGCGATTAATCGCGCTTTAAAAAATGTATTGTTTGACAGCCCTAATATATATATATATATATACTGTATATATATGATTGAGAAAACTCCATTAACAGGCAATAATAATCTACTTTTGACAATAACTATTTAGTCTACAACTCTACATAAATGATTCCCATGACGTGAGTCATGGGACTAATTCGTTGCAAAATTGACTTGGCTATTTCCTATTTAACGCTAGTTAGACCTGATGGGTACATTAGTGACAATAACGAAGCCTAAAGCTGGAGATTGTAACGTTACAGCTCGGCCTAACGTTACTCCTTCCACGTCTGACGAGGCCAAAGTTTCATCAACCGTAAACACGTGTAGCTAATAACCCAGTCAGGAATTGGTTAATAAGGTGAAGAAGAAAGAGCAGAATAAAACACATTCAAAAGTTATTATAAGCCAGGCTTAAAACTTGACCCCTGTTCTACGGTTGGAGGCTCAGAGGAGGTGGGTGTCACCATCACATCCCCGCTGGCCTACAGCTCAGCTACACTCAGAGACAGAAACACACAGCAGGGTCTCGCAATCTCGGGGAAAACGGTTACCCTGCACCAATCCCGCCAGCGCGCCAGCTGAAAGGCGAGTTGGGCCGGCGACAGGGCCGGGGGCTTTAATGGGAGGCCGTTGCCAGGAATGTACTGGCAGGTTTATTTAGTCAAGCTCAGTGATCTGTTTTTCTAGGATCCCCATTATGCCTAATGAACACAAACCCACGGACTAAGAAAGAGCGGGATGCCTGGAAAACAAGGATAGGTTTGCTTCCCTTGATCCCTCTTTCCATCTGTCCTGCTTTCTTTTTTTCCTCTTCAAGCTTCAACTTCAGGGCCTTTACAAGGATATAACGTTGGGTTTGATTAGGTAGCTAATCCAGCAACACTAAGGTATGAGAAGAACCCCTGCTTCATATCAGCCCAACTTTCCATTTGTGGATAACTTGATATGCGTGTGTGGGTGGGGGAAAGATTTGTACCTGTGTCGTACTCCATGTGGAGCGGTCGCCAGCGAGGGATCGTACCATGTGGTGTCTATTAGCATACAGCTGTTATTTCAACTTCCAAGAAAGTTTTTACAAGAAATTAACTGTGGCGCTGTTATGAGCTGTCAGGCGTGATGGCAGGGGATGGGTGAGGCGGCGGGAGGAGCCAGATTGAAGGAAGTGCCGTCAGAGAGAGTGCACCCGCAGGAGTTCAGGGAGGACGGTGGCTGGGTGGAGTCGAGAACGGAGCAAAAATCATCTGGTTGAGACTGGTGACATGTAGTCTCAGGTAAACAACAGCAAAGGACATTTTACAAGCTGGTATTGTTAATGTAATAAAAACCAAGCCAAAGTACAGTGGTGGAATGTGTAGAAACTAAGGTAAAAACTGTGGTGTTTTCATGCGTTTTGGCCGTTCGTTTACACGAAAACGAAGCTCAAGGTCAACAAAATCGATCATTCCTGAAAACTCCGGCCAAAGTGGAGATTTGCAAAAACTCCATCTTCACGTTTGCTTGTAAACGGAGGGAAACAGACATTTAGGCTTCAGAACGTCACATTATGAGACAGAAGCGTCACCAGCGTCATGAGTGCGACCTGTGTTTACAATTTGTTTGGCCACCGTCAATATTTTCTTGTATTTTACCTGTTTTATATTCTAAAGTCACACTTAAAAATAACTCCACTTCTCTGTCACTCCAAACGAAAGACTCTCGTTCATCTCGGAAGTAACTGGAAGTTACTTGTGTCATTTGTTGATGTTTTTTTCCAGGATTCTGATTGGCTAGCATGACTTTATCTTCTCGTTACACTGCCCCCTGTAGGTTTGGCTGCTCATAGCACCTTAACAGCTATTTATGCAGGTTCCTGTAAATGATGGTATTTTTCAAAACGTAGAGGGGGAAATATCTGTTTTTGTAAATACTAAATTACTATTGTTAAACGTTACTGGTGTCATAGATATTAGCCAGGTGCTGCTAATCAGACTTCTTTGATTCATTGATCGTCAGCAGGTGTGAACACATTCTGCTGGCAATGCCAACGAGAAAAGACATCAGCCATGATCTTGGAGACTCATCAATCTGAACAAGGGTTACTTGGCAATTTCCTAAAAATATGGGGGACACCCTTCTACATTTTACTGTGAAAACTTACCTATAAGTGAAAATTGATCAACACAGTTATCAGTTTTTGCCTGGATTTAACATCTAAGCATCTACTTTCACCACAAGGTCATTCTGTGCAATACTTGGAGAAATTGCAAAAGAAAAACAATTAAAAAAAGAAATCTTGTCTGTCTTTGGGGCAGATAAGACCAAACTGGAGATGCTTGGCCTTAATGCTCACCTCAAGCACAGCATATTTACATAAACACCTCAGACCAACTGTCAGGCACAGTGGAGGAGAGACATGATGTGGGCTTGTTTTGCCTTAATCTGACTATGAACCTCTGTATATTAAAGTCAGATACGAGGGCATCTGCCTGACAGTCAAACCTCCGCCGAAACTGGGTCACACAACAGGACGATCTCAACTTCATTCAAATGTTGAAACCTGATGATGACGATAAACAGACAAAAATACTTCAATCATTGCTGCCAAACGTGGTTCTGCAAACTACTGAGTATCAGGCTGCACTCGGCTGTTCACACCCTGCTTTGGCGTTTCGCCCCGGGATTTGTCCAGTAAATGATGACACATTCTGTCATGCCTTGTGTTTCCTCTGAGCTTGTTTTTACCGACTGGAACCTGGTGAGGCTCAGCTTACTTTTTTTTTTTTTACTACATCCCCATACAGAAAACCTTTGTACTGAAAGCCGGCGTACTTTCTTTTCCCCGTGACTGTAGCTGTGTTTCTTGGGCTCCCTGCCCTGCACGGTCGTCCCCTCCCAGCCGAGGCCGAGCCTCGTGTTTTTGCTACCTAGATCAGGTGATGTGAGTGACAGTCCAACACCATAAAGACAGCCTCAACACCCTGTGTTTCTAACCTCAGACTAAAAAAGATCTCTGCAGATTCGCTGTCACCCCACAGCGGGAGTTTCACCAAAGGATGTTATTGTAAAGCTCGGAAATCTAAAATGGGTTTCCTTGTACCCCTTGTGGGGGTAAAAAACAATAAAAGAGGCTAAAGAAAATAAGAATATGCAGGCCTCAAACTCGGAAGCTGCCTTTTACAAATATAGGAAGTTTTAATTCAGCTGAGTGGAGAGCAGCTTTCCTTCTCTGCCCTGTTGCACTGCTGCAAAGTAATATCATGTATGTTTATATCTGGGCCTTCTCTCTGTAAGATCACTAACCACAATGAAAATTTAAGGAAACTTCAACTTGGTCCTCTCGCTCCTACTACTGTTGTCATCTATCATTTCTATTGAGCACCGCTTTGTGATCCCCTTCACGTTGCTTTTATTGTTCTCATCTGCAAACAGTTTGGGTTTCCTGCGTTCCAAGAAAATGTTTCAGTACCAGAACGACAGCATCCCCACACATATGAGACTCTTGTTTATGCACCGGGTCTGGAACCCATTGTCAGCCATGTGCAGTGGACGGTGCGGCGAATATTTGGGGTGAAGAAATATGATCGATGAACGAGAAGAAGAAAGGGGATTTGTGGTATTTGAAGGAAGGTGGAACAGGTGTACAGCAAGATACAAGAAGAGCATTTCAAGAAGAGCAGCTGGATGTTTCCGTGTATTAATATTGGGTTTGGGGGTAGGAATTAAAGTTATATAAACGTATAATAGCTAATTTGCAAGAAACCAAAATCAGCATGTAGGTTTATAGTTTGGACTTGAGGGGAAAGGAATAGAAGCAGGTCCTGGAGTAGAAACGCTGCTCGGCTTGTCTCTGCATGGATCCCCGACTCAGATCCACTGGTGTCTCCTCCTCTCATCTGCTCCCAGTTAACAACATCTTGAATGCTGTACTGGAGCATGCTCCCATGTCATAAAACACACTGTTCCTCTTTGCACTGTATCCCTCTCTGCTATTCCTCCTCTCTCCCTCTCTCCTTCCCTGCTTTTGTCTGGCATATTGGTTAGAAGGTGTTTTTCTCACTTTTCTCTCGGCCTGCCCTCCTCAAACCACGGAAAAAGCAGCACGTGTCCACTCGCATCTCGGTCCGCACACACAGCCGTTAAAAAAAAAAAAACCCTGAACGTTTCAATGGCATCATTCTTGTCTGAATCCCCTTCTTTTTTCTCTGCCTGCTTGCGAATGTGTGAAATATCTGAAGCAGCTGAGAACTTCATTACTTTGAGCCTGCCGCTTGAACAGTGCAAGAACATGACTGCTTTCAGCGTTCGTATAACCTCTCCCCGGGAGGCGCCGGCTCTGAACAGAGCGGCTCACGGTGCCCCGCCGCCTCTCCAGTCCCGGCTCCTGGTGAGCAGCGATGCAGCACCAGCACTGGGGTGCCTTTAATCAAGGAGATGTATGGAGGGTTAGCGTGGAGCTGATGGCAATCACTGCACAGGCCTAAAACCTTTGGCCACGAGTGTTTGGAAATCCATCACCCTGCTTTTGAGGGAGACACCCCAATTCATAACCATCTTTTATGTAGTCTGTCTTTTCTCTGTCCAGCTAAAACATGGAGTGTAGACTGATGGCACTTTTCCACTAGCACCTACTCGGCTCGACTCAACTCAACTCGGTCAAGTTTCTTTTCCATAACAATTCAGCACCTGGAGCAGAAGTAGGAGGTTGGAGTGAAGCTGCTGTGACGTATTTGATTGTGTGATCTAAGGAAGAAGACACTAAAGGTGTAGAACCTGGAGGAGATGATATACAGGACTGTCTCAGAAAATTAGAATATTGTGATAAAGTCCTTTATATTCTGTAATGCAAAAATGTCATACATTCTGGATTCATTACAAATCAACTGAAATATTGCAAGCCTTTTATTATTTTAATATTGCTGATCATGGCTTACAGTTGAAGAAAACACAAATATCCTATCTCAAAGAATTAGAACATTCTGGGAATCTTAATCTTAAGCTGTAAGCCATAATCAGCAATATTAAAATAATAAAAGGCTTGCAATATTTCAGTTTATTTGTAATGAATCCAGAATGTATGACATTTTTGTTTTTTTAAATGCATTACAGCTGGGTCTGTGACTTGTGTTTGATACCAAGTTAAAAAATGAGAGTGAGAGAAGCTTCAAGCGGCAACGATTTTTTCTTTGTTAGTTTGTCTCGGCGCTGATGAAAAGTCAGCTGGAGCCGTGAGCAGCTATGAAGAGACAGAGCTCCTGGTAGATCTGGTCGTTCCTTATCTCCGTCTAGATCCCTTTTTAATTCTCTCCTCAGCACCAGGTTTATGAACATCTGCACCTCAGAGTTGGATCATGAAACAGACTTTTGCTGCCATTGCTGGTTGAATAAAATGAACAAGAATCCGTCAGAGTCTCTTTCTCTGATTTCCTCCTCCTGACTCAGACGTCTGACTCCAACCCCCCGACCAATCGGTGGCCTGTAGTGTGATGATGTCAGATACAGCCGACTCAGCAGCTTAGAACCTCGGCAGAATAGTTACAGAAAAGTATCTACTCGAAACGTTAGACCCCTAGTGGAAAAGCGCAAAATCGAGGCAAGTCGGACTGAGTAGGTACTAGTGGAAAAGCGCCATGAACTTCTGCAATGTTGCATTTCATGTTTCAAACAGTACTAAAGAGACGTTGAGGTCCTCACAGGTGGATGCATTTCTTTTTCCTGTCATTTCCTCCTAACGCTCTTGGGATTCTCTTCTTCTCCTAGAGCCTTCTGTCCGTCCATGACACGGTCGCCCTGAAGAGTTATGACCCGGAACTACCGCCGCTGCCCGACGACATCGACGACGACGAGGATTCAGTGAAAATTATAAGACTGGTCAAAAACAAGGAACCTCTGGTGAGTAACGTTTTGATTTCAGCTCCTGCGAAATGCTGGACTAAAGACGTTGGGAGAAGTTTACAGATTAGATAACCTTGGTCACGGGGTAAAGGCACTCACCACAATAAGCAGCTGTTGCTTCCTTCCTTATTCCCCAAAGTAGTACTCAAGTCAATATCTCGCATACTTTCGGGGGTACTGGCTTGTTAGAATCGAACTCGCAACCACGACTGCCATTATCTTGGAGTATTTTCGGCCCGTCTAGTCTCGGTGTCTCCAAACGACTTCATCCATCCCGGTCATTGCGACGTGCCTCTGATGTCCGTTTCATCGGGCCCAGACAACAACAACAACCAACCTCTGCCTTGGGCCTCAGCTGTACCTTTTCATTTGCAGTCCACCCCTCGCCATCCTGGGTGTCCGTGCCGTCTGACGGTTCTCATGCTGTGCATTTCCCGGCACTTGTCAGCCAGTTAGGCACGTGAGGAAATGGGCCTCTCCGTAACCACCGGTCTTGGATGCATAAAATATCTTTTCTTTCCCTCCATGATTATCCCCATTATGTCTTAATTGTGTTTCTATGATTCTGTTGACTGACCTCAGCGTCCTGTAGCAAAATAAACACTCAGCTACATACATTCTCGCTGGCCTTTGAAAGACCTCAATCTGTCCTTGCAGCGTTTTGTTGTGTGCCAAGGGCCCTGCCCGTCTTTTGATCTGCGCCGGACATATCCTGGCCCCGGCTGCCTCTATTTTCACTTTGTGGTTTTCACTCCGACCACCATCTTGGCTCGCGGCCGGCGCACTCCTCTCACCACACCCCTGTGGAAAGGGGAACACACCTAAGTCATTTTTGGGTTCCAGCCTGTTGCATGTTCTCCGGAGCTGCCGAAACGTAATAATGTGGCTTGGAGGAATTCTGGGTTTCTCTGACTCGCGGCGCACATCGTCACGGACGCTTCCTGCTCCAGCCTCTCCCGAGCCTAATGTCGGATCACATTCCATCAAACCATAATGTGATTTACGCCAGCCGCAGTCAACTCCATCGTCTGACTGATGTTATTCCACGAGGAGACTTGACGCTTTGGCCTCCGGGAACATCTGCAGCGCAAATTTACAATGTGTAATATTGTTTATTATTGCACGTGTTGATAACATAGAATATACTCCTGTGGTGAACAAGCGACTCCGTTTTTGCAACCACAAATCAAGACTGTATAACAAATGCAGATAAAAAAAAAAGACTGTGATTCTTACGTTTTGTTTTGACGTGTAGTTTTTTTTAATTTGCAGACGACAGAAATAAGATATATTTCATGTTTGGTCTTGTTTATAGAAAACCATTTCAAATTTCAGGTCTGACCGACATCCTGAAAAGAGGTGATACAGTGATAGTTTAACGCTGGTAATGATGTACAAAAAAACTGATAATGTTTATTATAATAATGTTTAAAAGGTTCCAGAGACTGGTGATTATGTACAAAGGCAATAGCTACAAAAACAAAGTCATTGAGGGGTAAAGCTGGGCAGATGGTCTCCAAATAATATCGTTTAAATAAATGCACGTTGGAAACATTGTGATCAGTTTTGCCATGTGCTCCAAATCAAATGCCAACGAAAAGGACCATCTGTACGGCTCTTGGCAAAAAGTCCAAAAAACTAGGGTCTGATGGTATTCAGGGTTGTTTTAGTGCTTTTACCGAAGGTCATTGACACTTCTGTGATGCTACTGTAGCTTTAATGGTGAAAGATGCCCTGAGAATTTAGAGCAACCTACGTTGCCTTAAAGACGACATAAATGCCAGGGCAACCGTGCATTTTGTACTAAGGTAATACAGAGCAGCATTCTGCTACATTAGAAAGGTATTTTTAGAATTAGTGCAATGAAAAGCCCATAATAATGAGCACTGAAAGACTTATGTGCACAAAGAACAGAACATGAACACGACCTGTGATATTTCAATAACTCTTTATTTCCTTACACCAGGAAGTCTTCTTGGTGATCTGAGAAGTAGTGTTGTTTTTGGCAGTCTGTTTCAATTTTAGTTTCAGTCTAGTCTTTGGGTCAAGCTATCATTTTAGTTTTTATTAGTTTTAGTCACGTTCATTCTCCTTTTTGTCGTGTCAAGTTTCAGTCAACTAAAAGTCATTTTAGTCTTATTTAAGTGAGAATTGTCCAGGGACATTTTAGTTAAGTAAAAATGTAGTTTATGTAGTTATCTTATTATTATATTATTGTTACCTTACAGACTCAAGAATACATTCATCCCAGATACAGAAGACTCTAATTTGAATTTACAACATATTTATTTTTTCCTGTGATTTTGTGGCTGCATTTCTCCCCATCTTTTAATGGCATCATGACCAGCATTTTTGTTGCGTCTCATCAGGTGATAAAGGTTCGTTGACGACGATATTTAGTCATAATTTTCGCTGACAAAAGCAACTTTACTGAGAAGGAATAGCAAGAGAACAGTAAAAGTCTTTACTCTCTTTACTCTTCAAACATCTGTCACGGGCCTTTACTCCAGGCGCGTTATACATGAGGGTCATACAACAAAATACTAAATAAATGAAGTTCTTAATGCCTTGAATTAAACAGCAATGAAGGTCGGCTTTCACCGCACACACAGCTACGGTGTGTTTTAATGTATACGTATCTGCATGGACAATGTGGCTTTGCCTGCAGTGTTTTCTTTCAGAGGTAAACACTGGGTCAACTTGATTAATACACCTCCACTTTATATGTCTCTTAAAATATGATATTTCAAGAGTATCAGCACAATATTTTTGCAACAGCAGCTAGATTTTCGACCAGTGTTCTGCATTTTATTATGGTCCCTGCAGGCCTTGAAGCTAAAGCGAGTACATTCTCAGATTTATAGCAGGAAATCAAGTCATTATAACCTCCCACTTGTATTAGATAAAAACACATTTCATTCATCGAGGTTATACCAACAGTCACTAAATATTCCATGGAACATATTCCACAGTTGTCCCTCGCCGGTACCTGTTCCCCGGTTTCTCCCACAGGTTCCTTTTGGTCTACTTGTGGAGAGGTAATGGGAACTAGTATCAGCTTACTCACTTTAAACTTAATCAGGTTTTTCTGTTTTATCACCAACAAAAAAAGTGAGGACAGTAATGCTCTTACTATTTCAGGGTTAGTATTACCTGAGGACCTGCAGAGGACGTCTGTGATGTTAATCAGGTGCAAATGCGCCGTTTTTGCAAGTAAAGATTCGACCACAAATGATCAACTCTGAGATGATTTGAATCCCATGCGACTGCCCGGGAGTCTTTTATCCTCTGCTTCTTTCAAGGGATAATTATGGTGCATATAGTGTCTTTAATTTTAGTTTTTACAAAGTTTAATAAATAAAAATCAAACTCAATACATTAGGCTTCACAGTGGTACACTGCAAAAACTCAAAATCTTACCAGGAATATTTGTCTTATTTCTACTTAAAATGTCTCATTTTTAGTCAAAAAATCTCATTACACTTAAAACAAGAGTCATCACCAGATAAATAACTTGTTATTTGACAATTTTCACCTGTTTCAAGTAAATTTTCACTTGAAATAAGGTGAAAAATCTGCCAGTGGGACAAGATTTATCTTCTCATTACAAGTAAAAAAATCTTGTTCCACTGGCAGATTTTTCTACTTATTTTAAGTGAAAATCTACTTGAAACAGGTGAAAATTGTTGTTTTTTCCAGTGATGAGTCTTGTTTTAGGTGTGATGAGATTTCTTTGACTAAAAATGAGACATTTTAACTAGAAATAAGACAAATATTCTTGTTAAGATTTAGATTTTTGCAGTGTACCCATAGAGAGCAAGAGGCCCAGACCGACAAAAGAGAGGAGGGGAAGGCTCCTGTCACATTTTACGGTTACCATGACGACGCAAGCACCATTTTCAGATAAAAAAATGTGACATGTGTAGATCATAGGAAACAGAAGACTTTGCCCATCCAGGGCAAATGTGGTGCATGTAACAGACATGAGGGTGTCATTTTTTAATACTGCAGTTCTTCAGGTATTACTAATACACAGAACTTCATCCAGCAAAAGAGAGATGTTAGACGATAATAGCCTATCATGAATATAAAGAACATAAAAAACATTTTCCTTGCCGTACATGAAGCTTAAAGTAGCATAGTGTGTGTTGCAGGGTTCATATGTTTTGAAAAAACCTGAAAAAGTCATGGAATTTGAAAATGTCATTTTCAAGGCCTGGAAAAGTTTTGGAAACATAAGTTCACCCCAAAAGTTTTGGAAAAGTCATGGAATTTATTTTTCTCACTTAATGATAACATTTAGTAATAACAGCCTATAAGGTAGATTTAAAATTGATCAATAAATATTTTGTATAGAAAAGTCTCGTGCGTTCTCACGCGGGACGTGCCGAGCATCTTGCGCATCATGCAGATCGGTTATTAGTTATTACAGTTATATTAGATTACTATACAACATATACTACAACATAGTGCTGGTATATCAGTTAGTTTAAACAAATGTTTATTTTGTATTAAACCATAATTGTCATTAGATCTCCACTGTAGTGACTTTTTACATAGTTTTATTCCTATATTTCATACATTGATGTTTTAGAGGTCATGTATAGTCATGGAAACTTGCTGCCAAGTCATGGGAAAGTCATGCAAAAGTCATGGAAATTTGTTGGTTAAAATGTGTATGAACCCTGGTGTTGTGTGCCTTGTGTGTGAAAGTAAAGGAGCTGCTTCATGAGATTCTTCATTTGCCCTCCATGGAGTGGAAGTCTATTATTCCTGATGGTTTATGTTGACTATTGACTGGCCTTGGCTACGTGTTTAACGTGGATCTGACTCTAATGAGCTCTTACATCTTGCATTGATGAAATGGTTGACAGGTCAGATGCTCAGGGTGAGGTCACAGCCATCCCAGTCACCAGCAGAGAAAGAAACTCCTCTAATTAGACAGAATCCACATGTAGAGCCGGACCAAATAGATTTTATTTTAATTAATCTCATTGGGTAGTTCCAGACGATGCAGGGGCTGTCATTAGCACGCAGACCACTTTCCTTGAGATCCATCCGTTAAGTGGAGCCGGATCGTTTTGGCCGATTGCGTTCAGTAGCCCTGATTGACCGCCGTCATTCCTCAGACTGTGACTTCATGCCGCATATAAGTGAGCGTGTAAAAGCCCCGGCTTCCAGGACAACATCCCTCTTCTTCGTCTAAGCTCCCATTCTGTCGTAATCCCAGCTCTCCAGCTGCTCTCCCCAAAAGGGCTGATTTACTAGCTCCAGTGTCAGGACAATTAAATAATTGGGTTTGGCATAAACACGCGTGCTTATACAGACACCTCAGCTCAGCCGTGTCTATTTTTTTATTAGAAGAATGTGTTATTTTGGATATGATTTCAGAATAGTTCAGGTGGAGGTTTGGAGCGGAGCGTTGAGGGGGTTGCGTCAGAAGTATGTGGCTGTAGGTCATGCGCTGGGGATGTTTGCCTTGGGTGATAAAAGGCTCCAGTGCAGACTGACTAATCACCCGAGGCCAGGCTGCAGAGGAAGAAGGCACCGATGTTGCACTTCTAATGTTCATTATCCAACGGTAGGCGCCTGTTATGGACCGCAAACATGTCCAACTAAAGATGTGTGTTTTGGTTTTAGATTCATGGTTAGCCTGTCCTGCTGTCCATCTATCTAAATGTGAGTGTGGTGGTAGTTTATAGTTTTATTTGGATCCCCTTAGCTGCAGCAAAACTGCAGCTATTCTTCTATCAAGAGATGTTTCTTTACTAACAATTTGAATTATTTTATGTGTGTTAAGTGTCAGGACATTTAAAGGAAAAGGAGTGTAACCCACAGCCAGGTCTTGTGAATCAAACACATTCAATAACTGAACCTCAGTGGGTTTGAGTTTACTCTATTCAAGTAGAAGTTTAAGCTTCTCTAGGACCAACTGTTGCAGAACAGAAATCTGTCCAGAGAAAGGGCTTCATGTCGGCCGTCGTGATAGTACAAATAGAAAACGACGGCAGAAGCACGGCCAGGCCACTGGTCTGTAACGAAGGAGCACCTGAAACGAGTGCTGCTGCCAGAGCTGAAACACGGCCTGGAGCTCTGCTGCCACTCAGCCTGTCACTCACGGTGCTGCAGTCGCCGCAGATCAGGTGGCTCCAGCAGCAACCTGTGGAAGGACTGAGTCCCAGCTGCTCTCAGCGAGATCTTGAAGTGATCCAAATGGAGACTGGAGCCCCCAAGTGTTGCAGGAAGTGGAGACACTGATGTCCTGAACTGAGCCCTGGCCAGAAGCCTTTACATAGCTGCCTTGCTGAGCTGCCTCAGAACCTTCCCAAGACAACCCAAAACCAGTCACAGGTCACAGGTCAGAGGTCAAGACTGATGACACTGGTCATGTGACCCAATCTGTAAATGTATTTAAACATGTGGATCAATGGAGAGTGAATCAACGCAGCACCTGCTGTGTATCCTCAGGCTGTGTTGGAAAAGTCGATTTTCCAATTGTAAATCGATTCTCATATTAATTCCTAAAAATCAATTCATATGTCTAAAGATGATTTTTTTTTCATCATTACATTACAACTCTTTTTATTTTTTTGTTTTTGCCCTAAAAAGGAATATTTTGTTGGACACGAGAATAACTAGTGCCATGTTTTTGCCTTTAAATATGTTTAAAGGTATGAAAACATTAAAGTGTTCAGTTATAATTGCATAAATTGTCTATATTTCTTTGCTATATATACTGTCTTGGGATTACATTTGCAAAAAATGCCAAAAACCAAATTCTTAAAAATGGGAAAAAATAAAAGCGATTTCATCTGTCTCTGTTTGCTGTCCTGGATCTGTTTGATAATTCTGCCCCACATGATGTTTCTGAAAGCAATTCTATCAGCATTCTGGGAGCTGATTGGTCCTTACAGCATCATTAGCTGCCAATACTTGCTGTTGAATCTCAATAAAATACTAGTATTAATATGTTGCAGAACTACAGTCATATCATTCATGCAACAGCTGAAAAAGCTGTTTAATAACACTAACCCAAATCAATATCGGAATCGAATTGAATCAAATCTTGATAATCAATTCTGAATCTTAAGAATCAGAATTGAATCGATTCTTGACATTTGAATCAATCCCCAGCCCTAGTCCTCAGACTAACGTAGATGTAACTCCCCTGTAGCCAACGAGCGCGCCACAAACTTCCCACAAACCTCAATGAACTGAATCATACGGAGAATTTTAACTTTATAGCTGCTAAATGACCTTAATGAGAGATCCTTGCTCGGGTTTTCACACATTACGTCTGCATCTTGGCTCAGCTTTTGTTAAATAAATAATGACGCTATGTCATGTATTTTCACATGTATTATGTTGTATTTTCCTCATTTCAAAACCTGACTGATTATTTTTTTTATGCCTTAGAACTGAAAGAGGGCGTGTGTTTCCTTTTCACATGACTGTGTTTTTCGACAGTTTGAAATCCTCATTTGTTGGCATTACGCTCCGTGCATCTTTCAAGTGTGGCATTTCTTGGCTTCGAAGCGCTCATAATATAGTAAAACATAATTTCCAAAGTATTCTGGGAAATCCAGGTCCCTGCAGACGGAGTATGTGGAGGAGAGAGAGCTCTGGGCACGGCAGCTGCCCGGGGTGACCGTCACTATGATGTGAGAACATCGGTGGCGGACAAGCCTGCTGCGGCCGGCTCTGTTCCCCTCGTTTGGACAAACTAGAAGCCCGGTGACGCAGATGTAAATACCAGACTCTCGCATTCTTGCCGTGCATGCCCCGCTGCGCACTCGTTCGGTTTATACATCACTTCTCCGCTCCTCCAGTGCCACTCAGTCACTGCCGGAGTAACATTCATTCACTTCTCCCACTCACTTCATCTTCTGCGATCCTCCCACTGCCACTGGCACGCCATTTTTCTATTTCTCCTGCGCCCTCTCATCTGCTTTTTCTATCAGGCTCGACTAGTCACTTCGGTGCATTTCAGAAGATATATGTGAAGGTATCGGGGAACGTCTGAATGGGTACTGTTAATTTCAGCAGCATACTGTAGATTATTGTTTGAAATCAATTCTTCTTGTCCCGGGTTTCTGCGTATCCTCAACAAGTATTACGTCCCCGCATCCAGGAATGTGACAGGATCTGTGTCCGGCTCCATCACTCTCCTCCCTCTCATCTTTCTCCCTTTTCATCCCTGCTCTGTGTCACTGTGCACACACGCTTGGTTTTTACATTAGAGACGGAGAGTCACTGGGTGCAGTTAAGTGGAAACAGGATCCTGCAGGGTCCAGTTGGCAGTGCCAGCCTACATAAGGTCCTGTCTGGCACCGGCCAGCACCAATCAATCCAGCGGTACCAGTGCCGGGCCCGGCCACCCAGCCAGCCCAGCCGCTGGATACCAGCGGATCAGCTGGACTTCTCATTACAGACCCACAAATAGCACTGGTTTGGACTCCAGAGCTATCCCAGTCACTGCATACACAAACGCCGACGACATGCACAGTATTATTATTATTTTAAATGCTCCAATTTTATGACTTATGTCTGATGTCTGTGAATTTTTTCGATCCTAATAAGGTAGTTGATAATAACCACGCAGGCAAGGGAAGCTTTGTGATCGATTCAGTTTGTGACGCGGTTAGTTTTCCATGAATGGCAGTCGCTGGAATGGACTTTTGGCATCTTGACATGCCATGCTTTTCTCATCTGTGGCAAACCGGCCCTTTTTTTCTTGGCTCCGACACAATCAGGACAGCCAGATCAGAGCTGCTCTCATTTCCATCTGTCTGGAGGGCTGCACAAACACATCGCACACTCATTGTCTTCCTCCCGAGCTTCGACCTCAATTCCATTCACGGTACGTGTTTCAATCTGCGCTGGTGTGAATGTTTACAAGTGAATACAGTCAGCATGTGGCTGAAAAACCTGACGAGAGGTTTCTAATTGGGAGCGTTATCAAAAGAAGAGACCTGATAGATGTGCAAGTTCAAGGAAAGCGACTTTTATATCGTCTGTTTACTTCAGAATGTTGAAAGAAAAGTAATGACTCTGGCTGGGAATAAATGGAGCAGCTAATAAGATTAATCCCGACAGCACACATGTTAGTGTTTTAAAGATGGACCCATGTGCTTTAAAAGCAATACATCTTTTCCTTGATTGATTGTGCTGCAGTGTGTTGGGCTGGAGTGTGTCGCTGTGTGTGTGTGTTTGGGAGGGGGGTGGAGAAGAAGATGGAGAGTAGTGGTGATGCTGATTGTCTCACTGTGGGAAGCTGCAGACTTTATCCCTCCTGCTTTAGTGCTGGAATGTCTCGTATCGATCATCGTGCTCGGGTGAAGCTTTTTCCTACCTTGCGGTTGCTCTTGTCTTCAGAGCGTGTGTTGGCTCGTGCCTCGTCTTTTTTTTGATCAAGGTATTTTATACAGTAGGTAGGTTTTATTTAGTTTCAAAAGTTATAGTTTACAATTTAACATAAGTTCAACAGAACATACAAGAAGAAAACAAGCACATCGTAAATCCCATCGACCCCCCACAAATACCAGACATACAGAGTTCACAGTATGAAATACATAGTTCAATATTCAGAAAAACAATCAAACAACAACAAAAAAGAGATACAATAGATGACTGAGGACAGTAACAGAGTTTTACAGTACTATACTGTCTGCCTCCATATATTCAACAAACATTAAGAAAGGCTGCCATATGTAAGAAAGGCTGATTGTGTATCTGATCTTCTCCAACTTGATATGGAGCATGATTTCCCGATGCCAATGACTGTATGTTCAGAGGTGTCAAGTAACGAAGTACTAATACTTTGTTACCTTACTTAAGTAGAAATTTTGGTTATCTATACTTCACTGGAGTAATTATTTTTCAGACCACTTTTTACTTTTACTCCTTACATTTTCACGCAATTATCTGTACTTTTTACTCCTTACATTTTAAAAACAGCCTTGTTACTCTATTTCATTTGGGCCTTTAAAAAAAACTATCCAGTTAAATTGCTCCATCCGGATAGAGTGAATTTGGTTGTGGTTGTTTCAGATGTTCTTGTCCAGTTTTGTTCTTACATCCGTTCCCTCAGATTCCTGCAACTAAACTTGGATGTACATTCCAATAAAGGTTAGGATAAATGATAACATGCCTCTGAAGTTTGACTTTTTGCACCATTACAATACTTATAGGACACTAGTCATCATATCTCCTGCTCTCTGAAACACATGTTAATGCTCAATAGTACACATATATGGTTCTTTAATATATTTGCATTATACTAACATGCATTCATTTTCAATGGCTTTTGTACTTAATGGATTTTTCCCCCTTACATTACTTTTAGTTTTATACTTTCAGTAGTTTTGAAACCAGTACTTTTATACTTTTACTTGAGTAAAAAACTTAAGATGATACTTCTACAGGAGTTTTTTTTAAATCTAGTATCTATACTTCTACCTGAGTAATGAATGTGAATACTTTTGACACCTCTCTGTATGTTGTAATGCTGGATCTTTCCATTTCAATAATATCAGTCTCCTGGCTAGGAGAGAGCAGAAAGCCACCATTATTCTTTCCCACATCTCTAGATGAGAGTCTATCTGAGTTACACCAAAAAAGTGCAATGAATGGAGACGGTGCAAGCCTTTTTGCAAAAAGATCTTAGAAAAGGTCTCAAAGATGGGCTGCCAGAAAGCGCAAAGCTTTGGACGTGTCCAGAACATGTGATGGAGAGTGGCTGGATCTCGCCCACACCTATCACAATCGTGCCTCGCCTTTGTGAGCACCTTGTTGTGTGTGCTTGCAGGTACAGCTCCGCACAGCTCATTCTATGAGTTTTTCTTTTATGTGCACGAAACATGATGCTGTGCATGCTTTTTTTGTGCATTTCATACCGTTGTATTCTATTGCAGTATACAAAAGTGCTTTAAAATGATGAATCTACCTTTACATGCACGATTAGCATATTATATTTCAGTACAAGTTCATACCTGATTATAAAAACAGGTGCAGAATCCAATATCTCTCTCTCTCTCTCTCTCTCTCTCTCTCTCTCTCTCTCTCTCTCTCTCTCTCTCTCTCTCTCTCTCTCTCTCTCTCTCTCTCTCTCTCTCTCTCTCTCTCTCTCTCTGTTTTCCCTCTGTCTCTGCTTATGAATCAACTTGCTGAAAAGTATTTCTAAATCTGTTACAGGACGTATCAAGTTCCATGTTAATTATCATTTTTGTCAAAGTAAGTCTGTCTTAAAGTCACCGAGGAGTTTAGAGGCGTACCTTTAGCTCCTCCAAGCATAAACAAACTCTCTTCGTTCTTATTTATAAATATACATAACTGTATTTTTCATAAGGTTTCTGGGAAATTTGAGTTTTTGCGGGTTTTTTGTTTCTCTTTCATGGACTGTGTGTTTATTACACCACTCAGGCACTGTCACAACACACTTCCAGCCTGTTGAGTTGTGAATGTGAAAACACGCGCCGCGTCCAAAGCCACATCTGAGGCATTCCCAGATCCTAATCTCACAGGCCTCTCAAATAAAACGTCTTCCTCCCATCGTGTGCAGTCATAAACGTGGGCACACATCCCGCCACTCTCGCCCTTTTCCTGCTCCGCACTCCAAGACTCCGGAGAGGGAGCTGCGTTTTTCTGAATGTGGGCATTGTTGCCCGGCCGAGGCGGCCGCCTCGCAGCGGCCCTGCCTCCCAGCACGCTTTGGAAATGAGAAGTGACATGTGCAAGTGCTGTTTTTCTTAACGAACAGAGGCAGAAAAACACGAGACAATGCCAGCGCGGGGATGGACCTCAGTCAGTGACACAACTGTCTCTTTGTACGCGCTCACACAGCCCTCACACACACACACACACACACACACTCACAGTACATAATGACAAAATACCTGGCACTGGCCGCCTTATAGCGAGGAGATGGCAGTTCCACTCAACCTACATGAATCACCGTAGTGTTCGCGTGGTGAGTCATGCAAACAGTATGGAGGCAAACACTCGCTCGCTGCGATGGTTGCACATTTCTACACAGATTCCTGGCCCTCACCAGCACCTGTCTCAAGTGCTGCGGCGGCCGGCTAACTGTGTTTTTATAGTCGTGATTCGCTCCAACATCAAGGTTAAAAGAGGCGGAGGAGGGAAGGGAAAGGGGGATGTTTAGAAGACAAATGAAGGTAAGCTGTCCTCTGCTTTGCTTCTTTTTGACTCCTGCTCTCCATAATTATCATAATAAGGACCAGCAATATTTTTCTTTTCTTTTGGTTTTTCCTCAGCGTACCTGTTAATTACAGCTGAGAGGTCAACTGAGGTTGAGTCAATGAAAAGAGGAAACCAGTGTCTGCTTTAGGGAGAATAGAAATGTTGGTGGAAGGGGATCATAACGAGAGCAGTTCTTATTAGTCACAACACAAGTGATTATAATGACACGTATTATGTCCTTTGGAACAAAAAAGGCGACACTATTTCCTCAGGTTTCAGTGAAATGTTTTGGTCAGAATACTTTAGCACGCAGACGAAGTACGAAAGCTCACTTCTAAGGGGTGTTGCTACGGCTGTGTTCGTAGTGGCTGGTTTTTGAGGTGGAGTCAGATGGGATTCCAACCCCCCCACGGTCTTTCTGCCCGTTATAAAACTGGTGCTGAGGCCTTGTGCAACCCACCACGGAGCTGCAGCATGCAGCAAGATGCCTGGTGGAGGTAAAGATGGAGATGCTAGATAGCTTTAATCTGATCAATTGAAAACATTGTATGAATCCCCGAAGGGACAATAATGGCGCTTTTACACGACTCGCCTCGGTTTGGACTAGGGGTCTAACGTGCTGAGTAGATACTTCTGTATCTATTCTGCCGAGTTTCTAGGCGGCTGAGTCGGCTGTATCTGACATCATCACACTACAGGCCACCGATTGGTCGGGGGGTTGGAGTCAGACGTCTGAGTCAGGAGGAGGAAATCAGAGAAAGAGACTCTGACGGATTCTTGTTCATTTTATTCAACCAGCAACGGCAGCAGAAGTCTGTTTCATGATCCAACTCTGAGGGTCAGATGTTCATAAACCTGGTGCTGAGGAGAGAATTAAAAGGGGATCTAGACGGCGATAAGGAACGACCAGATCTACCAGGAGCTCTGTCTCTTCATAGCTGCTCACGGCTCCAGCTGACTTTTCAGCAGCGCAGAGACAAACTAAAAAAAAAAAAAGCGTTGCCGCTTGAAGCTTCTCTCTCTCTCATTTTTTAACTTGATATAGAACACAAGCCACAGACCCAGCAGCACATCTATCATCTCCTCCAGGTTCTACATCTTTAGTGTTGTTGTCTTCTTCCTTTAGATCACACAATCAAATACATCACAGCAGCTTCTCCAACCTCCTACTTCTGATCTGGGTGTTGAAAATAAACGAGGGCAAAGCGAGTCGGGTAGGTACTAGTGGAAAAGCACCATAAGTCCCAGTATGATGTGACGGTGTCCTCCAGATATGAGCTGCTCACCTTATGACGTGTTTTCTGACATAAGTGGACCCAAAGAGTGATTGATTTGCTGGTCACATGTGCTTTTCTTCCAGGTAGACTAACATGTCCGTTGTAATAAAGGCTGCTGAGGTAGCGCTCACGTCACCCTGGAAAATCATTTAACATGAAAGCTGTACACCTCTCCCCACCTCTTTTCTTTCTGTTTGCAGTAATGTAACTTTTCATCTGGGCTCCTGCTAATCCTTTACTGTGCTGTATTAATCTTTATTGGTGGCCATAACAATAATGGATTTTCTGATCCCGACCAAATACTAATATGGCTGATTTTACTCCGGCTGAGCAGCGCTGCAGTGCAAGGCGTTCGGGGAAGTATGCGAGGACTCGTAAACATGCTGGGATCGGCGTGCGGAACGGTCATGCGTGTTACGTGCTGAGAGGGGGCTTTGTACCATCTCAGTGAGGTAAAACCAAATGACACACTCCAACACCAGATATGATTGGAGGTAATTGTATTTTAATGTCCAGGAGGCCCATTCCCACTTTGTATTTGGGTTTTCCACATCTGGAGCGGAGAATGCCAGCATGTGTTTCCACTACGCTGGTATTTCTACCTCCAAACACACAGCAGTCAACACGCCGGTCGGCAGGAGTTTATTGTCGCGTTACACGTTTGCCGTTAAGTGACATCATGTCAAAACACGTCCGCCTCGCCGCCCCGGCCGCTCACATTTGTTTTCCCTTGTCGCTCCCAATTTGGAGGCAGGAATAATGTTTGTGAAATGCTCCGGTGTTGGGTCGGGTTCACGGGGGGATGTTTTCAGTGCTTGTTCCGGGTAAAAGCTGCGAGTTTAAACCGGAGCGCCCTGTTTGTTTAACCTGGCGGGCTGAGAAGAGAGAAGCGGCGTTAGTCGAAAGCCGAGGAGGGTCTAGTGCAGGGGTCACCAATCCTGGTCCTCGAGGGCCGGTGTCCTGCATGTTTTAGATGTTTCCCTGCTTTAACACACCTGATTCTAATTAATCATCGTCATCAGCTTGTCATCCAGGGCTGCACAATTCTGTTAATGACACAGTCACTTGTATCATGGTGCACTGAAGCAGGGAAACATCTAAAACCTGCAGGGACACCGGCCCTCGAGGACCAGGATTGGTGACCTCTGGTCTAGTGGCACTTTTCCACCAGCTAATACTCTGCTCTACTCATCTCAACTCGGCCTGGTTTCTTTTCCACTACAATTCAGCTAGAGCAGAAGTAGGAGGTTGGAGAGAAGCTGCTGTGACGTATTTGATGATGTTGATCTAAATGAAGAAGACAACAACAGTAAAGATGTAGAACCTGGAGGAGATGATAGATGTGCTGCTGGATCTGTGGCTTGTGTTTGATATTAAGTTAAAAAATGAGAGTGAGAGAGAAACTTCAAGCGGCAACGCTTTTTCTTTTTTTTTTCTTTGTTTGTCTCTCTGCTGCTGAAAAGTCAGCTGGAGCCGTGAGCAGCTATGAAGTGACAGAGCTCCTGGTGGATCTGGTCGTTCCTTATCGCCCGTCTAGATCCCTTTTTAATTCTCTCCTCAGCACCAGGTTTATGAACATCTGCACCTCAGAGTTGGATCAGAAACAGACTTTTGCACTGCCATTTTTCGAATAAAATAAACAAGAATCCGTCAGAGTCTCTTTCTCTGATTTCCTCCTCCTGACTCAGACGTCTGACTCCAACCCCCCGACCAATCGGTGTCCTGTAGTGTGATGATGTCAGATACAGCCGACTCAGCCGCTTAGAACCTCGGCAGAATAGTTACAGAAAAGTATCTACTCGACATGTTAGACCCCTGGTGGGAAAGCACAAAGGTGAGTCGAGTCGAGTCGGGCTGAGTAGGTTCTAGTGGAAAAGCGCCATAGCTGTCCACGTGTTCCTCGGTGGACTCAGAGAACAGGCCACATGTATTCAGCCCAGGGTCCCCAGGCGGAGGATGAGACCTGCCAACGCCACTCGCCAGGCCTCTCGTCATCCGTACGGCCGGAGCAGCCGGCCAGCTTCCATTATGTCATCCAGACCCCATCAGCCAGGGGGCACTCTCCCCTCCGCCAGACGCTCGGCGTGAACGATCGCGATGAGATCGTCCCGGGCCTCTTATCTGCTGGAGTTTCAGGCCCCGGCCGGGTGGTGACAGCTCGCTGGACGCCCTCTCCTCTGCTCCCCCTCTCTCCTCCAGGTCTGTGGGAGGTGATGGCCACGTGTCGTCACGTAGTTAAAGTGGCGGCCATGTCGACATGTGCCGCAGTGCATGAGCTGGGAAGCCTGACTCAACATATATTCCAGTATTATGGAATAATACTGGAATATATATAATATAATATCTGAGTATTGCAGTTTTTGTATTTTGTGTCTCTGTTGTTCCTAGATGACACAGGGCTAAAAGATAGTATATAATTTAGGCGAAAATTGTGTAAAAATGTGTGTTGTTTATAGTTTAAAGGGCTGCAGTGACCTCTATGTTGGTCAGAAAGATTCACATCTTAGCTTGAATGAATGCTTAAAATGATACCAAAGACAATATTGTGACACATTGACAGATTTCCTGTACATGAGTCTAAACCAGGATATGCAGCAGCATCTAAAATGTAATTTTCTGAAGGGAGTGGTAACTTAATGATCTGATAACTATGATCCAGCTGCCACTCAGGAAGGTTATCATACCAGAATATCATCTATAGACATGGATCTTTTCAAAAATTATAAGCAAGATTTGTCACCTTGAGTGGTGCTGATATGTGGTCTGGAACATGGACTAATAGACGAGTGTCACTCCTGATCACACAGCAGAGGTGCAGCCGGCGCGTTCGGTGCAACCCAGCAAAAGCAATGTTAAAGTTGTTTTTGTTAGATATTTAGATCCAGAGTGATCGCAGCGTGTTTAGTTGAGGCTTTGATCGCCACATGCAGCCTTTCACCTGGATTAAGATGATCTTCTCTCTAGTTGTGATAATTCTGTCTAGGCCTGTGTTGAAAAAATAGATTTTCCGATTCTAAATCGATTGTCATTAATTCCTTAAAATTGATTCGTATCTCTAAAGATTTTTTTTCATCATTACATTACAACTTTTGGCATTTTTTTGTTTACGCCGAAAAAAAGGAATGTTTTGTTCGACACAAGAATAACTGGTGCCATGTTTTTACCTTTAAATATGTTTAAAGGTATGAAAACATTAAAGTTTTCAGTTATAATTGCATAAATTGTCTATATTTCATTACTTTATATACTGTATTGGGGTTACATTTGCATAAAATGCTAAAAACCAAATTCTCAAAAATTAAAAACTGAAATAGACTGAAAATGGAAAAAATAAAAACGAAATGTGGGAAAAACTAAAACCAATTTCATTCGTCCTCTGTTTCCTCCCTGGATCTGTTTGGTAATTCTGACCCACACAATGTTTCTGAAAGCAGTTCTATCAGCATTCTGGGAGCTGATTGGTCCTTACAGCATCATTAACTGCAATACTAACAGCTAAAAAAACAGTTTTAATAACACTAACCCAAATCAATATTGGAATCGAATCGAATCAAATCAAATCTTGATAATCGATTCTGAATCTTAAGTATCTGAATCAAATCGATTCTGAACATTGGAATTGATCCCCAGCCCTAGTTCTGTCCATGTTTTGGATTATTGAACAGTTCAGTTCTCTTCCAGCAGAGAGGCAGAGCCGGACCGCTCAGGGAATCCAACCATCTTGTGTGCATTTCGATATCTTTTTTTCCATGAAAGTAGTAGAGCTGAGACACTTGATGGTTAAATGGAGCTTCGTCTCTAATTGCCAACGCAGCGTAGCCGATTCATCAGTGACTGTGAAGGTCCAGCATCAATCATTCAGTGTGCTGAGGCTCCTCCTTGGCCCGACTTCAGGTGGGAGCTCGCCGCCGCACGCTCGCAGATACGCTCGCATGAACACAAAAAACATACCTGCACATGTTGTCACTCAAGCATACGTGTGCTTTGACAGACGCAGGCGCTCTCATTCGGACTTCCTGGGCCGTTTCCACACACAAGTCAGAGTCTGAAATGGCTTCCATGTGCTGGTAGGCGATGACGGCTCGGCGTAAGCTCCGCTGCTGCACCGAGTCCACTTGCCCACTTTGTTTGTCTCTCTCCTACACACACACACACACACACACATCATGAAGCTTATTTAGCCTGCACTGTTTATGCATCGCTTTAAGAGAGCAGGCATTCCTCATTAGTGGCCACGCATGGTTGGGTGCTCATGATAGCACCCACAGGGTATCGCGGTGCAGAGAAAAGGTGATGCTGAGTTCAGGATTTCACCCTCCTCCTCCCAGCTGCCTCCTGATGCTTCCAAGGCTTTCGTCAGGTCTGCAGGAGAGGCTGATAATCCCCCGGAGGTTTGGGAGAATAGGAGCTGACTGCAGACTGTAATGACGTGGAGGGGGGGAAGCGTACCGCGTGTCAAGGGATGAGATAAACGGGCTGCACTAGAACCTGGGAATTTTGAAGGAAAAACAACACGACGCAGGATTTTTGTTAATGATTTCAACAATTTCCTGATGAAATCTGCAGTTCTACTGTTTGCAGATGATGAGGTTCCAGTGACACTCACATCTGCTTGCTTAATTCTGCCTTTTCTTTGTTTTTTACCTCCTTGATTTCACATTAATGCCTCTGCAAAGATGAGGCCGACACCTGCTCCTATGAATGTGTGCAGGAGTGTGTGTTCTGAGGTCTGTCACACACTCCTCGGCCACCCAGAGTCCTGTATCCAGTAAACAAGTGTTTCATCTTTGGCACTGGATCTAAACTGCTAAGCTGTCTCTTGGCTTCCCATTAACTCTGACACTAAACTCTGACTAATATGCAGAATTTGAACTTCTAAAGTAATAAAACAATCACCATGGCTCTTTCTTTTTGCTAATTTACGACTCTATTCATTCACACTTCCACCCGGTGTTACGTTCGACCTCATCGCGAGCCGCTCAGCCTTCCTCTCCCTCCTGTCTGGTCTTTCGCTTATCCGGTTATCCGTGGGCCTCGCTCGCGTTGCCACTGGAGTGTTGTTGGCCTCTCTCGGCTTTCCTTATCAGAGGGAGTTCATTTGGCTACCGTGCCCGTACGAGTTCAAACCGGGGCTGGCCAGGTTATAAACGGAGGCTCCGCCTCCCGCCATAAATCCCCAAACGGCCCCGCTGCTCGCTTGGCCGGTCTCCGCGGACCCGTCAAGTTGGACAGCGCCGAGTCAGAACGCTAACCCAAAAGTTACAGGGAAAGCAACTGGAAATGACTGATGAGGAGTAAATGATACGTGAAGAAGATTTGTTACACCATTTATGTAAAAACAAAACACATAACTCACTGTTTTGAATGGAGATAAAAATTGCTTCCCATTATTTCAGTACACATTCATTCCCCATGTGTTATAATTGTGCTCTCCTCTAATCACCGTTGCCACTCGCAATAAAGTTATAAAGAGCGGCCTTTGCAGCGGTATCAGAGTTTCTACAAAGTGATTTAAGCCATCTGTGTCAAAACATGATTTATATGCACACACACCACATGTGAGCGGAGTCTGTAGACAGCGTTGGACGTGTGGTGCGGAGCGTGTTTGTGGAGTTTGTGCAGACAGCCCATTGTCATCACAGACCCCGAGTCCAAGGCTGCAGCTCCACTGCTGTTTGGTTAGCTTTTACACTGCCACCAGCCAGAAGGCACCTCGGGGGACACAATAAAAACATCCATCACGCCGCTGGCGCGCCGCCAGCGCCGGAGAGAAAAAAGCCCAAAGACAAACGTAAAGGGAGAAATGTAATGACCACATGTCTGAGTGCGCTTGTGAGATTTCCTGCAGGGTCCCTATCTCGCCCCGTCGTCCGTCACAGTTTGTCTCTTTTCCTGTAGCACTCTATTCTTTCAGACACTCCAAGAAAAGAAAGAAATCTCTGTCTGTCTGGGGGCCGCCGGCCGCATCACAGACGGCTACTTGGAGTCCCAGCGCGGCGGGTCTGCGTGACCCTGACTGCTTCTGCCACCGCCTTCCTCTCTCTCCGACCTGTTCCACTCATTTCTCTCATACTTAAACCTCTCCAATTCCCTTAATTAACCCAATTACTCCCTGCAGATCCCACCACTGTCTCATTCTGGTGCCGTTTCCATCTCTAAACGCTCCACAACGGCCTTGAGGAAACCGTTTTCTCCAAGGGAAGCCATTAGGCATGACAATGTGAAAACAGCCCAGATGACACGCTCGCCCCAAAATCTTGAAAGTGCTACAAACCAGAAGCTTCCCTGGTCTCTGAGGGTATTTTATTTAATTGTTGGGTAGTACCCAGAAGTACTCTGGAGCTCTCGGGGAAAAACAAACAGGCAAATGAGAGCGGCTGGAGCAGCGTAGAGATCGTCGGGCAGCCGGAGATTACAGACACCTGAAACGAATCACCGCAGCTCACATTTTTCTTCTTTGTAAAAGAAATAGAAAAACAATATTTTTGGGATAATGGAAATAGCAGCTAAAAAAGGAATGGAAAGATGAGTTGCAGCCTTGACAAACCGTGTTGACTAGACGACACATCTGTCTGATCCCGGACTTCAGGCTGAGCCGGGTGATGCAACGTGCAGCGCCGTGTTATTCTTTTCTACATCCCTGCCAGACTGGTGCTTCGCTGATGGTGGAGGGAGGGAGGGCTGGGACTGGTTGGCCTGGTCTTCTTGGTGTTTACTGGTAGATGCATCACGGCTGAGGGCTGTCACGCCAAACATGGAGACCGCTGTCTTTGCCTCGATGACAAAGCACCGAGCTGTTTCCGTGTCTTCTTCACTCCACCGTCTCCTGTCTCCCTTCATGCACTTTTTTTCATACGTGCACAAACATCTTCTCCCGCTACGACCTCAGCGGCAGTAATCCATCCACTCTCTGGGATCACCGGGCCGTTTTCGGCCAACTTCAGCTACAGTATGCTGCATCACGATCTCCTTCACGGTGGCAGCTGCTCAGCGGGCAGATTCTCTTCCCCCAACAGGAGGGTCAGATGGATCTCCAACTCTGTCACATGCTCACGTTTCCAAGTCCTGCCCCATAATGTGCTCAGCGGGCTATAATGAGCTTCTTGGAGGGCCCTTTGCTAACAAGTTTGTCGCGACTGGTTTAAAGTCCCTGATTTTCAACTGAATAGAGGGTCTGCATTGAGGTCACTTCCCCACTGGACCAGCCCCCTTAATCGCACTGAGTGGCAAAACATCAGCAAAAACAGCTGCAATTAGTGGAGAAGACGGGATAACAGCTGATTATCAGCTTAAATTAAAGGCAGTTGGACTTGACAGTGACCCGTACAGTTACCAAGAACCAGTGGTCCATGGACATTAATATTTGGTACAGTTACCAAGAACCAGTGGTCCATGGACATTAATATTTGGTACAGTTACCAAGAACCAGTGGTCCATGGACATTAATATTTGGTACAGTTACCAAGAACCAGTGGTCCATGGACATTAATATTTGGTACAGTTACCAAGAACCAGTGGTCCATGGACATTAATATTTGGTACAGTTACCAAGAACCAGTGATCCATGGACATTAATATTTGGTACAGTTACCAAGAACCAGTGGTCCATGGACATTAATATTTGGTACAGTTACCAAGAACCAGTGGTCCATGGACATTAATATTTGGCCACGAACCCAGTTTCCTGATATTTATATGTACTTAATTTCTACGCCGGGGAAATACACGAAGCAAAGCTTGAAGGCTTACAAAAGTCTTGACGCTTGGTCCGACTTCAAGGCAGGATTTGTTGTAGAAATTAAAGTGGTGAGAACACCGAACTTTATGATTTGACCGTTTAACGTTAGCTACCCAAAAATCCAACATTACCTGATACAAAATGGGAACCGCAAATCCACGTTTCGGTGCCTGGAATCCAGTTGTTTCTGTGAATTGCAGAGATCCATTTGTCTCTCTCAAGCTTATCAGCAGTAAATGTGATATTTGGTTGTTGTTTTTTTTAAACAAACAAACAAACAAAACACAAATGAAGTTAACAAAACAAACAAAAACATACAAAAATAAGAAGAAAAAAAAGGGAAAGGAAAAAGATGGAGGGGTTATATCTATACATTGGAAATGTCTGAGGTATCTTATCTTTTCAACCTGATCTAGAACTGGTTACCATATAGAATAGAAGTTGAGGGCTCAGCCTTTTCTAACAAATCGGATCTTTTCTAAAGTCACATGGTTCAGAAGATCTCTGATCCATTGACTGAAGTTGTTTTTTGACATTAGAACATTTACACACGTTTGACATGCATGTCTCTTTGTGATCCCTGCAGGGCGCGACGATCAGGCGTGACGAGCACACGGGAGCCGTCCTCGTGGCCCGGATCATGAGAGGAGGGCCGGCCGACAGGAGCGGTTAGTTCACACTCCCTCTCCTCCTTTTTTCACTTCACATCTGCGTGTGCACGTGTAAATGATATCAAAAGTGTAGCGGGGTGAAAGTTATTGATTGCATCCAGCTTACGGGGCAAAGAAAAAGGATGGGATTTGAAAAGATCTTTGAGCCTTTTAATGGAATCCATCCACTTCTTGAAAGAGAGCGTGAACGACAGGCGGCTCTGTTGTCGGGCCACGTGTTTAGCATGTGTATCCCTCGTGTCCGGTCTGTTTTCATCTCTGTCACTGTCAGAGCAACAGCAAACTTCCAAGAGTGGATGTTTGGGTTCTGCTTCTGTCTCAGATGTAACTGTAAACCGTCTGCACACCGTGGACCCCGACGACGGATCTGGTTATCCAGGACGTTCAAACAGTATGCATAATAGATCTCCTCTTTCTGTTTTTTGTTGTTGTAGGTCTCATTCATGTCGGGGATGAGCTGAGGGAGGTCAATGGGATTCCTGTGGAGGACAAGAAACCAGAGGAAATCATTCGTATTCTGGTGCTTGTCATCTTATTGTGGATGTGGTGTACAGTGTGTTCATGTGTGTGTTTTCTGAAGGTTTCTCCCATGTTTTAGCTGTGCTCCCAAGGTGAAAATAACATTCCCTGCTTGTGATGGCAAAACCTTCCCCGAGCCCATCCAGGACCCCGAGCCTCCTTCGGTCTGTTAGAATCCAAACACTGGCCTGTGTGTCCAAGCCCACACTGGACGGTGGACCACATGCATGAGCCCAGCGGTCTCTGCCGGGATGAGGGATGAGGGATGAGATTGATGCTGTGTAGTCTCTCGGCAATACTTCTCCCCGGGCCTCGGGTGACCTCCATTATGGGGTTGGACTCTGCTGCGGGGAGACTAGAGATGAGTTTAAGAGAGACTCTCTTAAACTCTGTCTTCTCACATGTACAGTCCTCCAGAGCAGACAAAATACACACACGCACAGCCCAGAGTTTCTTTGTGAATTGCTTTACTCACACAATAACCCATTCATGACTTATGGTGCTTTTCCACTAGTACCTACTCAGTCCGACTCGACTCGCCTCGGTTATGCGCTTCTCCACTAGGGGTCTAACGTGCCGAGTAGATATTTTTCTGTATCTATTCTGCCGAGGTTCTAAGCTGCTGAGTCGGCTGTATCTGACATCATCACACTACAGGCCACCGATTGGTCGGGGGGTTGGAGTCAGGGTTATAATAGTTTTGAATTTTTCATTTTATTTTAGTTTTATTTCGTTTTGACTTTTTCTCCTTCAGTTCAGTTAGTTTTAATTAGTTTTTAGTGTGGGTTTGCTAGTTTTTATTAGTTTTTATATTTTCAAAAATGCTTAGTTTTAGTTTTAGTTTTGACGTCACGGACCGTGAGGCGTTAAGGTGCCGTAGCTGCCAGTTGGAGATAAACGGCCAGAGCGGAATAAATTGATCATACCAAGAAGCTTATATTGACAGGGACGAAAACGGAGGAAATTATATCTATAATTTCAGTTTGTTTTAGTTAGTTTTCTAAACACGCAATATAGTTTCAGTTAGTTATCGTTTTTGTCTTTTAATTTTCGTTTTTATTTAGTTCAGTTAACAAAATTGTTTTTCCAATTTTAGTTTTCGTTATTTCGTTCGTTTTCGTGAACGATAATAACTCTGGTTGGAGTCAGACGTCTGAGTCAGGATGTGACATCAGTGAAAGAGACTCTGACGGCTTCTTGTTCATTTTATTCAACAGGCAATGGCAGCAAAAGTCTGTTTCATGATCCAACTCTGAGGGTCAGATGTTCATAAACCTGGTGCTGAGGAGAGAATTAAAAAGGGATCTAGACGGAGATAAGGAACGACCAGATCTACCAGGAGCTCTGTCTCTTCATAGCTGCTCACGGCTCCAGCTGACTTTTCAGCAGCGATGAGACAAACAAAAAAAAATGAAAAAGCGTTGCAGCTTGAAGCTTCTCTCACTCTTATTTTTTAACTTGATATGGAACAGAAGTCACAGACCCAGCAGCACATCTATCATCTCCTCCAGGTTCTACATCTTTAGTGTTGTTGTCTACTTCGTTTAGATCACACAATCAAATACGTCACAGCAGCTTCACTCCAACGTCCTACTTCTGCTCCAGGTGCTGAATTGTTATGGAAAAGAAACCAGGCCGAGTTGAGATGAGTAGGTTCTAGTGGAAAAGCACCATTACTCTTTCCTCCCAGGTGAAGTGAAGCGGTAACAAACGCTTTATCAGCCCCTCAACCAGCCAAACATATATGCTTTAAACAATTACCAGTTCCTACTTTCCCCCAGACTTCCCTCCAGTGTTGGTATGAAGTGTGGAGTGGTGGGACGTCTCCTCTGGACCCGTATCCGTGCAGACCAGCGGCTGCTCAGCAGCTGCCACACAGCTTCTGCCTGATATAAAGGGAAAAGCATTCGCAGCCCAGTAAAAGTGAAAGTGGAGTCTCACCCCGAAACCCCACGGACGTTGATTTGCTGCAGGAAGACATGGGTTTAGAGTATATGTGAGTGGGAGGAGATGCATTACAGAGCTGGAGGATGAAGCTGAAAGAGTAGTCACCGGTCGTGTCCTTGTGCTCAACATGTGGCGTCTGTGTCTCGAGAAAGGGATAAACACGCTGTTCAGTAATGTTGGTGGGTAGAGGCTGCTTCTTACATGTTTTTATCCATCCTCCAGGCCCTGTCACAAGGAGCCATTACTTTTAAAGTCGTCCCCGCTGTGAAGGAAGACGCTCCAGTCAAAGAGCCAAAGGTGAGACATTTCACAGCCCAGTGTTGTACATGAACGAGTTCATTTCTGTGAGAACGTTGAACTGAACGCAACATATTTGCATAAAGAACTTGAATGTGAACTTTTGAACTGAATTTGAACTGTTCAGAGTATGTAAGTTTCAGCTTCACTGTTTATCCGCTTATCATTATCTGCGGGAATTTTACACATCGTCTCCCAAAGAGTCCGACGGTAAAAATCTAACCTTTCTGTGCAAATCATGTGCTGAGAAAACAAGTCTGAACGTCTGCCTCGTCAACTTCACATTGTAAACGTCATGTGGAGTTAAAGCATCCGTCCAGTGTGAGAAAATATCTGCATGTCCTTAACAATCATACAAAGTGATCAGGAAAGAGCAAGAAGACCCAACAGCCCCAAACGACCCCAGTCCCTGCTGCTCCTTCAGGGTTGATTTACCTGCAACAGGTAGACAAACTGATAATGGACGACATTGTTGGAGATTTACAACCTCTGAGTAAAGTTGAAAAGCCACTAGAACAAAACATGATTGTATAGTGAACAGTTTTAGGATAGGGGGGCGTTTCATTTGCACTTCTCACCTAAAAATATTGAAATGAACTGAATTTGAATTAGTTCAAAGTGAAAATGGTGAACTATGAACGTGAAATGTTCATTGTTAAACCATGTGAACTGAACTTTGAATTAGTTCATGAGAAGTGGGAACTTAGACAACACTGTCACAGTCTGAGTTGGTTAATGAACTTGAAAAGGTATCGCACTGCTCCCTTTTGATCACTTATATCATCATCAGTGAGGAGAGGAGGACGAGGAGCTCGAGCCCAGACTTCCCACCACGCTGCCAAACTGCAGGGCGCGTTTTTATTCTTGAGCCCAGTATGCATCGGTCCATCGGTCCACGTGTCTCACACCAGACGATCTGTCATCACGACGGCTCCCAGCCATCCGTTTGGAAACTTGTTTAACTGTCACTCGGACCAGCATGCCATCATTCTCACCCACATGGGGCGCAGACGCATCATTTCTCACCGGCCCATCCATCAGCTGCAGGCAGCGGCCGTAGCCTCGGGGAAGCATGACGTAGCCCACCCTGCACGCTCGGCGAAGGCGTTAAGGAGCGGGCGGAGCGCTCATTTCCTTTGTCATCGTGTAATGGTCGGATCTGTCCGACTGTTTAAGAAATCCATCTGAATAATAGTCCGCCGGTGCCAAACATGTCAGGGAAATAATCTGCATGCTTGCATCAGGTAGTGTGTGCACTTCAAAGGGCAGCTAAGTGGCTAACCATGTTCAGGCCAGGATACAACAAGCCAAGGGGAGAAAATTAGGACATCTCGGTGTGTAAATGTATGAGTGCGAGCTCCTGGAGAGTTTAACAGCCAAAGCAGCTGTTGCGATCCAAACAAAACATCTCTGCTGAGACATAATTTTACTACATGGCAAAAAGCACCCTTTAAATCAATAGGACATTTGAAAAAGTTAATCTTTCACTCCCTTTTCCACAGTTTCTCTTTCGCGTACATACACACTTTCCGTCCTTCTGTTCTCTCTTTTCCACGTGTCCCGAGGTGTCTTAGGAGTGATAATTTAACCTGACAGAACTTAATTCAGACAGGAGACGCAGCAAGGTGCTTTAGGTTGCAGCGAGCGCTTCACAACAGGAAAGGGTTTAAAGTTTTCCACTCCGGGCTCCAGCAACCTTTCTGTCCATGTCGTGTATACGGACGTCACCTCCCGACTAATTTAGACCTCAAGTGGAGAAAACAACCTCTCTCTGTGTTTGTTTGAATACTGATATTAGTTTGTGTTTTGAACTGGGCTCTGATAGCTGGTCCATCCCACGAGACGTTTGGGACGATTCAATCGGCCAACACATTTCAACCTTTTGATTGCTGTGCTGTGGATCACCATGGATCACACTTTGGGAAGCATTCTTTATATTTTAGCGTTATTTCCGCGTAGATAAGAGTGAGTTTGATGCTCCTTAACCAGGTTGGTCCTGGATCAACATCAACCATCATCGTTGGTCCTGGTGAAGCTGCCGTCTGTCTGGTGAACACTGACACACCGGGTCCCAGCGGATTTGGTCATGATGTTTAAACTGTGTTTTGTGAATAATAAGCACGGTTTTTAATTATTTTGCGTTGGATCGATGTAGCAAATAAAATTGTTGGGACCATCCAGCTCCTCAACCATCAGTTATTGTTTCACATGAGCAGTTCAGGTAAAAACGGCAGTCAAATCAGCAAAAATATCAGTTTACTGGATGAAATATATGAATTCCTGATAAAATAAGTGTGTTAGTGCACAGCTCTGCTCCTGTATGCATGTGAATGAGTGTACGTTTGTGTGTACATGAAAGTACAATCTGCATTGAGGCTTCTCGCTTCGGGAATCCCGGTCTGTGATTGGACGCTGCCTCGGCGTCACAGCTGCTCATTTGCATAAAGTTGAGATTTTTCAACTTCAAATTGACGATCTGGACGCCTCTCGCAGCGCTTTCATAGAAAATGAATGGCAACCGGACGCGCCTGTGGCGCTTTCAGTGTGAATCCAGGGTTACCCCTAACCTCCTTGTCCTAGCTGACGTGAAATAGTTAATTTTCTTATCTCCCTGTCTGTTCCTGCACATCCAGGTGTTTCTCAAGGCATTCTTTGACTTCAACCCTAAGGAGGACAAAGCCATCCCATGCAAAGAGGCTGGCCTGGCTTTCAAGAAGGGCTCCATCCTTCAGATCATGAGCCAGGACGATGCAACCTGGTGGCAGGCCAAACACGAAGGTGATGCCAACCCCCGCGCTGGCCTCATCCCATCCAAACAGTTCCAGGAGAGGTAAGAAACAGCAACGGGAGCGGCTCCTCCGTCTTCACCAGCCCGTGCCGTCTAGAAATTATAGAAAGTATAAACAGAAATTGTACATTTCTGTTTATACATTTTATCTGTCCTAAGTCATCCAACGTCACTTTTTGTAAAGACTCATATCCGGCACTTTAAACCTCATATTGTACATTTCTGTTTATACATTTTATTTTATCTCTTATATATGTGTTTGTTTTTATATTTTTATTGTATTGCAACAATCACCACAACAAATTCCTTGTGTGTGTTAACAAATTGGCAATAAACCCTTTTCTGTTTCTGATTTCTGATTCTGATTAGACATAAATGATAGTTATGGTGCAGCAACTAGATGTAAAATTGCACATGTTCTGTGTGCACATTTGATGTGCACGTCGGAGCTCAGGGGGCAGGGGCATTTTTTTTGCGGTCATCCAAGAAATGCCCAAGGGTTGCAGTTGTCAGAGTGTTGAACAGCCTGATGTATTCTCGCAGTTTTGTCGGTGTTAAAGCGTTGAGTATTTTCTGCCGTCATTCATCTCCTTTCTCTCCTTTCACCAGTCTCAGCTGACAGAATGAAACTGGTGGTTATTGTAGAGTGGGTTCTCTGTAACATAGCAGAGAGTGTTTATTATTCCCTCAGCGGTCGTGAAAACTGATGGTTTTATTGTACCTTCTCCTTCTTTTTCCTATCTCTTTTGATCCATCTCTCCCGTTTTCCAGGAGATTTGCACTGCGGCGACCTGTTGTGACTCTCCAGCGCACCTCCAGCAAGCGATCATGTAAGCATTTGTTATAATCTGCTGTGTTTGGTCCTGATGAAGCAGGACGCAGGGATGCACTTGGGTGGGTGGGCCGGCGGGCCGAGGGGGCCGAGGGGAAGCAACGCGGGGGAAGCTGCGCTGGTGAGACTTGGTTTCCAAGTCGGAGCCAACACGGCTAACCTGAGCTGACCGTCGTGCTCTGAAACCAGCACTCAAACCAACCATATAGTTGCTACTTCACGCTTGTCATCAGAGGAAGTATTCTGTCTGGATTCACCCTACTTATTATTTTCCTGTCTGCTCCATGCTACACTCTCTGTTCCTTGCCAGAATTCTTTCCTCCCGTCTCCCTCCGCCTCACCGTATGTTGATGTAGTCTATGTTATTGGAGCTATAATCCACGAAGGGAACGGTCTGCGCGCTGAAACACCTCCGAGACACCTCCGAGCCGCTGCGCCGTCCAGCCATAACACCAGATAGTCTGTCCATCTCTCAGGCCTCAGCGACGGATTTCTGATCTCAGTCCAGACCTGCGGAAGTGATAAAGGTTCAACGGAGCTCCGCGGAGCGCATTTAACCTTTAATCTTGGCTCGTCTGTACGGCGAAGTTAAGGGAGAGCACTTCATCCAAAATGTGCCATAACAAGCCTAAATGTAAGCGATCAGGAAATGAGGGGATTATGGCTAAATTACCCTTATAAATCAAAGATTGGTGATTGCTCCATAATGATGACAGAAGACATAAACCATGCTACACGAAGACTGCGGCAGAAACAATTAAGGAGGTTCGGTTTTAGGTTTAAGACCAAAGACGAGAGGGTTCGTACATGCACCGACGCAGCGGGGAAGAAAAACATTGCTGTAGTGAAATACGACTGCCGGCGCACCGCACACTGTAATCTGCCTGACGTCTTCATGAGGCCAACGCCACGCAGCTGCCGTTCGCTTGAGCTGATGTAAATGGGGCTAATTATGGAGTTTCAAATGACCAATACCAATTTAGAGCGTTTAATTGACTTCAAATGCCGATAAAGCCGCTCTTTTGTCACCAAACGCTTCAGGGTTTGTTTACCTGCCACATTAAAACCCGAAGGTCCCGGCATCGCCGGCGATGTGGGACGATCAAGCGATCGAACGAGGATAGCGGCGTCGCAGCAGCTTTAATCGTGAAGCGCTCCAGTGTTTCTTTACACCGCAGCTGTTCTCTTTTAAAGATTCCCAGACATACAGTCTCAAAAATGACAGAGACATTCGTTATGATTTACAAATAGCTGCCAAATAGCAATGTGGTTTGTAAATGGCAAGCTTCAGTGCACCAGCAGAAGGCTGTCCAGCTGGCACGCTGCTCGCGCACCGTAACACTCGTACCTGCGGAGCCGCGAGGCCGACGTCGGCCTTCTGATCGCTGATTTCACTTGACCTGATTGCTGCAGAAGAAATGCCTGCAACACTCAAATATATTAATACCATACTGGCACTTCAAGTTCATGTTCTGATTTACTACAAAGCTCAATTTTATAAAAAAAAAAAACCTCTGCAATGCTCCTCCTTTGAATTCTTTGTCCTCTCCTTCAACTCCTGCTTTTTTGCCTCCAATTATAGGTTAGGCACAATGAAAACACACCAGTCCTCGTCTGGACTGATAACTCCTTACTTTCATCACGTCTTTTACAAATACTCCCCATGAAAACATGCCACACTTGTAAGTGGCTTTATTGGCGTTCTCCGCTCCCCTAATGACCCCAGCGGCTCAACGCTGGACCCGACCGGCCGTATTTCTCACCACTCTGAGCCGGACGTGTCTACGTGACTGCTTGTTTCCCCCTGACACGCGCACTTAATGTAACGCGACTCCTTCAATATGGAGTTCTGAAATAGCCCTCAGTGCTTCCCTGACCACCTCCAAACTTAGTATTAGCCTCTTTTACCTCTGGATCAGGCTTACAAGTGAATTATAGATGTTGTCACTGCCTGGTTATGTTCGACCACATACTGGCATACATGGAGGTGGAGGGACAAAAATAGCTGCAGACAGACAGCGCCGCAATGCTCCCTTATTATTTCCTTTTATTGGCCCTGTTCATCTCATGAGTGATAGTATTTGTTTCCCTACTGTACCTACGCTGCTGCTGCAGAGCTTTCTGGATAAAGTCAAACAGATTAGCTGGATGTGCTGCGGCGGTGTTAGGAGGTGTGGCCTCCGGCGGCCACGGTGACACCGGGAGAAGGAAAACCCTTCACTGGCCACGGTTACATGATGTTTTTTAGTTATTCCGAATTAAATAATTCAGAATTAAACTATTTTCCTTCGAGTTTACATGGAAATAGTAATTCCGAATTGAGGTTTACATGGAAAACACATTTGATCGGCTTTATCCAATTCCTCTTAAGGTCTGGGGGTTGGGAAGGTTCTGATTGGATAGGGGGGGTGGACATCTTTACGTATTTACGTCTACCGTAAATAGAAAACAAACTTACTCGATTAGCAACAACATGGAGGACCACATTACAACACTACAACTTTGAAAAGCTCACAATTTTTATGTTTCTTGCCATCTGTTCTTAAATTATTTCCAGGTCCTCCAAGCTATTTATTAAATACACAACTGTCTCAGGAAAATAGAATATTGTGATAAAGTCCTTTATTTTCTGTAATGCAAAGATGTCATACATTCTGGATTCATTACAAATCAACTGAAATATTGCAAGCCTTTTATTATTTTAATATTGCTGATCATGGCTTACAGCTTAAGAAAGCTCAAATATCCTATCTCAAAAAATTTGAATATTCTGGGAATCTTAATCTTAAACTGTAAGCCATAATCAGCAATATTAAAATAATAAAAGGCTTGCAATATTTCAGTTGATTTGTAATGAATCCAGAATGTATGACATTTTTGCATTACAGAAAATAAAGGACTTTATCACAATATTCTAATTTTCTGAGACAGTCCTGTAAATGTTCTCTGCTCTTGACCAGCGTTTACTGCATGCTGCCATCTTGAAACTTTGTTTGGAAAACAAGCACAGTGTGGAATATAAGCATCATGGAGACAGAGGGGCGAGGGAACGAGCAGCGCAGAAATACCGGAATTAATTTAAAGCGAAATTAGTGTATACATGATCGTGGAATTATTCTATTCGGATTTAAACCAGCCACTTACTTCGGAATTAAGTTTAATTTGGAATGGCCATTTTCATTAGTTTCTACTCATTTTAAATCTGATTTAATTTTAATTCTGAATTGAAGAGGAATTAAACTTCCCATGTAAACTTGAGTGTGTTCCTGCAGAGCTCTGAGGCTGCAGGAGTAAAAACCCAGAGAGGAAAGTTGAGGACTGAAGTTAGAAGATGCGTAATAATGATGATGGATTCACAGAGAGAAAGGTGGAGCGGGGGAGCGTTAACGGGATGCGTTCAGTAGCAGATGTGGCCCTGCGTGAGCCGCAGAGATGAAGGCCTGGCTCCGGTCCCCGTGCAGGCCGTGCCAGCCCGGCCCTGGGGGTGCGAACTACAGCCTAATTGGAGGATCCCTTGGAGACCCCGTTGTTAGCAGCACAGGACCGAGGTGGTGATTGAAGAGGAGGGGGTCCTTTCCTCTTTTCCTCTCCGGTCCGGGAGCTCAATCGGCTGGAACAATATTGTTCTTGGCGCGGGGCTGCAGTGAGCATAGCTTAACCGTGTCCATTTACACCTTTATATTCGCAAAGATATAAATAGGGCCTTTCCTCCAAGTGGCCCTCCGTGCTGTCGTTGATCCATTCTTTGCTTTTGAAACGTATTTTTAAGCCGCCTTTACAAGGCCTTCCCGAGACAGATATATAGCTCCTCCGCTCATCAGCCTGGCACGCCCCCCATCCTGCCATTTTCACCCTCAGCTCCTTTCCATCAGTACGTGGCTCTCCTCCAGTATCCCCATCTGCTCCTTCTGAGCATCCTGACAGCTTTGTTTGCTTCCTAACAGCATGTCCGTTGCTCGGCCCGACGTGCACACCAATCCACTGTCTGATTGTTTGGTTTGCTGTACAGTCTGCCAAACACGTGGACGCACTTATCGCTCACCTCGGGGTCCCACTGTGTGTCTCTTTCCATACATTACGCCGCCGCCTCTCTCTCTCTCTGTCTCTTTCTGTCTCTCTCTATCTCTCTTTCTCTGCCGAGCCACTGACCCGTTTTTGAAACGGCGCCCAAGATGGATCTTAAGTGGCCCTGAACCCTGACTCCGTGTTCAATTTATCAATCCATTTCATTTTTCAACTTAAACGCTTACAGACACAGTAGTACATTGAGAGGAGAAACGGGAGAGCAGAGAGGTTTTTCTTTCATTCTCAGGGGGTGGATCACTCCGAGCACGCCGCCCTTAAACTTTTATAGATTAAGTTATTTTCTCTCTCTCACATGAAAACGCTCCACATTTTGTTTCATTGTCAATACCCCGATGTGGCGTGGATTAGCTCTGCTCTGACTTTCATTTACGCACTAATCCTTCAAAATCAGAGGATCCTGTTTGATGTTAAGTGGAAAATGTTGCTTGTTTTAAATAAGAGAAAGATATAGCAAAAAAAGCAATAAGTGAAAGCATGCAGATTGTTCTAGGAGAAGGTCGTATGCATGCCGGCGGGCTGCAGGATCAGCACTCAGAGCCACTTCGCCGTTGCTGACGAGGCATTCCTTTGCTGCTGAGATGCCCCTGGTCGTGCACCAGCGACATGCTGCCATGTGCACTCTCTGCATTTTGTGGTCCATATTTTATTAAAATGTAATCATTTGTGAAATTGCTATCCAGAAGTTTCAAATGCAAACATTTTTGATTGGAAAAACATCATCTATTCGACTGTAGTTTTGCATAAACTGTCCGGTTTTCTGCTCCTTTAGACTAATATGTCATCAAGTCTGATTTATCCTCGATCAAACAGCAAATCCACTTGCTTTCTTTTCCCCTTATATTCCAGAAATACCCTCGTCCTACCCTTTCTGTCATCCGCGGTGGTGAATATGCGGTATAGAGAGGACATGTGATATATCCTCTGAGCATGCATGGCGTCCCGGGGGGGACCGGGGGGCCGAGCAGCAGCCGGTGGGGCTGGTTAACAGACCGGTGCTAGCTTGCTTGGCTGCACACCGAGAATGTCTGCGAAAGTCAGCGGCCGCCGCAATCCCGCCGGCCAAGGCTCCCAGCGCTCGCTAAATGATAGGCTGCGGCTGCCATCATCACTGCAGGCCCGCCGTCCGCAAGGAGCTCACATCAGCGCACGACTGCAAACCCCGCGTCCCCGCTGCTAATCCGTCAGACAGAATCCCCTCAGTAGAGGCAGCAGGCGAGGTTTAGCGTGCTCTGATTTCAGCTCTGCGGCGTTATCGCACGGTGTTTCATTAGCGCAGGAATGCTGCTGCACGAGGCTGCAAGGCCATTAGACAATGCGAACCATTCCTGCGGCAGATAGGCACCAGATGAAAGCCTTCCAGAGTGCAACAAGCCAGCGCTGGAAAGGATTTTAGATGTCTTTATCACTCTCACATTGTCCTTATTGTTCGCTCTTTCAAGTTTCCGTTTGTCCCCCCCTCACCTCCCTCCCCTCAGCCCCACTACAATTACCTTTCATCCTTTTTGAATTGTGGTTTAGGTGCTGGTTCAACTTAAAACGTCACATTACAACCAGAGGAAGGCAGCTCCAGCGACATGGGAAACAACGTGTCAGATGGAGGCAGACACATTTTGGCTTCAAAACTATTGACGCTCTCTGGCGATCAGCCCCCGACTGCTTTTTCGGCGTGTCGTTCATTTCAGCTAGAGCTGCAGTGCACTCTGGGAAACCGGTGCTAGAAAAGTGAGGCTCGCACTGCGGCGGACGGCGATTCTTTATGTTTTGGTTTAACCTTGTTTGGGCAAAACGGGAACACGTGAAAGAGAGGAAGCGTCTCTAAACGGCTCCAAATGTTCCCCCGTATTAAACCAAAACACACCCACACACAACATCCTAATCTTGCTGTTTTGACGGTGTTTTGCGAGGGAATGTGAATTAAAAAGTGACCTGAAATCAGACAGTCACTGTGTTTGGAGGCTCATAGGTTGAAATGTTTTTGTTCCCCTGTGAAGACGTCGTGGATGCAACACAGACTCGTACCGCAGACTGCATCTCGCTAGGTAACGCTGTGTGTCTTCTAGCAAAACAGAAACTGTAGTCTCATAAAAAATAAAATAAAAATCTTGATTCATGGTTCATTTTTTATGACAAACATTGGTCAGTATGGAGTATTAGGGCCATGCAGGAGAAAAAATATTTGAGAGGGGAAGATTTTTTTTATTGTGCACTTATTGTGCACAATTTCAAGAATAAAGTAGAAATTTTGCAAATAAAGTCGAAATTTCGAGAATAAAGTTGAAATACATTTAGACTTTTTTCTCGAAATTGTACTTCAACATTAATCTCAACATTTCGACTTTTTTCTCGACATTTCGACTTTTTTCTCAAAGTGCATGATGAAAAAAAAATCTTCCTCCTCTAAAATATTATTTTTATTTTTCTCCTGCCTGGCCCTAATACTCTTACATCTTCTTCTGAGCATCTTCTTCTGAGGCTGAACTTCTCAAATAAATGGACCTCGAGTTAGGATTTTTGTCTTTATTTTTTTTTTCTAGCCACATTAGCAATAACTGTAGAGAGATTCTACGCAAACATTATAAGATAAGCTTGAGTAGTGAGCAGAAATGACCTGGGAGGGTTGTGTAGGTCAGACCCCCCCCCCCCCCACACAACCCTCCTCCCAACACTAGTTTAATTTATAATGTTTGGCCTAACAGATTGTAACTGTCCTGTCTTGTATTCTGCCATTTGTCTATTTTTTGCTTTTCGAAGACGATGTGGCGGTAGAGTTCGGTAGGTTCCTTGTTATTCTCTTACCTCGCCCCCCCGCCCCCCCCACACTTACTTTTTACAGCAAAGTGGTGCTATAAACCCGACTAATGTGCATCCCTGCTTCTCTGGCACTCACAGCTGAGGAGATCGAAGGTACTAGCTGTCTCACATCTCCATCCATCCCTGTACTGACGTGTTTAGTAGCTACAGTATGTGCAGACGTCTGTGAGTGGCCCCCCCCTCCATAAGTATCTGTTTACCCCCCGCCCTCCACCCATCCTGCTTTAACTCGAGGAACAGTCCCAAAGGTGTCAAGTAACAAAGTACAAATACTTCTTACTTAAGTAGAAATTTTGGTTATCTATACTTCACTGGAGTAATTATTTTTCAGACGACTTTTTACTTTTACTCCTTACATTTTCACGCAATTATCTGTACTTTTTACTCCTTACATTTTAAAAACAGCCTCGTTACTCTATTTCATTTCGCCCTTTAAATAAAAACTATCCAGTTAAATTGCTCCATCCAGATAGAGTAAATTTGGTTGTGGTTGTTTCAGATGTTCTTGTCCAGTTTTGTTCTTACATCCGTTCCCTCAGATTCCTGCAACTAAACTTGGATGTACATTCCAATAAAGGTTAGGATAAATGATAACATGCCTCTGAAGTTTGACTTTTTGCAGCATTACAATACTTATACGCAACTAGTCATCATATCTCCTGCTCTCTGAAACACATGTTAATGCTCAATAGTACACATGTATGGTTCTTTAATATATTTGCATTATACTAAGATGCATTCATTTTCAATGGCTTTGTCCTTAATGGCTTTTTTCCCCCTTACATTACTTTTACTTTTACACTTTAAGTAGTTTTGAAACCAGTACTTTTATACTTTTACCTGAGTAAAAAACTTAAGTTGATACTTTTATTATATTTATATTTTTAAACCCTAGTATCTATACTTCTACCTGAGTAATGAATGTGAATACTTTTGACACCTCTGATCAGTCCTCATCGTCATTTACCTGTTGGCCGTCACTTTTCCATCTGCTAATCTGTCATGTGGAGAATAACCCTGTTCCAAGTCGACCATCTACCTGAATGAACTGATGATGCTGAAACATTCACACCTGTATTGACTGACTGTTGTTTCTGATGTGATGTTGTGGCTCTCTTCCGGCTTCCCTCTTCCTTCTCTTCTCGTCACCAGAGGAAGATGACTATAATAGCGGATTCCAGTTAGGTGAGAGATGATCATATTTTTCTTCTCCTACTGTGTCCCTCTTCTCTCCTCGTTTTGTTTCTTACATCAGTAGCGGCGACTCTGCCAAATGCTCCTCTTTTCCATCATTTCTCTTCCAGCCCTTTAGCTCTCCCTCCATACAACATTTGTTCCCTTTTATGTCACGTGTTGTTCCCCGGGACGCATTATCTGTTTATTTGACTCTTTTTAAACATTTCTTTTAATTTTATTTTTAATTCCCGGTACAGTTGATTCAGTTTGGACTCAAATGCTGAAATAAGAGTCGTGGTTTTTTTAAATTTTCGCTGACAGTGCAAATGTGAGCGGCGGATCCTGTCATGGCAATGCCGTGTGTGCCAGTTCTGCTGCTCTGGCTCTGCTGTGGGTCTAAAGACATCTTAGAGAAGGGCTAGGGATGGATTTTGGTCAAAAGAAGTGGCCCGTTTCCATGCTTTGGAAGGCCGATCTCACTGATGTGGTCCCGGTCAGACTTAATGACAATCACGTGGTCCGGGTCTGGCCCTGCCGCTCTTCCAGAGAGCTGCTGCTTCCAGTCCTCTGTCTTGCACAAAAAAGATCTCGCTCATCATGTTCTTATTACCACTGTCATTTTTCTCAGGCCAAATCACAAGCTGCCATCCCTCCGGAGGCCCGCGGGCCGTCCTCCGTGGCTCGTATGCAAATCTCTCTCCTCGTTTGTGTTTATTTCGGTCCCCGCTCTGTGTTCTGTCGTCGAGGTCGAAAGGTGAGTGGCCCCGGGGCCTTTTCTTGCACGTCAGACCATCGGGGACTCACGGGACAACCAAAAGCACACGCGAGTTTATAAATACAGAGTTGGAACCATGTCTGCCAAACTCAATCAGGGTCAGTTCCCAAGGCCCCGTTATGCCAAACACTGTTTCATATTTCTGCACTCCCCTCATTCCCCGTCCCTGCCTGCCCTCACCGTCACCCTTCCCCCCACTGTGAGGTCAGTGACCTCAGCCTCTCCTCTTCCTCCTTCGGTACCCAAACAACATCCAGCGCTGGAGCGGGAGCGGGCTAGCAGCATTTCTCAGCTCCAGCAGTCCAGAACGAGCTTTAGCTGAAATTAAAGAACCTCAGGAGGAGGAAAAGAGAAAAAAAAAATAGTGACTTATAATAACATCTCCTCTATGAGAGGACTTGCTGCATGGCTTTTCAGCCTGTTGGATGTGGTTGTATGATTTAAAGTTGGCCCTTTCTTAAAAAGTTTGAAATCCTAGAACCTACACATGCTTTTGCAATGCTAGCGGAGCCTGTATGGAGAAATTTAGGAGGCGGTGGGAAGGGGCCGGCAGTTGTTGTTCCTTAGATCTCGGTTTGTTTTCCCTCTCTTGCCTCGCTCAATGATGCAACGTCTGTAACCCGTGCAGCCAAAAGCAATCCACTCGGGGGTGAGTGGATTCCTGCGTTCAGATGCCACCTTATTTTGCAGCCACCGCACGGCCGAATGAGAGCTCACTTAGGGGGGGGAGGGAAAACTGCGCCGGCCTTTGGTTCGCACTCCGTTAACAGCTTCAAGGTCTCCAACAGAAACCGATCAATCGTGTGTCCTTGTGAGGTTTTTTTTTTTTGTTGTTTTTTTTTTTCTCCCCCTTTTTGCCAACAATTCCCTGCATTTGGCATCCTTTAGAGACGAGACATTCCTAAGCCCAAAGAGCTGTGGGATAAGATAGAGGGGAAAAAGAAATAGCACTTGACACAAATGGACCTCTGGCAGCCAAAGGTCTAGAGCACTATTCCGCTGTATAAGCCGGTAACACTTGGGTTGGGTACCGTTTTTCCAAATGCTCAGTGCGAGGACTGTGGAAACTGCTCCCGGGAGTCCTCCCCTGATTACGCTCCCGACAAGTCCAGCACACACGGCCCTGCAAACTTATTAAACAAGTGAATCCCTTGGCAGAAGCCCAGCTGAAACTCTCACCGTCGGACGGTCAAAGTGGCACCTCGCTGTATATCCAGATGCTCAACGCAATCAAAACCCTCCACAGATCAGCCACGGAGCTCGCTGCAACACAGAACCGTAATCATTTCAGCAGATGCCTGTTGTTGCAGTTGTGTGGGGGGAGCATTTGTGGAAAACATACAGTTAGGTCAGGAAATATTTGGACAATGACTTCATTTTTGTCAGCCGTTTACCAAAACATATTCATGTTACAGTTATATAATAAATACAGGCTTAAGGTGCAGACACGCAGCTCTAAATTAAGGGTGTTCACATCCAAGTTGGAGGGATGGTTCAGGAATAACAGCTCTTAAATATGTGGGGCTTTCTTTCTCTGAGCCCCTATGTAACTGGATATGAGCAACTGTTTCATGGGCAGGTGAGGGCTGCTCCTTTACTTTTATGATCAGTTAACGTCGGGATGTCTAAGATCACGGCTACATACGCAGTAGATGACAACAGGTCGCTCTGCATGTAAAGCAGCTTCACAATATCCGGCCGAGTAGAGAGCTATCTCCACCAGGCAGACGCTATCCAACAAAGAAAATGTCTCAAGAACAGGAAGATTACATGAGACCAAAAACATCTTGAAAAGCCAGAGCAGCTCTTAAACGGTCCTCTTTGGAGAAATAAAACACAGAACAAGCCCGTGCCAGAAGGATGAGGAGAAGAAGAGTGTGGAGTCATCTACTGTTCCCATGAGTGGACACTGGGTCACTGTGTCGCCGGCGTCACCTCTGACGCATCCCGTTGTATCGTCAGCTCCCTGCAGTCAGATGTAGCGCTTCAGAGCCGCCAGCAGATGGATAGTGACCCAAAGCATCCTGGGAAATCAAGCCAGGAGGTGCGGAGGTGGAACATCCCGCCATCGGCGGGCTGATTTCGGCCTGGCGAGCTGCACTCCTCTTTGCAGAAGACAAAACTAAAGACAGATCCATAAACAGTCAATAACTGAGGACAGCTGGAGGAAAGGCCTGGCAGAGCATCTCAAAGGAAGAATGCGATTGGTGATGTCCATGTTTTCCAGACCTCAGGAAGTCATCGAATGCAGCAGATCCTGAGACTCTAAAACTGAACTTTAATGTTGACTGATTTCAATTTTGATATTTATATTCGAGCCCCTGGAGGAAAGAGAGCGAGATAACTCCACAAGTTCCTTCTCTGGCAATGTGATTCCACATTTCAAAAGCCCAAAATGTTGGAGGTTGTTTTGTCGTTCCTTGCCCAAGCTTCGTTACCTTTGGCTTTGTGGTTTTGTACGTGCGTTAACAAACAACAGACAACATTGATCACATAGTTCCACCTTAACTGCCCTTCCAGGATCCTCCTCTCCCCTCCTCTCTGGTGGGGAAGCAGGAGAAGGTGTGTGCCTGGTGGTCTGAGTGTTAGCGGCTGCTACTTCAGGTATCACATAGGTTGCTAGGGACTTGGCTGCTTCAGCTCAGCCACGACTCAGACGCCTGGTGGAGGAGCTTCAGAGAGCAGTGGTGGACTTTTTCTAGTCTTGTTGGCAACTGGATTTGGGAGGGGGGGGCTGGACTCGATGACGGTGAACAGCCGGCAGTGCTGGTGAGCTGATGACAGCAGCCGGTGAACAATGCATCCTGGATCCTAATACCTGAAAGATTTCCCAACTAGCCCAGTAGTCACATTAAGAAACACACAAACAAATACATGTTTAATTAAACTCATCAGTCAGTACTGAGGGAGGTTTTTGAAGTGCTTGAGTGATGATAAGGGAGCTTGAGGCAAGAATAAGAAATGAGACTCATTAGCGCCACGACGGCCGTTGGGGGTACTGCAGCCAACAGTGAAGCCGGCACGGGAGAACGGAGAGAACGCACATGCAGCGTCATGTGACGTCACATCCGCAGGCCAGCGCGGGAAATTTGGGCCCGAATTGCAGCACATTTTGCAGCACACAGCCTGTTCAAGGCAACGGAGAGATACACTAGAGGGCTCACTCTTTTTGGTTTGGAACGCTTCATCTGACATTATTACTAGAAAACTTAAAACGTATACGCATTTTTTTCATAAATCCTGCCTCAAGCTCCTTTAAACCCTACAGGATTGAATAACTAATGGCGCTTTTACACTAGTACCTACTCAGTGCGACTCGACACGCCTCGTCTCGACTCGCCTTGCCCTCGTTGCAGACATGGATTGAGAAAGCTCATGGTATATTTTTTCATTCCTCTAGCTCTCTCTGGATATTTTCCTCAGCCACCAGGTTTAAGAAGGTCTCCACCTCGGAACAGATTTCTGTGCTGCCATTGTTCTTCAAAAAAAATGAACAAGAAGCCGTGAGTCACATCCTGACTCAGACATCTGATTGGCCAACCGCCTGACCAATCGGTGGCCTGTAGTGTGATGGCGTCAGATACAACCCGCTTAGAACCTCAGCAGAGTAGTTACAGAAATGGCGCTTTTGCATTAGTATCACCTCAGCTCGGTTCTACCCGTTTTGCGCTTTCGCACTAGGGCTGAGACGGGTAAAGCCGCTCCAAGTCGATACTTTTTTCTGTAACCATTTCAGTGAGGTTCTATACGGGGCTGAGCAGGGACTATTTCTGAGGTCACCACCCTCCTCGCCACCGATTGGTCGGGGGGCAGGGCCGTCACCACCCTCCACGCCTCTGATTGGTCGGGGGCGGGGCCGTCAAACGTTTGAATCAGGAAGCGGGAGTCAGAGCGAGAGCGGCTCGCGGCGATTTTATTATAAAGCGCAAAAGTCTGTTTGGTGATCCAACTCTGAGGTGCAGATGTTCATAAACCTGGTGACTGATGAGAGAATTAAAAATGGATGTAGACGGGCTGTTTTACTCTCAGCCGCTCCCGGCTCCAGCTGATTTCTCATCAGCGCCGACATGAACACAGCGGTTGCGCAATCGAGTACGTCACAGCAGCTTCACCCCAACCTGCCCACTTCTCCCCTGGCTGTGCGAAAACACACGTGTGGAGCCGTGTAAAGCCGAGCCGAGTCGGGTCAAGTAAGTCCTAGTGCGAAAGTGCCAAAAAAGTATCTACTCGGCACGTTGGATCCCTAGTGGGAAGGCGCCAAACCGAGGCGAGTCGAGTCGGGCTGAGTAGGTACTAGTGGAAAAGCGCCATAAAGGAGAGACTAAAAGTGAGACAGCAAAGCCAGGTGATGGATCTGGAGCCTCCAGAGGCGTCTGCAGCAACAGGTCCTCCCTGGTGAGACAGGTGACTGCAGACCTTTAACCCCCAGCTGCCCCAGGGCTGACAGCTGTATCCCGGGGAGCATGGAGGATGCGTTAGGCAGCCTCAGCGAGAGCCACAGCCAGCCTGCCTCCACTCCAACATCTCCTTCAACGAGACGACCGCAGCAGCCCAGCAGCTCAAGGGAAGGCCATCAATTGAATTGATGGCCTTCCCACTGACTTCTTCAGGCCTCTGCTGGGAAGGGACTTGTTTGAAGTTTTTAGAGACTGCTTCAACTCCCGGACTCTACCACTGAGCTCTGACAGAGTCGTACCGGTGCTGTTGCCAAAGAAAAAGAGGAGGACGAAGAAATATTGTTGGACTTCACCGCCTTGTGTAGTCACCAAGTCTCCCCCATATAGATGTAGAAACGTATGGATGATATGTTTATATTTATACTTTACGGGAGAGACGGGTAAATCTGTTCTGAGGAGGTTGTCATCGATTGTCGTCTGCAGGGTTTTTGTGGTCCAGACTGCACGGTATCATCAGCGCTGGACTGAAACGGAATCCGCGCTGCTCTGCAGGGTGGAGGGCCAACCTTATGATAAGCACCTCTCTGTTCTGGAGCTAACCGGCAATAAATACGTATAAAAATAAAAAAAAAAACCTTCTGCTTTTATCAGTCGTTCCACACATGGAAAGCTATTTTGTGTATAAGGAGAGACGAGTCTCAGTTTTGCAGATATGCTGGAGAGGACCCTGTTTCTCATAACCCAGTCACACAGAGGAGGATGCTTAGTTTAGACGTTCTGGAGAGAAACGGCAGATAACAGAACGTGCAGACATGATATCAACGGGGCAATGGAAATGTGCTGTCAGACTGAATGAAGGAACTAGCGATAAATCTCGGTGCTTCATAGAAAAACCGTTGGAGAAGCTGATCAACCTTTTCAGGGAGGCGCTGGAGACGGGATCTGCGGAGGATCCAGTATTTAAACCCTTGAAACATATCGGTGCTGCAGGGGAGGAAGAGGAGGATGAAGATGATGGGGGGGTTGTGTCTTATAGGTCTTCAAGATTGGTGAAAAGCCTTTAGTCTGGGTCTGTGAGGACCCTCGATGAAACTTTCTTGGAGCTGACGGGCCCGGTTCGTTGGCACTAAAAAGACGACTGGAAATCTCGTTGCAAACGCCGTATTTCAGAAAACTGGGGTTTTGTTTTTTTGGTCTGAAATTGGTAATTCAGCAGAGCAGGGATGTCTGTGGTTGGTGGTTTTTTTCAAAGCTTTAACTGAGATGAGCATCTGCCTCATTACAGGTTTAAGGAACACAGCAACAAGAGTGTACTAAACACCAAACAATCATCTGAGGGCAGGACAAGTATGCAAACATTAGCTCGCACTTAATTAATCAATTGGATTATTTGGTAAAAAGAAAAATTAATTCCTTTCCCCTCCATAAAACCTGCTTCAACTTTAGTGATTTTTCGCTAAATTGTGGAGGCTGATGTGGCGTTAAACGGTTACATGGCTCACTTGCATCGTTCTCAGTCATCAGCGGTGCCATACCTCCTGAAATGTGGGGATGTTTTGGGTTCTGGGAGTCTGAGCGTTCCTGCAGCAGGGTTTCTGTCTGCTCCAGGCTTTCACAGTCGGCAGCACACCTCTTCCTCACGGCTGACGCTGCTCCTCTTTCGCTGCCTACCATCCGCTTCCCCACATCCCGGCCGACCAAGCCAGTAATGGGGGGATGCATAATAAGGCCGGGGGAAGAGCTGCTAATGCTTCCCATATTTGGTGCCCGTGAACTGGACTAAGTGTTACAGCGTCAAACCGCAGCGTGCAGCATTGAGCCGAGAGCTTAATCCCCGGCTGCCATGGCTGGTTAATTCCCTGGATGTCATCTGCGTTAGGCCTTAGGAAGAGAGAGGGGGCCCCCTGCCAAAACAGCCGGGATGGCATGAGAGTTGTCAGCACAGTCTTCCAGGGTTAGGCCTCGGGCCCCAGACGGCTGACCTCGCCACAGCGGGACCTCAAAACAGGTGGTTCCACTGAGCTGCTTTCCTCTTCGCTGCTAAACCCACTTTCACTTTCTGTCCTCTTCGCAAAAAAAAATCAAGTTTGATTAGTAGAGAAATGGTACGACTTTTGTAAGTCGTGTCATTATTTTAGACCGAGTATGTTTGATGTCTGAGAGAAATGATGCCTGTCTTGTTTTCAGGATTCTCATCCATCCGACACTCACTGGGAAATGACTTTCTTAGAGTTTTTAGTCCTCATGAAGAGAGTTTTAGGCCTTTTCTTTTACAGGTATGGGGTTGTAGTCTCTCCCAGAATGAAGAACTTTCAGTGGGCAGTTGGTAATCACAGTTTCCAAAGGCCTCTGGGTGCTTTCTTTACACACTTGCTAAATTTCCTACGTGGCTGTAAGACATTATCAGACTGGAAAATGGGCTCGGACGACTATAGGCGACTTCCAAACAACTGTGTGTGTGCGTCTCTGTGTGTGTGTGCGTGCACATATGTGTGTATGGCTCCGTGTGTGTGTGCATAGTCAGCTTATGTTTACACAGAGTTAGATATACTCATCTTTTTTCCTTCACTTTTCTTTTTTTTTTCTTTTTTTGGTCTTTTTTACTGTATCACGTTGAGTTTAATGTCTGTCTGAGTGAGTGTGAGAGAAAATGCACGTGTGTTGCATGTATCTTTCAGCTGCAGCTCTGGCGTTGCACACAGTCTGGTGCATGTGTGTGTGTGTGCGTGTGTGTGTGTGTGTGCACCTTTAAGCGAGGAAACCTTTAGTCCGTGCACCGAGCACACCAGAAAATCACACCAGAATCCTGTCAAAACCGAAGTCCCACTGCAGGGAATTCAAAACAGAGCCGATGTCAACAAATGTGTTTCGGGCCGTCAAACGGCGGAAACGGTGAGCGGCTCTTTGCGGGACACATTCCTCTGCTACTACTAAGCTTTTTTGCCGGACTCATCCTGTCATTATTATTTTGTTGTCTCAACATACCGGAAGCTTTTCTTGACAGATACGCATCCTTCTGCCATCTCAGCAGGACTGCATCATGCATTCAGCCCTGAATCATGCTCTCTTTCCTTTCCTTTGGTCCACAGAGGATAAAGCTTGAGGAATGGTGCTGCTCTCACCTGCGTGCATGTACTCTTGAGTTGCACCTGTCCATCCTGCAGCAGGAAGCAGCGTCAAGCTTCAGCCTGGAAGAAACAGCAGCTTGATGAACAGAATTAATGATGTCCATCATTTCATGTCAAATAGAATTAGCACGTAGGCTCTTTATAACGTGCTAAATGAGCGACCGGTGTGGGCTCGTGGGTTCGGACCTACAGGAGCTGCCTGCATGCTTTCGTTAGGATATCACTAGCACTGTTCTGCTGATGTTTATTGTTAATGATGTCAAGCTTGTGGATACTGGTTACAGTTTGATGTATTTTTACAGGACAATTTCAGATTAGCCGTGTATGTTTTCCACCGTGTGGCAAAGGGTAATGATCCCCGGGTCGGGGGGATGGTGCTGCCGCATGAATAGATCGACCACAGGAGAAATGGCACAGACGGCGCAAGCCGCAAGTTGCCCACAGTGGAACAAAGTCTGCTCCGACTGTTAAGTGTAACATTATATTCAGCACTGGGGCACGTGCGTTTACTCCTGCATATGCACACACATGTATATTAGAAACACACACACACACACAATTATCCCATGACTTACAGCGTGTTTCATTTGTAACTCAGCATTGGTCTGCAGTTCCATCCCTTATTAAGAGACTGTTTGGAAAAGAGCAAGCTGAGAAAAATGCAGACTCTCTCTGCCATTAGTCGGCACATCCCCGCAGTAACTTGAAAATGTTGTGGAAAGTATTACCCCGGTCGGATAGTAGGAATCTCTCAGTCCATAATTTCAATCTTGCTCTGGCATTTTGCATCATATCTTCGCGTTCATTTATCGCTCATTAAAAAGCAGAACCAATAAAAGGGAAGGCGGGTCACGACGGATCGCTGTAAGCAAGAGACGGGACGCCGTGTTCTGGGGGTTTCACCTCTTTCGAGTTTTGCCCGACATCTGTAATAAATACGAAGCTGTAGCCCTCAAATTAGAGTAATTGATCATAACTTCGGCGGTTTGTTGAAAAGCATTTGTGACGGGATTCAGGATGCAACAAAAACAACAGAGATGACTGTTGTGCGGCAGCTGCTTTTTTGCTCTAAGTGATGCACATGTAGACCAGCACATACTTCATCTGCCCTCGGAGCGCGCTGCAAATGAGAGCGATGATTATGTAGGGGGGAAAATAACTGACGAGAACGTTTTAGTCACTTTGCACTTCGTTGCTGAAAGCTGGCTTCAGAAAACATACTATTCCACCAAGGTCTTTGACTCCAATCAGAGTCTCGGAGAGATATGCAGCAGAGACGACAATAAAATGTAAGAAAAAGGAGCCGCTACATGTCACCGGGGGAAAATGTGAGTCAAGTGTTAGAGTGTGATATCCACGGAAAGTTGCTGACTGGGTTGTGCTGCACTTCTCTCACCTACAGCAAAGATAGCTGTCATCAAACCGAGCTGCACGAAACAATATGAGCTCTTGGACCTGGAGCTGTGCGGAGGTGTTTGCCAGGACGCTGGAGCGAGGAGAGATCCCAGCGTGCAGCTGCAGGCCAACGCGCGCTGACGGCTGCGTGGCCAATGCGGCGACATGTCAATGTGTAGATGAATGTGCCTCTTACTGTTTCCCTCCTTCTGACCCTTCAGCCGGCTTCAGGAGGAGCTTCCGCCTCAGCCGGAGAACCAAGAAGACCAACAAGACCATGTACGAGTCCAAGAAGAGCGAGATGTACGACATGGCGGACGTCCCCACGTACGAGGAGGTGGCCCCGTACCGCAGGCCGAGCGGAGCCAGACACAGGCTGGTGGTCCTAGTGGGTGAGTGGGGAGCTGGACTCTTAGGGCCAATCCCAATACACCCCCTACTTTCTACCACTACCCCTAAAAATGAAGCCACAAGGCGTAGGGCCCTTGTAATGTTCCCTAGGGATTGGGACACCACTTGCTACGTCACTGCGTGGTTTACGTTCGGGTACGTAAGCGACTGCGTAGTTACGTTTGCACATACGTCACACCATATCAGGAAGCCCAGAGATAAAAGCTGTTTTAATTTCCGCTGTAGCGCTGTTAATATGCCACTTTATTAAGTTTTAATATTTTTTCAGGCGTAAAAGTAACCGTTAAGTTCCCCAACCTGGGCTCAGTTTATCCAAATAACGCGTGTTAAGAAATTTGCTCCGAAGGGATGAGAAGAGCTGCCGGCTCGGGAGCTGATTTATGGTTCCGCGTTTAATCGACGCAGAGCCTACGGCGTAGGTTACGCAGCGATGCGCACCGTACGGCGTGCGTCGCCGCATAACCTACGCCGTAGGCTCTGCGTCGATTGAACGCGGAACCATAAATCAGCCTTTATTCTGGCGAGATCTGAAGATACAACGCAACAATGAGCAAGCGAGTGATTATGTACATTCACTGAGTGAATATTATGAAAGTAAAATATATATGTCTCGCTATTGTTGTGGAATTTATCAAAAACCAGTTCAGAAGTCCGCTCGTGGTATAGAGAGGTTTTAATCAGTTCAGCCGGCGGTCGACATAACCATCGCAGATCGAGTCTGTATTTGGTGTGTCGACACCAATTGCTTTGTCCAAAGGGTTTTTATACAAAAGTTACAGGAATAAACCAGCCCAGTGAGAGGTGGGACTTTTAGCTTTGGGACCACCCCTGAGTAATCAGGAAGTCCGTATATGTTCTTTGTCTCTGTGGGGGCTGGAAGTCTCGGCAGGGATGCAGAACGCCGGACCTTGCGTGACAATGTCCCGGCAGGGGTCCCCAGGAACTGGGACCCGCATGTCTATGAGCATAAGGGGGGGCTTGAGCAATCTGCAAGGCGTCGTTGTGTCCCTGCAGGGGGGCCAAATGGTCAAAATGCTTCATCAATTCACAATTTTTTTTTTTTTTTTTTTTTTTACAGTGGAGTACATCATTTTAGTAATAGTTTGAGTGATACATATGTTTGCAAGTAAACCTTAGACATGTGGTCGGAAACCAAATAACAACAAGCCAACAAAGCAAATTCAAAAATCAAGTAACCAACGTGTCCTAACTGTTCTTTAAACCAATGAAACAAACTACTTATGACAGGTGTATGTAACATTTTGGCAATATCTTTCAAGTGATGCGTTATTTCTTGGACTGTGGCATTGCGGGTATAAATGTACAACATTCAGTTTTAATGACAGCACAAGTTCCCCCTTGAGAAGCTAATAAATCCATCATCCCTAAAGCAGTCATTTCTTGTGAGAGCATAGGCATGTCTTTTGCAGTGGTGTTGGCTAATCTTCAACTGCATGGGATAAATATCTTATCTGTTCCAAAGCTGCCATGACTCCGTAATTTGGAACGAGGGCACCAAAAAATCTTGTCCATGGTGTTTGTGTGTGTGTGTACAATTCTCTTCTAACAATGTGAACGATTCTCATGGCTGGTACCGCATGGCCCAGACCACATATTCCAGACCAACCGTTTGGAAGATATTCACAAGCCTTCACGCCACAAATCCAGTAAACATCCTTTGGTAGAGGTATGGAACAGCGATTAACCATTGTAGCAAGGTAGCTATAATAGTGGATTTTGGCTGGTTTTAGGCTTAACAAGCGGTTCTTCAGAAGGAGAGCATGTGGAGTCACAGTTTGGCCTGTGCTGCTCCTTTGCTCCTTTGCTCCCCTGCTCCCCTGCTCCCCTGCTCCTCTGCAGAGGTCCCAGGTGCTGGAGCTCAGCTACTTCTGGGCAGGAAGAAGAAGGAATCGGCTGGTTTCCGCTGCATGGTCGAGGAGTTGTGTTCTTGCAGTGGGATGCGTGGAACCAGGTTAGACGCCCCTCACACTTGACGGCGGTGTTGGTGGTGAGCAGGACGTGTTGAGGTTTAGACCAGCGAGGTTTCAGGGCGTTTTTCCGTCGGAACTCCCTGACGCAGACCCAGTCGCCGGGTTGGAGGTTATGGCACGGTTTGTGACTAGGAGGAGACTGGACAGCTTTTACTTGTCTGTGGATTGACTGGACAGCAAAAGTTTAGAGTACAACAGAATGATATCATGGATTCATCCATGGCATGGAAGTCCATCTTCTTCATATATACAGAACTGAATTGCTTGGTATGGTCATAGGTCTACCCATAATCCTTTCATGAAGCGTGAGTTTTGTGCTTCCTAATGGGTGTTAACAGGTGTCAACATTGTCCATTTAAGTCCAGTTTAAAATTCTCTGCACATACAAAAACATTTTCATACATGAACATTTTCATACAAGAATAATTTCATATCCCTCACATAATGTCTATTTGCAGAGCTTCAAAAAAAATCACGGTGGGGGGAAGTGTTGATAATGTTTGCAATATTTTTATAGGATGCAAATCTTGGAGCTTATCAGTCTTTCAACACTATCTGACACATTCCCCCTTTTTCTCATCTGTGATTGCCAACTGTGATCAACTATTCACGTGTACAAGGATGTGGGTGCAACAACGCGGCCGTCGTTGCTGACCCACAAATTATTTACATTTTTACAACCATGGGAATGCTACAATCCGTTTTTTTCTTCACCTCAGTAGTCTTCTTGTAGGAGAGCTACATCATTAGGAGAAACCAGGTCGTTAGCGGGTATAGAAGGGCAAAGTTTTACATAGACAGGTAAGCCAAATTTGGCAGTTTCTTTTGCTGCATGGTCAGCTGAAGCATTGCCTAGTGAAAACAGGGTTGGACTGGGTGTGGGCTTCACATTTAACAAAGCAATAGATGAAGGTAGTTGACAGGCTTGTAACAGTTCACCAATCAATTAACCACATTTATCTCCGAGGATGAAATAAATCCTTGGTTCGCCCAAAAATATAAAATCTATAAAATACAATATACACAACCAAAAGCATATCTGGAATCTGTATAGATTGTAACAGTTTTACCTTTTGATCAGTATATAGTTTCATCTACTTGGGTGGAGCTGGAGATGGAGGGCGCTTTCAACAATTAAGAATTATCACAAATTGTATAACCTGCGTATGGTATTCCATTTTTATAAGCAGAGCCGTCAGTGAGGAAAACAGGAAAGGTCAGGACGAGTGTTAAAGACAGAGGTGTCAAAAGTATTCACATTCATTACTCAGGTAGAAGTATAGATATTAGAGTTCAAAAATACTCCTGTAGAAGTTGAAGTATCAACTCAAAATTTATTTATTTTATTTTATTTATTTTTTTTTCTCAAGTAAAAGTATAAAGTACTGGTTTCAAGAGTACTTAAAGTATAAAAGTAAAAGTAATATAAGCGGGGAAAAACCATTAAGGCTAAAAGCCATTGAAAATGAATGCATCTTAGTATAATGCAAATATATTAAAGAACCATATATGTGTACTATTGAGCATTAACATGTGTTTCAGAGAGCAGACACGTACAAACCAAATATGTTTATACTTCTCATCCAACCACAACCAAATTCACTCTATCCGGATGGCACAATTTAACTGGATAGTTTTGTAAAGGCCCAAATGAAATAGAGTAAGGCTGTTTTTTAAAACGTAAGGAGTAAAAAGTAAAGATAATTGCGTGAAAATGTAAGGAGTAAAAGTAAAAACCGTCTGAAAAATAATTACTCCAGTGAAGCATACACAACCAAAAGTTCTACTTAAGTAAGGTAATGAGGTATTTGTACTTCGTTACTTGACACCTCTAGTTAGAGATTAGTTATACATGCATTCAGAGACGTTATAGTAGGCCACAGACAGATTTCCATGCACTTACATGATGAATTTTACCATAGGCAGGATAAGATTATGTAAATTGGGATGTTCTGATTTGGCTCACCCCAATGGGAGCCGATCATTGGCTGTTTCCTCTGCGCCTCCTCTCAGCGCTCAACCTGTGTAGGAAACACTTTTGAAAAAGACTTTAGTATTTTCATACATTTCAGATTCTTTTTTTTTTTGCGTTATCCAGGCCTACCCTTTGTGGAGGGCAATTAGCAAATATATATTTTGCATGTACCCTGGAGGGAATCCATCAATCTGATCTCGTGACAGACCACAATTCTCTTTTGCTGTCAAAATTGTTTTAGCATAAAGTTCCCTGGGATTATCAATTTTCCCTTTGAACTGTTAAGGCAATAAATACTGTGAAAAAAGGTCTGAGCTTGCTCTGGTGTGATTTTGGCAACAGCTGTGGGATTAAAAGGGAATTCTACAAGCATCAAGTACTTTGCGCATCAAGTACTTTACTTTTCAAATCATGTGGCAAAGTTAGTTTAACCGCTGTTTCCTCTAGCCATTTTGTTTATTAATTTAAAATCTCTTACCATTATTTGGCTCCAAATTTTGTAGGCAACAGATCTTGGATTTTTGTAAAATCCAGTCGTCATCAGAAGTGTCATCGTCATTTGATTCTTTAATCAGTTTCACCGGATAAAGGTTTTGATTTTATCATTTAACTGGTTCTCTAATTTCTTTTTCGTCTGCGTTGTGTTTTTAAATCCTTGTAGTAGAGCCATCAGCTTTTTATTTAGATCAGTAAGCGAAGCTATTTGAGATTCTGCATTACGGCGTCTACCTTCATCCCTCCACAAATCTGAGGGAGTTTGAAGTGCTTTTTAGTTATTTTAACAATATTTAATACTAACTAAGTAACAAACAAAACTAACAAATAAAACTATCGGTACCGTGATTACCATACATGTGTTTAAAGAACTGAAAAACTTCCCAAAAACTTTCCAACTATCAGTCTACCTGAGCATATAAATCATTCCTGTTGATGCAAAGAAGAGCGAGTCGATTCTTGCAGAAATGAAATATACTCCATTTTGGGAGAGCGTGTCATCCCCACGTCTATTTCTCACAAATATATCAGTGTTCCAACACTTACGGACCCCACGTCCTGCATATGCATAAGAATAGTCCCCCTGGACTATCTTTTTATTGGTACCAGACCAACCATGGCGCTCTTGGCCATTTCTCTCTTTAATGTTACCCGAGATATTAAACCTTTTTTTAGAAGAGCGAGTCAGATTCTTAAGGCAGGAGAAGCAGAACATTCTCACAACACAATCAAATTCAAGTGTTATGAAATTGTCAGCATTCCTAAAACATCTCTACAATAACCTTCCCAATAACACAAAATAATAATAAAAAATATAACCTTCACAACCACACAGCGGACTTACCTAAATTTAAGGATAACGTCAACTTTCTCTGGCACTCCAGTTCACAGACTTTCGACAACAGTCCAGAAACAATAATTTGGGATTTAAATGGATCCCTTACCTTTGAAAATTTAGATAGAGTCGCTGGTTGTGTCGTTGGTCTGGAAAAGGAGTTTCCGTCGAAGGTTTATTGTCAATCCGGGTCGCAGCGCCAAATTGTTGTGGAATTTATCAAAAACCAGTTCAGAAGTCCGCTCGTGGTATAGAGAGGTTTTAATCAGTTCAGCCGGCGGTCGACATAACCATCGCAGATCGAGTCTGTATTTGGTGTGTCGACACCAATTGCTTTGTCCAAAGGGTTTTTATACAAAAGTTACAGGAATAAACCAGCCCAGTGAGAGGTGGGACTTTTAGCTTTGGGACCACCCCTGAGTAATCAGGAAGTCCGTATATGTTCTTTGTCTCTGTGGGGGCTGGAAGTCTCGGCAGGGATGCAGAACGCCGGACCTTGCGTGACAATGTCCCGGCAGGGGTCCCCAGGAACTGGGACCCGCATGTCTATGAGCATAAGGGGGGGCTTGAGCAATCTGCAAGGCGTCGTTGTGTCCCTGCAGGGGGGCCAAATGGTCAAAATGCTTCATCACTATAAATGTAATCAAAACGCATTTTTATGCAGAAACTAACTCAAAATATTGATATTATTCACTAAAAAATAAGAAATGTCCGCCATGTTTTTTTGTTTGATTCAGTCCGCAAATGACGACGAAAAGCATTCTGGGAAATTTCTCTAGCCCTCGGTCAGCGAGTCAGTATCTGAAATCCCTAGCTTTTAACGGGTAGATTCATACACACTAGCCCTCGTTATGTCCACCACCTCTACATGCAAAGAGGAATTGGGACAGCACTACCCTCACGGGAATGTACAAAATGTAGGGGTAGGGATGAAAAGTAGGGGTAGTGGGAGTATTGGGACTGGCCCTTAGAAACCCATGAAACAATGCAACTGATGTCACTGCTTACCTCACACCCTCTTGCTGTCAGACTTGGCGCTGCAGAAGCCGCAGATTTTAATGAAAATGCTGGGCTGCCAGCGTGGCGACACCTCCAGATCACAGAAAACCGCCGTGACTCACATTGTTGTCGCTCCAGAGGCCCCAGGTGGCTCGGCCCCGGCCTCCCGCGGCCCACTCGTGCTCCTCCTGACTCCAGGACTCAACAGAAGTCTTCTGAGGAGCAGGCCTCGTATCAATCACTCACATTTACGACAGAGCCTTTAGCTCGCTGCGCCTCGCTCTCGGTGTCCCCTGAATCTTTCAAGCTGAAGGAATTGTTAACACTTGCCTCGAGCAGCGGCTACTAAGCCCTCCAAAGAGCCCGCTAACATGCCAAGACCTTGAAATGAATTTAGTGGTTTCTCATTATGCATTTGTGGTTGGAAGACGAGTGTTGCCAGTGAATGGTGGAACAATATACTAAGCCAGGTGCAGCAGTAAAGATTTAAGCCGTCTTCAGGACCAACTGTAACATCGGGGAGTTCTGGGCTTCTCCACTTTTTCCTTTTTAGGTTTGTAACTTGTAAGAAATCTGACAAGAGCGTCTCAGACCAAGAGGAACAAACTGTCAGTGCAGTTTCTGTTCAACATTCCCATTATTCAAAGTAAGGGTCATGCAGTCGGAGCCTTTTGCATTCAGAATATATCAGGATGGAGCTTTTTCCCTCCTGTGAAGTTTGATTTAATTGAAGGAAACATGTAAGACATATTATTATAATCCAGTTGTGCTTTGGTTGTGTTTTATGATGCTAAGTAGGCTACATACTTCCTGTTGGTTGTTCCTGTAAGGTACACGTTGGCTCATGCAGGTGAAAACACAAGGGAAATCTTCAGGCAGATAAACTCAACTATGTTCATCTCATTCATTCAGATAAACAACAAGAAGTACATTTGTAAAAGAAAAATGATGCTCAAAATCAGAAAAACTGAGCTTTTCTTTATTTATAATTTATAATTAAAAGTGTTGTACAAGAAGTCTACGGAAGAGTATTAGGAGAAAAATAAAAATTATATTTTATAGGAGGAATATTTTTTTTTCATTATGCACTTCGAGAAAAAAGGCGAAATTTCGAGAATAAAGTCAACCTTCTGAGACTATAACAAACAGCGTTACTCTCTTTACAAAATGCCTCGTAGGCCTATAGATGAACTGATGAAACTGTACTTCAGAATTGGCTTCAGTAACAAAGAAATTCTTTCTCTTTTAGTTCATAAAGACGGTGTAGTTATCAGTATTAAGATTCTCCTAACTGTGTTTGATGGGCCAGAGGAGACATTTCGACTTTATTCACAAAATTGTATTTCGACTTTATTCTCGAAATTTTGACTTTATTCACGAAATTTCGACTTTATTCTTGAAATTGTATTTCAACATTAATCTCGACATTTCGACTTTTGTGCACAATAAAAAAAAAAATGTCACCTCTCAAATATTTTTTCTCCTGGCCCTTTATACTTTAATACTTTACAGGAGTTTCATGTTTGAACATCTTACATCCTTTAGCCTCTCCAGTAACATATTTCAAAACCAATGTTGACATGAGCAGATTGAGCTGGAAATGAAGAGCAGTGGCCTTCTGGGTCAGCTGGGCCTGCTAGGTCTGCTAGGTCTGCTAGGTCTGCTAGGTCTGCTAGGTCTGCCGCTCCTCCCATCCCACCGCTGGAAAACGTACCGAGCCAGTTGCAACGGGGTGGAGGCGGGCCTCAAGGCTGAATTATGGTTCTGCGTTAAATCAATGCAGAGCCTACTCCGTAGGGTACGCGGCTACGTGGGAGTCTCTCCGTAGCCTACGCCGTAGCCTGACCTGCACCTCCCAAAAAATGTAACTACGCGTGGCGGCGACGCAGACCCAACACAGACCGAGAGGGCTGTGATTGGTTTGCTTGGTAGCAACACATTTACGGTTCCGATTCGTGAAGCAGTCGTGAACTTTCAGAGCTCTTTTCTTTGTGCGTGTGTGATTTATTTATTTTTATTTTTTTTGTTTTGTTTTGTTTTTTTGCACAATAGTTGTCCTTATCTCTTTGATTCACTGTGACCGGAAAAACCGGAAGCTAAACAAAGTATCAACTAGTGCTCTGGGGGGGTACTGCACCGCGGAGAAATGGAGTGACGGAGAAGTCTGTAGGGTTCACGACGGCGTCACGGCAACGGCGTGTCCTCTGCGTTGGTTTAACGCAGAACCTTAAAGGGGACCTATTATGAAATACATGTTTTCTCTGTCTTTAACATATATAAAGTGGTCTCCCCTCAGCCTGCCAACTCAGAGAAGGAGGAAAGCAACCAAATTCTGCAGTGTCTGTACAGCCGCCCGGATGAGCCGTCCAGTGTGATGTGAATCTACGAGCCGTTCACATTCTGCTCCCGTCGTTACGTAACCAAAATGCGATTTACATCGGTCGGCCTCCGATGCGTGAAACCACGCCCACAACTAACTCCGGAGCTTCCGCCATTTTTTCGTAGCGGTGTATCGCGTCATTCAGGCAGCCAATCAGCACAGAGCCTCATTATCGTAGCCCCGCCCACTCAGAATCCTGCATAGATAATGAGGTTAGAGAATGGGAAGATAAAGACATGGCTCAGAGGCTGAATTTCTAATTTATTTAGCAAAAACAATCAAAAGCTTGTTTTTAAGACATTCAAGGCCTGTTTCAAATAGGTATTAGATGCCATAATAGGTCCCTTTAAATCAGGCTTCAGGCGGGGACTCGTGCAGGAGCATCCACGAGCCACCGTTCACCTCAACCAAGATGCTTGTAGAAGTGGAACCGACACCTCGTACCGGCAGGTTTTGCTGCTAAACCGCCCCCCCGCTCCTCGCCGGCGCTCCTCCTCCACATGTCGGACATCCTGCCAGTCGGGTGGTCATTCCGCCGACGTCACCCTCTTTGCTCCGCCGATCCTGTCCAGGGGCCGTCTGCAGGAGTCGGTACCGCCACCTGGACATCCCAGTAGAACCCACTGGAGCCAGACCGATTTAATTTGTTTGTATTGAAAAGGAAAGGAGTTGGATGGCTGGCCAGGCTAAACAAAGTCAGGGGTGTCTCCCTTCTTCTTTTCTTTTTCACGCCTTTGCTCCAGTTGCTCTCTCCAGCGTTGTGCTCACGGGCCGATGGACCGGGCCTCGGTACCGAGCATGGACTTCATCAGCCAGGCTGCTGTTAAACAGCCCACTGCCCTGCCAGCTTGTCTCAGCCCGACACCGAGGATGGCGAACTCCTCTCACCTGTCGCGCTAATGTAAATATTTTCAATTGACTTACACAATTTGGAAGACAATCTGTGGACAATTTCACACTCGCCCAAGAGGAGGGCCAAGGAAAGATCTGCTTTATGTTCCTCCGCCTGCTCCCTCCGCCTCGCTCTCCCTGGAGCCGCCTGGCTTTTTCTCCCCAGAACATTTTGCTCTCTTACGACTTTTTTTTCTTTTCTTACTCTGGATATTTTTCCTTTAGTCCATCTATTAAAGCAAGTGCTTAAAATGAAACAGTAAACGTCCAGCAGTGACAAAACTCAGTTTTGTTTTTCATAGTTTAATTTTTAACGATTGCTCTTTAATTTGTACGCGCTGTAAAGCCGTAACTTGTGCGAGAGGAATCCCAAATATTAACATGATCATTGCAACGATATTAATTCAGTCCCCTGCAGCTGAAGCTGCATGCTGCAGACACAAACTCAGCTGTTTATACATGTGGATTCAAGTTATGAAAGTATTACAAATATGATAAAGATCTGATCCATATGTGTTGGGAGAATAAAAACCTTCAGCTGCTGTAGTTGAAACATTGATCATGTAAATGTATCAAGAGAAATGTATGCTGATTTTGTTTATTTTAAACTGATTTTTAAAGGTTTTTACAAGCCTGGGTCAGACAAAAACTGTGATTTGTGTATATATTGAAGTTTTTTAGGCTTATTTTGTCTCGTGAGCTGAATTTCTTTCTTTTCTTTTTCAATTTAATGTAGTGAAGAATCAGTAGTTAATTTTTTCAGATTTCCAGCTTGTGATTGGGCAGATAGACTACCGCCGTTTTTACTCCTCCCCTGTGTTCCAGGTCTGAAATGCATAAATAGACGATATTCACCAATTAAATGTAGTAAAAACACGACATATCTTGCGTTTATTACACGTGAAAGCAATTTTAATCAGAGTAACTGTTAGAATTCCTCTTTTTTTTTTCTGTAATTGTCCAACCTTTTCAGATTAGGCTTGCAGTTTACAAGGACTGTTCTTATTGCAGCTCATTTACAGTCTTTAGCGTGTACCGAGGCTCTCTTTTGAGAAAAGGGCTCAGCGAAAGCTCCGCTCCGACCTTAAGAGAAGCAAAGTCTGCAGCATTGCCGGAGTTGCAGACGGGACACAGCCCTCGGTGCCTGATTTGGCTTCGGCCCTGTTATTTTTCCACTCTTTAGCCCAGCACCTTCCCCGCACATTGTTTTTGTATCAAACATCCCCCGTTCCTAAAGCTCTCTGCTAATGCCCGAGGCCGGTTCTTCATTAAAGTGAACACACATGTCCAAGTACCCACTAATGAACGACCTGCTGCCCACCTCACAGAACCTGAATGAAGTCTGAGATCTGTTTCAAAGTCAAATCAAGATGCTTATCTGGGCGGTTTGTACATTTCGGGGGTAAATCAGCCAATGAAAATATATTTTTACATACTGTATGCATAGTTTGACCAAACCGCTGATGGTTTTGAAAGAAATCTGATTATTTAACTTGACAAAATGCTTCATGGATTTCCACATCTCCCAGTAACTTGACACAATGAACTCACGCTTGAAGTTTTTTGATCATTTTGAGAGTTTCAACTGTGTGGTTCAGCCCCAACATGTGTCATAAGTGAATATTTATCCAATGGGTATCCAAATATGTAAAACTGGGAATATTTATGAAAACGTTGAAACTGTTGAAAACCTGCACGGTGAATGAGCTACACTGCAAAAACTCAAAATCTTACCAGGAATATTTGTCTTATTTCTAGTTAAAATGTCTCATTTTTAGTCAAAAAATCTCATTACACTTAAAACAAGAGTCATTACCAGAAAAATAACTTGTTATTTGACAATTTTCACCTGTTTCAAGTACATTTTCACTTGAAATAAGTAGAAAAATCTGCCAGTGGGAGAAGATTTATTTACTTACTTATTTACTTCTCATTACAAGCAAAAAAATCTTGTTCCACTGGCAGATTTTTCTACTTATTTTAAGTGAAAATCTACTTGAAACAGGTGAAAATTGTTGTTTTTTCCAGTGATGAGTTTTGTTTTAAGTGTAATGAGATTTTTTTTGACTAAAAATGAGACATTTTAACTAGAAATAAGACAAATATTCTTGTTAAGATTTTGAGTTTTTGCAGTGTATGGTGACTTAGCTGCACCAGAGCCGTACCTGAAAGTTACGAGGCCTCTCGATATTAAAGGCCGCCTTTTTCTAATGAGAGCCGTAATGAAGTCTGACACTTTTAGTGGCGAAGCAATCTGTGAGGACAGACGGACGCAGGGAGGAGGGAGAAGCACATAAACGTAATGCAAAACGCTGGAAAATGTTGCTGCTGTATCGCAGCATTGTTAGGAACAAACAATGCACAAAGAGGTGCCGTGGCTAAGGTGAAGCGGCGGGGCGGGGCGGGGCGCTGCCTCTGCCTGTGAAAGAGCGGGGCGGTGGGTCCCAGGGCCCCTTTGGCAGGCGGCGCTGCAGCTGGAACGAGCCGTAATCGCCGTCTGAGGCATTCTGAAGAAGGTTTGCTGCCATGCATGGCTGAGGCTGTAAGTGGTGGGCACGGCAGCCGTGGACAAGTGAAAATGGTTTTACAAGTGTGAAGAATTGCAGCCGTCGGTAATAGCCGGGGTCTGAGGCGTCCCCCCCCCGCGCGCCAGGGCCCTGGTATCCACATTCAGACTCAAGCAGACAATCGTGTGTGGAGGTTTGCGGCTTGCTGGGCGGACTGTCTGCACCACGGTGATAGGGGCTCATAAAAGACCCAGTATAAGCAGCGCTCTGCCACCGTCAGCACCTACAACAACATTGGGCCAGAGCCTTGTTCAAACAGAGCCGCTACATTCCTTCAGCACTCCTGAAACAAATTCAAAATGAACTCTATTTCCTCATCTTGCTAAATCCCCCAAAGATCTTGGCCCTGAGGATCCCGGGCTGTTTTTTTCTGAAAAACTGTCTCTTCAGTTAAGACGGATTGATGTCTTGCGCTTGAGCATGTGCTTGTTTATACGAGGCGGTTTCCACTGAAGCCCAGATTGGCCCGTGTTGTCATTTTCAGATTAAAAAAAAAAAAGTTTTATTGTCATTTAATGTAGAGTTTAAAAAAAGCGAACTGAGGAAACAGCTTTTATCACTTCCAGAAGTCAGAAAATGAGATTAAAAACCATGTGTTAGTGGGTGCAGGAGGAGAGGGAGCGCCTGGGCTGGGAAAACACCCGGTGTCCAGAAAAATGAGACCTGAAAGAGCCTTGAGCTCCACACCTATTGTCAGGTTGTGGCTCGGAGCTCCTCCTTCCCGCTCAGGGAAACGCAGGAGCAGCGAGATTCCTCCCGAGGAAACAGGAGCGTTCTTTCTCTGAAGCACTTGTTGGGTTTTTCTTCTTCTTCCCGCTCTTCCAGTCCTTCCCATCCACCTCTGTTTCCACCTAATCCACACCACAGAGTGAACTCATTGTCCGTTTGTTTTAGAGGAGCGGCCTGCTAAACACATTTGCCTGGAGAAACGAATTTCCAATTGGGTTTGATGCGATTGTAGTGTCTGCCCAGAACTCGAGGCATGCAAGGAATCTCGAGCCCAGATGAAGCCCCGTCTCTAACTGTCCACACACTGAGACCCAGCGCCAGGGCCTGCACTTGTAACTGTAAAACTGATCACCTGTCCTGGTCATTTATCATTTATTTATTTAATTATTTATATATTTATTTTAAACCACTGGTAGGAGTTATTGCTTATTTCTTTCTCCTTAAGACAGGAAAAGCCCTTTCCTGTCCGACAGCTACTTCCTTCAAAGACTTGAATACACAAGTGTCGACCATTGTTAAGCGTCGCAGACGCACGCTCAGCTTTATGAGCCTCCCATTAATCAATACATCATTAACACTCGATTGTCTGTGCTGCTTTGCTTCGCTCTCCTACTCGCCGCCTCCTTTCCCCGACCGAGGATGTGATGGCAAATCCAGCTGCCTGGCAACGGTGCAGAGACGCTTTTTCAGAAGTATTTTTTACATTTTATTTTACTTTCTCTGGGAGCCCGGTCTCATCTTCTACCAAAGAAAACAGAAGAGCTGGACGAGGCTCAGCTGGAACTGAAACGTCCTGTGTTTAATAACTGTCTTTGCTCAGACCTTAGCTCAAATGAATACCACATTAAAAGAATGCTACTTATAGCACAACTGCAAATATTTAGGCAAAAACTCTTATCTGTGTCTCATGTATGTATTACATAAGCGTCTATATATATATGTATGTATATATATATATATATATATATATATATATATATATATATATATATATATATATATATATATATATATATATATATATATATGTATATATATATATATATATATATATATATATATATATATATAAATATCCTTCTTTTTAACTTTAACTGCTACTTTTATTTTGTTGTACTTTTTTTGTTTTGCTTGCGATGTATTGACTTTAATAGGCCATTGAATATTTATATATATATATATATATATATTGTACTTTCTTTTTAACTTGAAAACAATCATAAACCTCAATTACATCATCTGCTACTTTTATTTTGTTGTACTTTTTTTGTTTTGCTTGCGATGTATTGACTTTAATAGGCCATTGAATATTTATATATATATATATATATATATATTGTACTTTCTTTTTAACTTGAAAACAATCATAAACCTCAATTACATCATCTGCTACTTTTATTTTGTTGTACTTTTTTTGTTTTGCTTGCATTGTATTGACTTTAATAGGCCATTGAAAATGTAATTTAAGAAAATAATTTAGTTACATGCATATCCTTGTAATTTCATTGCACAACATTTTTTAAGTTTAAAAAAAAACAAACTGAGGACCCAACGACTATGTAGGAACAACGTAACATGAAGTCAAATTTACAAAAACACCACACAGTCACGCTCGTCTCTCATCTTATTAAAGTCAGCCTGACGTTTTTCCTCCTGTAACCATTTCTGCGCTCCAAGTAACGTCTAACAGGAACTGTCGTGTCTTCGTAGGAATGAAAGAAAAGGCTTTTTATCTGGTTTTATTGGCGAGGAGCAGGTTTTTATGCCGTGTATCCTTGTTGATCTTCTCACAGGACCCACAGGTGTCGGCATGAACGAACTGAAGAGGAAGCTGTTGATCTCTGACCCTCAACACTTCGGTGTGACCATCCCACGTAAGTCCACTCCCCTCGTCCAGCTCAGCGTGTGTTTCTGCACAAACCAATGTGCATTGAGCTTTAAATCATCTATTAATCTTTCTTCTGTATTGCTAGATTTTTTTTTTTTTTTCATGTATTCATTTTCTTCTGGTAACATTTTTCTCAAATCACATTTTACATCATTTACTTGTTACACTATCTTCTGGCTTTGTTTGTGGGCCTTTCTAGATGTTTAATCATGGAAATATTGCATCCAGAAGCTTTTAAAACTATTTAAATAAGCAAAAAGTATTCTTTATTTTTGGTAAGGTGTCAACTTAAAAAAAACAACCTCACTTTCTTTTCTTTTCCTTCTCTCGTGCAGAGTAAGAACTGTCACCAGAGCCAAGAGAAAGAGCAAACTAAGATCTTTCTGCTTTTGGAGAAAAGTGATACATTTTCAACAAAAACTTTGTCATGTTTTCTTCTTTTTTTTTACTTTCTCTGTGACACGAAGGCAGTTTTTGGTGCTAAAATTGTCCTTTTATGAGCGTTGTAACAGCAGTACGTGTCGACGTAAATGTCAACCTTCTCGTAAAGATCGCATAACCAGACAGAAAACAAGTCCTGAGGAGGAAACATCCTCCAACCTCCCGAAATACTGAAGGACTGACAGCACAGTTGTGTTGCCGTGGAGACGTTTCCTCCCTCTCCTCCCTCCTAAATCCTAACCAGGACTCCTGCTGTGCATCCGTCCACCAACACAACTGAATTAGAAACAGTCCCAGAGGGACGCGAGCCCCGGTTTGCCCAGAAACAGAGTCAAATAACCCCTTCGGACGAAGGATGGTAAGTTCACTCGTTCCAGTTTCTTTTTGCGTCGACCTGAGATCTAAACATCTGCTCTCGGCGCTCGTCCCGCCGATGCCCAGGCGGTCGGCTCTCCTCCCGTGTAATTGTCAGCTTTTCACAGTCCGCCTGACAAGCTCCAAATGATGGAGGAAACCGTTTCTCTGTCTCTTGAAGACATGCCATTCCACTGCTTCATACACTGGCGACACACTCTGCTCTCTTTCTTAATCCACACTTTTTTCTCTCATTTTTCTCTCCTCCTCTGCCTCTTCCCCATTTTTTGATTCCCTTTTAAGGTCCCACCAACAGCTTTTGCTGTAAATCTGAACACCATCCAACTTTGGATTTCCAACACTTTGCCAGCAGTTCTTTTTTTGCAGCCCTCGAACGTCCCAAAGCTAGCACGTTGGGACGGATAAATCTCCGTGGTTTGTACTCGTACGGAGGGCAAAGGTGCTATTAATTGCGTAGTTATCATCTGGGGCTAGTAGCGGCGCTGCAACATGGCTGTAAAGGACGCTGGAGGACCGCTGATGGTGACGGCTGTCTGTTACATGCAGTCTGCAGCCGAGATCTCACACTTTAAATGTCCCTGGCATTCAAGTCTAATTGGGAAAGGCTGTTGTTTTTTTTTCCACTATGTCTGTTAAATATGACCTGTGATGCTATTTTTTTTTAGTCGAAGCTCAAACACTCGTCCGGCACGAGGCCTGGCTCCCACTGAGAGGAAAGAGACTCGGAAAGCATCCCCTCTCTCTCTCTCTCTTTCTCCTTGTAATGTTCAGTCGCTGCCAGTGGACACATGGATGTGTTCAACACTTAGTGTTATTTCAGATTAAGCCCAAAAGTGTTACCCTGTTGTGTTAATTAAAAACCGGAGTTAGGGAGACCACCGCCTTGTGGTCCCGGTTTTTAAAACGTTTTTTTTTTTCTCCTCCCCTCCCCTTTCTCCTCCGCTTGTCGCTGTAAAATGTAAACCAGCCGTCTACGAAACAGAAGGAGCGCCGCACTAGGCCATTAGGAGTCCAGGGTTAAACGTTTTGAGTCCCATCCAGGCTTACAGATATTTTCCGTGATTTACGAATGAACGGATCCACATTCTTTTGTTGCACTGTAATTATATTTTGTGCCACAAAGCAGATGCAAAAAATAATGCACGTGGATGGTGCGGGTCTAAAAACCGAAAGGGCTGCTCGGCTTCTCGCACATTTATGAATGGAAGCATTATTAATGGCAGTAGTAGGTTATCTGATGACAAGTCTGCCTCCGTCACCGATGCTCCGTGTCCTCAGAGTGGATCTACAGCTGTCTGCCTTCGTAAGGAGCATTATAGGAGCCACATCACTGGTTTTCCATGAACCCTGTAGAGTAATCTGGACTGCTTTTTAAGGAGAAGCAATAGTCCACCCGGGGGGGGGGCGGGGGCGGCCTCGACGCGATGACCAAGCGAACAGCTTGGAGGAGAGTGCAGCAGAACTTGGCGGTTGCGTCTGCAGGTGATAAAAGTTTAATAGTTTGTTTTGGAGCTGGCCGGCGTGTGTGAGGGGTGTAAACCTGCCCCCCCTGACCTCCTGAAAGGAGCCGGGGTGTGAGCCGATCCCGTGACCCCCTCACGAGGGCTCCCCGCTCACGTTCCCTCCACGTGCCGCCTCCACCACCTCTTTTACAGGCTGGTTTTATCGTGTATGTCCAGATAAATGCAGAGCTGACCTTAATGAGAGCACTCGCTGCAGCTTCTGTTCCTGCAGGCACGTTACAGGACACAAATCTAACAAGACACGTTCCCTGCTGAATGTCTGGTAGGCAGCAGGCGTGTGGTGCTGCCCCACTCCTGCTCGTGCACTTCACACAGTTACATATATAAGGGCTGGCATGGCCCGTTCTGCCGCTTTTAAGACTTCCAGCATCGTTATAATGTGGCTCCGTTGAGAACTGTTTCTTCTCCAGAAGTGAGTCAGACAGTCTGGGTTTGAGGTAATCACGAAAATAAGTCCTCTCTCTTTCTCTCTCTTTCTCTCCCTCTCTCGCTCAGACACCAGTCGGCCCAAGAGGAACCACGAGAGTGAAAGTGTGGAGTACCACTTCATCTCCAAACATCTCTTTGAGACGGACATCCACAACAACAAGTAGGCAGGCCTGTGACGGGCTTATGATAAATAAACGAATGACACACTGCCCTGGTTTGAATGCGCAGCGTCTACTACGGATGGGCGATATTTTACCGTTCACTATTTACCGTCAAAAAAATTCCCCACGGTAAGAATTTGTCATCTCGCGGTAAAAAGGATAAATTCCCGTTGATGTTTTTGTGTAAAACTGATTTATAGTTCTGCGTTAAATCCACGCAGAACATATGTGAAGGAAGGAAGGAAGGAAGGAAGGAAGGAAGGAAGGAAGGAAGGAAGGAAGGAAGGAAGGAAGGAAGGAAGGAAGGAAGGAAGGAAGGAAGGAAGGAAGGAAGGAAGGAAGGAAGGAAGGAAGGAAGGAAGGAAGGAAGGAAGGAAGGAAGGAAGGAAGGAAGGAAGGAAGGAAGGAAGGAAGGAAGGAAGGAAGGAAGGAAGGAAGGAAGGAAGGAAGGAAGGAAGGAAGGAAGGAAGGAAGGAAGGAAGGAAGGAAGGAAGGAAGGAAGGAAGGAAGGAAGGAAGGAAGGAAGGAAGGAAGGAAGGAAGGAAGGAAGGAAGGAAGGAAACATAAATTCCCGTTGATAACGTTTTTGTATTGGTATTTTTTTTATCATTATCGGGATAAATGCCAGAAATGATCGTGATAAATGTTTTAGTCCATACCGCCCATCCCTAGCGTCTACTCTTGTTCTGCTACACATGTTTACTGTGTCAAAAGTGTCTATTTTAAAAAGACAGAAGCTGCTCCCGCAGCTGAGGGACAAGAACAATCTAGATGTATTTGGTTTTTGCAGAAATGTGTTTCATGTGAGCGAAACATTCAAAAGACAAGAACTTTCAGAAATGTTCACAATACCAGAGTTTTGTGCCTTAAATGCTGTTTTTGTTTAGTAAACTCGTGAGGCCACTTCTATGCACCTCGCCTCCACACAGCAGGGCCCTCGCCGCGCCGTGCGGTCCAAAAGTCACCCTCAGACTACACAATTTTAAGCTCAAGTTTCAAATAGTTGAGCTCACAGACAACAGCCATAAATCAGAGGAAAATCAGCACCCTTCAGTCAGCAGCCAGTCATTATGTGTGAAACACTCGCAGATCCATCTCTGAGCCATCCCGGGCTGCAGACGGCCGTCTTGCATGTTGATGGTCCGGAGCGTCTGAGCTGCAGCCAGTGAGACAGTAAGTCGTGGGGTGAAGGACCCAGGAAGCGAGGCGGGTCAATAATGAGACGACGACGAAGACGAAGCGGCAACATGGACCGCAACGAACGTTTGTAGATGTTCTGTACAAATTATGGTGCAGCTCGGTCTGTTCAAATATACAACTCCTGTTTCCCACGTGGCTTTGTGCCGTTTCCCATGTCAACTCTTACCAGTCAAACATGGTTTACAGACCAGATGAGGTGGTCAAGATCCTGAGTGTGGATCTCACGCAGTCTGGAGAACACAGTGACTAAATCCTGTTCATGGGACACCAGGTTGTGTGGTTTGAACATGTGAAGCTGAAGCTGAAATTCATATAATTTGACTCTGTGTGGCCCTGTGATGGACTGGTCACCTGCCCCGGGTGTCCCCTGTCCTGGGTATCCCCTGTCCTGGGTGTCCCCTGTCCAGGGTGTCCCCTGTCCTGGGTGTCCCCTGCCAGATAACAGCCACCACCCACTTCACCCCACCCATGACTCAACAGGATGGGCCACATATATACGAATATATGGATGGATGGAGCTCATAACTTTAAACATAACTTTAGTCTCATGACCGCATTAAATATGTTTTTCATAGAGTGTGTGAGAATTGAGCACCGGCAATTAGGCCTGTGTTGAAAAAATCGATTTTCCGATTGTAAATTGTGGCAGGGTGGAAGAGCAGCCACTCAGCAGATTGGGCACACCTGTGCCCAATCGGCCTCTCCACCCTGCCTGGCTACATAAAGAGCAGCTGCACTCCAGCAAGAGGGCTGATGGAGGAAGCTGCTGAAGGTGACGGCACGTGTGTCTTGGGTGAAAGAAGAGAATAGAGAGTTCCTGCACTAAACCCTGTGTCCTCTGTCCTGTCGGTCGACCCCCGTAGCACTAGCCTTGCTACACTGGCGCCCAACGTGGGGCCCGACAGGATGGAGGCGCTGGCACAGGGGCTGGCGGACATGGCAGCCCTGATCCAGAGCCAGGCGGAGCGGCAGACCGCAGCGATGGAGACCTGGGCACAGGTGTGCCCAATCCGCTGAGTGGCTGCTCCTCCACCCTGCCACACAACCCCATTGCCCAACTCGGGCCGGGGACCATCCAACGGAGACGTCGGTCGCCGAAGCGGATGGTCCCCGGCCTGAGTTGGGAAATGGGGGTGTGTGGCAGGGTGGAGGAGCAGCCACTCAGCAGATTGGGCACACCTGTGCCCAATCAACCTCTCCACCCTGCCTGGCTACATAAAGAGCAGCTCCACTCCAGCAAGAGGGCTGATGGAGGAAGCTGCTGGAGGTGACAGCACGTGTGTCTTGGGTGAAAGAAGAGAATAGAGAGTTCCTGCACTAAACCCTGTGTCCTCTGTCCTGTCGGTCGACTCCCGTAGCACTAGCCTTGCTACATAAATAGATTCTCATATTAATTCCTAAAAATCGATTCGTATGTCTAAAAATAGATTTTTTTTCATCATTACATTACAACCTTTGGTATTTTTTTGTTTATGTCTAAAAAAAAAATGTTTTGTTGGACACGAGAATAACTGGTGCCATGTTTTGGCCTTTAAATATGTTTAAAGGTGTGAAAACATTAAGGTTTTCAGTTATAATTGCATAAATTGTCTATATTTCATTACTTTATATTCTGTCTTCGGGTTATATTTGCATAAAATGCTAAAAACCAAATTCTCAAAAACTAAAAACCGAAATACACCGAAAATGGAAAAATAAAAAGCGATTTCATCCGTCTCTGTTTCCTCCCTGGATCTGTTTGATAATTCTGCACCACATGATGTTTCTGAAAGCAGTTCTATCAGCATTCTGGGAGGTGATTGGTCCTTACAGCATCATTAGCTGCAATACTTGCTGTTGAATCTCAATATAATACTAGTATTAATATGTTGCAGAACTACAGTCATATCATTCATGCAACAGCTGAAAAAACAGTTTTAATAACACAAACCAAATCAATATTGGAATCGAATCAAATCAAATCCTGATAATTGATTCCGAATCTTAGCAATCAGAATCGAATCAATTCTTGACATTTGAATCGATCCCCAGCCCGACCTGCAATCTAATGAACACACACCTTGTTTTCTCTATTGACCACTGGGGGCAGCGTGGCACAGACGGTACCAGCCTGGCTGGTCCGTCGCTTCCCAAACACAAGCTTCCCGCCGTGGCCTGTGTGTCCCTAACTGAGTGTGATCCGGTGATGACAGGGCCGGGCCCCGCGCTGGCAGCAGATCCCCAGACAGCAGCCCCAAGGTCTCCCGCCTCTCCTCCCCTCCTCCCCTCCTCCCCTCCTCGCCCCGGCCGCTCCGTCTGAACCCCGGCCGCACCGACACACCGCACCACGGCCGGCCTTGACGTTTGCGGCCAACGACTTGAAATGCAAGTTGTAATGGTCATTAGAGTGATGGATGCCTTTTCTACTCCATTCGCACGAGCTGAAGGAGGGGAGGCAAAAAAAGACATGTTGTTGGGAAAAAAGTGCAAAACATTCATGCACGCAAACACGCACCCAAGTGGATATGTCACAGGGGGAAGCCTGGGAGTGCATATGGTGTGTCAGTCAGGGCACGCAGCGAGCAGAGGTGGATGGATGGAGGGCTGTATATATAGGCCGTGTTGCGGCGTAGGTTCGAGGCATGCGATGTTTTCCAGGGAGTCGGAGGGGTGAGTGACAGAGCTGTGATGTGGGGCGGATGCGTGGAACACTCCGCACTGAAATTACAAGGCAGCGCAGCGGAGGAGGAGTGAGATGAACTTGTTTGCGTTATGCCTCGTTGCATGCAGCAGAAACAATGCACTCAGTGCAGAAACGAGAGGCCACAACAATGTGTGTTTAACTCGAACAACTTTCCCAAGGGAAGCCCTGTTTTCTGTCAAAATGGCAGCGGTCCAGTCCCCTCGGCACGGCCAAGCCTCTGGTGGCGAGCTTTACTGTAAGCCCTGTACCTTTTTCTTGAACAAAAACGCCCCAAAGGTGTGGGTTTTTCTCAACCCAGGCTACTGTAAGCTTTTAAATGAATGTCCTCATAACTGTATATGAGGTTTGTTTGAGACTTAAACCTCCTTTTAAAAAAAAAAGCTGAGTAAAACGTTCTTACATGAGCAATTACCATAAAACTTTACATGGCATAAGTCACACAGAGGCAGTCTTTCTGTCTGACAGTCGTCGCGAGCCGGCGGAGCATACCACAGCGTCCTAATAGCCCCGAATTCTTTCCACGTTGTTACTTTCTACTTGTTTTTTTTTTTTTTTGCTTTTTTTTCCCTCCTTGTTTCCAGTTGAAAACACTCCGGTTCCTGCTTTGTGTGACGGAGAAGAACATTTGGTGGAAAAGAGTTTGTTTGCTTGTACCCGTGAAGTTACGAGCAGCGCTGAAGTCCCTGTCCGTGAAAACGGGGGAAAGTTCTGGCCTTTTTATCGGCTTCCTGCTCTCGCCGGAGCCAGCAGGTGTTACGGATTGAATAAGTAGCGACGGAGAGTGTGTTTATTTAAGAAGAATAGATAAAATAGAGCTTTGAACACTGTCTCCACGCCAAAGTCAGACCCGTCAGCAGCTGAAAGAGACAAAATCTCAAGTAAACCAGATTCTGCAGTCGAATAAATCCCTGTTTCCTCTATTTATTACTCAACAATTGACTCATCTCCCCTTTTCTCCTCCTTTCAGGTTCATTGAGTATGGAGAGTACAAAGGGAATTACTACGGGACGAGCCTGGACTCCATACGCTCCGTCCTCTCCAAGAGCAAAGTGTGTCTATTGGACGTCCAGCCTCACGTGAGTGACTGACTCCCTCCTCCGCGTCTCATTGTTTCTCACCATCCCCGTCCTCCCCGAGGTTTCATCCCTGCGGCGTCTCCGTCTCCCCCGACCTCCCGTCGGCCTCGGGGTGTTCGCCGAGGTACCAGAGCCGTAAACGGCTCATTTTCAAGCAAGAAATTACGGCTAATTTCCTCTATTTGAAGACTTCCTCTTCGGCTTATGTGTCCTGGGTGGTGTGTGTGCACGATTCACATTTATCCAGGGCTTTAAATCCAGCCTTTGGCCCCTCGAGCGCCATGAGGAGAATATGTCAGACCTGCCAATCCGAGCATCTTCTCCTCCTTATTTTCCCTATTTTTTCCCGCTTATGCTCACCGTTCCGCGTTGCTTGTGCTAACTGTAAATCCACACCCAGAAAGTTGTCAGGATCGGCTCTTTTTGAGGTAAAATCAGTCTTTTTCTTGCTTTTCTGACTGTCGATATTGTTCTAACCAGAATAATGCTGATGGCTGATTTTGCTCACAATATCTTGGTACATGTGATGCTGTTAAATCCACTTTAAGAAGTGGACCGTGAGCTTGAACAGTTTAATTGTTCCATCGTCAACCAATCAACCATTTGAGTCTGCTTGAGAATTCCTCCTTCCAGTTTGGCAGCTCTGTTTATTTGATCTTTGCCATCCTAAGTGGTAAAAATAATACTCTATGCCTCCTCTCAGGTGATAAAGCATCTCCGGATGGCCGAGTTTAAGCCTTTTGTCGTGTTTGTGAAGCCTCCGACGATCGAGAGGTTGAGGGAGACCAGAAAGAACGCCAAAATGATGTCAGGCAAGGATGACAAGGGATCTGCCAAACCCTTCACGGTAAGAGACACAGAATCCCGCCGGGCTTCAGTCGGCACAGGCGGAGGTTTGCGTTCATCTTAAAGTCATCTGAAGAAAGAGGAACCGGCGTGGATCTCCTAAATTGGATGATTAGATGAAGTCAAATCCCCCTGTGAAGAAATTGTATCATTTCAGCAGAAAAATACAGGATACATGAAATAAAATGGCTTTGCTTTTATGGTTAAAACAGTAAAATGGTGTAACCGTGGGCCGGCGGTGCTGGATGTTGACTTTAAATCCTGCTGTCAGTCATCTTGAAGGATGGAGCTGAGAGATGTTACACAGTAGAAACGCATAACTTTACACCTTGCAGATTAACAGCACAAGCAATAACAGAAATGTTATCTGGACCTGCCGTGTACGGGCCGTGTTTGAGCGAGGGATGAGGTCACCCCTCACGCACCTTCATCCCAGCCCAGCGGGGACACACATGAAACCAATTAGCCGCTGTGCTGTGAAGCCGCCGAGCCGCGGAGGGGGGGGTGTGATGGTTTTCCCAGCACCACCGGGCCCGGGGCCGTCTCACACCAGCGTCACACCCACAACAAGCGCTGCCGAGGCCAAGATCTCTGTGAGCAACACGGAGAGGGAGGCTGACTGACGGCACCCCGTCGCTTCCTTCACAGTTCCTGTGAGAAGTCACGGTTTACAGATGGTTGGCTGGACTTTAGCAGCTCGTGTAGCTGCAGGATCAGTTCTCTTTATTGTGTCTTATTCAGGTAAAGAGCTGCAGCTCTGGTCCACCTAGAATGAACCGAAGTCCCAAGCAACAGTAGAAAGTATTTTGTTTGAAAAGCCAACGGACCGATCCAGATGCCACTGCAAACGTTGGTCCTATAGAGGGAATGTGCATGAGTGTCAGAAAGACTGAGTGTCAGAAAGACTGAGTGTCAGAAAGACTGAGTGTCAGAAAGACTGAGTGTCAGAAAGACTGAGTGTCAGAAAGACTGAGTGACAGAAAGACTGAGTGGCAGCGTAAACTTTCAGTTTGAGCAACTGGAAAACATCTAAAATGGGAAAGGGCTGTTGTGTGATCGACTGTACTCATAGATTTAGCAAGAAATCGGAGTTATCGTTTTACAGACTGATGAAAAATAAGCTTAAGAGACAAATGGATCACTGCAATTCACAGAAACAACTGGATTCCAGGCACTGAAACGTGGATTTGTGGTTCCCATTTTGTATCAGGTAATGTTGGATTTTTGGGTAGCTAACATTAAACGGTCAAATGATAAAGTTCGGTGTCCTCATCACTTTAATTTCTACAACAAATCCTGCCTTGAAGTCGGACCAAGCCTCAAGACTTTTGTAAGCCTTCAAGCTTTGCTTCGTGTATTTCCCCCGGCGTATAAATTAAGTACATATAAATATCAGGAAACTGGATTCGTGGCCAAATATGAATGTCCATGGACCACTGGTTCTTGGGGTAACTGTACCAAATATTAATGTCCATGGACTAGGGCTGTTCGATTTTGCCCAAAAATAAAATCTCGATTTTTTTCTCTCAAAATCCGATTATCGATTATGATTACGATTATTTTGTGAATTGACAAAAGGCAAAGAAATGATTTCAAATATGCTGTTTTTTTATTGAACATTTGCCCCATTGGGCTTTAAGTGCAAACTTTGCTCTTATTAAACCAAAAATGAATGAATAAAGTGCAAAACTCTGTAAAATAAGTTGAAAACAAGTTTTAAAAAATATAATAAAATATAAAGTTTTATCTCTGAAAAAAAAAATCAGCAAATCAGCACTTGCAAACATACAGTAAGTTATATTTCCAATTAAATAAAACAAGACATTTTCTAATTAAACTAAACTGGGTCTTTGCATGCTAAATAATAATGCAACCCATGAAGGAGGTAGAGGTGTGTAATGTCAGTCATTACATTTGCTATTCACATTTGCAAGTTTTTTGCAAGGAACACGAGCCGGTCTACGGCATCTGGCTTGAGGGATGCCCGGTGGCATGTTACAACGCCCCCTCCTACACTAAAGAGCCTCTCCCATGGGGCACTTGTCGCAGGTATTGAGAGGTATTTCCATCAATCATTCATATGGTATCAATCATTAATATGTGTGCAGACAAGGTAAAAAAAAAAAAAAAAAAATTAAAAAAGTGAAAAATCGATTTTACGATTTTCACGTTTTAACATCGTTCTAATTACATAATCGCGATTACGATTTAAAATCGATTAATCGAACAGCCCTACCATGGACCACTGGTTCTTGGTAACTGTACAGGTCACTGTCAAGTCCAACTGACTTTAATTTAAGCTGATAACCAGCTGTTATCCCGTCTTCTCCACTAGTTGCAGCTGTTTTTGCCACTTCAGCGAGTAAGAGGGCTGGTCCAGTGGGAAAGTGACTTCAATGCAGACCCTCTATACTCTGTCAGCGGATAAATAACTGCAGTAACCACTTAGATATAACTGCTTTTCTCCAAAACAGGCTCAGAATTAACATCCTGTTGTAATTCAGCATCAGTCTGAGGCCTTGGGAACATTAGCTTCAGTTGTCTTCTCCAAGCTAAATGCCAACAGTCCATCATTGATGTCTGTCCCTTTATTAGTTTCTCTTATTCTTTCACGTAATGCAAATATCCCTCCATAGAGCTGCTACGACAGCGAGGCGTGTTTCAGCCAGGCAACGACCGGAGAGTCTGACGGGACGTGAAACCACCAGAGAATCGCCCCGGCTCACGTTGACAGGGAAGCTGGATGAGCAGCTTCAGACACATTCTGTCTCCTGCCAGCCCGGTTTCTCTTCCTCCGAGAGAAATGAGTCGGCTTTACAGCTCAAATCTGAGGAACAGTAGTGTCATTGTTTCTGCGCGGCAGCCCGGTGTCATAGATGGAGACGATGCAGGGAAGATTTTCAAAATGATACCCACTGAAAAAGGGTCTGATGGAGAAACAAGGAGGAGCGGCTGATGTCGGCCTAATGTATAACTTTAACGTGTATTTGAAAGAGTTACAGAAGGCCTGCCTGATGCTCCTTTTAAATAGATAGCAGGTGTGTTTTATTAACAATAAAGCAGGTGTCCTGCTGGGGACGTGATGTGTGTGGTGGTTTTAAGACGTGATACCCGAGGCCGACACATGCTGCCACTGAAGTGCTGAAGACTTTTACAGTCCCGCGAGGAGAGCTGTCCTTTCTAGTCAGGTTTTTACGGCAAGGAGCAGATTGAAACATCAAAACAGAACAAAAACAACAGCTAAAACAATCAGAAGGGCCTCATTTTGTTGCAATCAGAACGTGTGTTTATCTGCGACGGGACAAAGTACTTAAACAGGCACGAGCGACGCATCACGTCATGTGGAAATCAGGGGAACTAATGGCAGGGGTGTTTAAATGTTTAAATATCCCCAGTTTGGCCCTCCGAGCGTGGCACCCGCTCAAACTGTCTCCTCGTGAGAGTGGTCTGTTCAAACGGGATGCCAACCAGTTCAGCTTTTTCACTTCTTCATCCCGTCCTCTCTGTCCCTTTCCTGTCATCCTGAATCTTTCTGATTTTCTCATTTGGGTTCAGCATTCTTGCTCCGTTTCTGTGATCAGTCCCGCTTAGTTTTACCTGGAAGAGCTTAACTCCGGTCCGCGCCGGTCACCTGCAGGGCCCATCTTCCAGCCGGGGAAGTCCTGCGGAGGTTCAGGCCAGCAGGGCACGTCTCTGAGACCCCCCCCCCCCTAATGAAACCATCAGCAGAGACAGAGCAGCCTGAGCGGGCCGGAGCTCGCTAGCCTGGTACTGCCAGACAGCTGGGCAGAGAAAGCAGACGGGGCTTTTGCTGACTGTCATAAGGAGTAAGTGCTTATATTTAGCTCCGCAGCTAATCCATTATGAAGCGGAAAACCACCACGAAACATTGTGAAGTAACTCCTGGCTGGAAGAAGCGTCTCCAAAAAACTGAGCCGTTTAGGAGTTTGAAACTTTTACGAGACTGTCTTTATGTGCGTACACGTTGTGTGCGCGCACACTCGGCCCGATCCTGCGTGTTTGTGTGTGTGTGTGTTTGAATTTCCCTGCATGAATGTACATCTGTGTGTATTTATAATTGTCTGTTTGGCAAAGCGGTTCACTATAAAACCATATCTGTCCAGAAATCTGGAGTTGAACGTTCCCAGTAAAAACAGAAGGCTAAATCAGTGCAGCCACGTTCGCCGTGCGCAGGCGCCGGCGCGGGGATCAGCCAGAGCCCACACAGCTGAAGGCAGAAAGGACCACCGCGGAGAGATACCTGGGCTCTTTCAGAACTCTGTTTATGAGTACACAAGCCCCAGGTATGCAGTGTTTACCTCCGGCCTGATAAAAATGTTATTTTGCTCTTCCCCCGCAGCAAGCGTGCGGTTTTACTCTTTACATAACATGGCCCATTTGCGTATTGACTTGGAAGGCTCTCCGTCCTCTTGAATGGGCCTCCATGTTGGCAGGAACAGGTTCATATTTCCCTGACGAAGTATGAATGATGTATTTATGGATGTTTGTTTGACACCTGACACCCAAACCTTAAACACGTCCCACATCCGTGACCCCGCTGAATCTTTAACATAATCCAGTTTAGGCTCAACTGCACCCACTCAAACTCCTTTTTGCACGAGTTACTTACAAAATACAACACATCAGGGGCTAAAAGACAGATAAATGAATAAAAATGTCAACATAAAACAGGATAAAACATTTTTACAGGGGATGTATTTGTTGCTGCCTGGACAAACTGCTTAGTCTGACGAGCACAAACACTCATGGGACTGTGAAAGATCCGTTTTTAAGTCATTATTTTGACGCTGCAGTGTTTGTCTCCTTTGGTATTGTTTAGATTAGTACTGTTGAGTCCAAACAAAAAGTCTATAGAATAGAATAGAAATACTTTATTGTCATTGCATGTCAAGACATAAAATGAAATTTGGAACACATTTTGTGCCACAATAAATAAAATGCCATAAATAACATAAAATAAGATAGAATAAAATAATTTAAAGATAGAAATAAAAGCAAGGCAGTGTAGAATTACATTTATAGTGTATTCCTTGTTGTATTGATTTCACCAGGACTATAAAGGTTGGTGTCCCGTGCAGTCGCCCGCCAGTGTTCATTTTGGCCGATTCAACATGTCGAATCCGCCACTAGGCATCGGCCTCTACGACCAATCTGATTGGTGTAGGGCTGGCCCTGACTAGCCAATCAGAGTTAACCAGAAATTACGATGAAAACATACTTACTAAACAGCGATGATACAAACGCTAAACTAAACTCTATCACTGCGTCGGTTTGAATTATGCTTGTGTTTGATAGTATTATATTTTCGTTATTAGCATCTTATTTTCGATCCTTCTTGACTTCTTTCAGACGTGGAAACAGCTCAGTTCAGAACTACAGACTAGAGCGATCCGTCATTTCCAGTTGTTCTTCTGACAACGTCACAGATTAGCGCCCCCTGCAGTTACGGGGGCGTTTTACGTTCTCTACGCATGCGCAGAACGTACGCTCGTACTCAGATATTAGCTACTAGGGGTGTAACGATACACTAATCTCACGATACGGTACGATATTGAGGTCACGATAGCGATACGATACGATATTATAGCAGTATTTTTTCAACAACCTTGAATGAGGAACGTATGGCTGGAAAAAATGGTCTTTTATTTGAAAGACACAAAATAAAAAACAATGCTGTGTGTTTGCCCTATTGTTACAGTTTGTAATGCTTTATAACTGTTTAAGTTTTAAAGAGAAAGCCAGGCCAACCATTTTCCACAAACTGAACTAAAAGTAAATGTCAGGTTTGCATTATGCATCTTCAGTTTCATACAAGTAAAAGTATTTTGCCACAAACTGAATAGTTTCTCTCATGTATGATTTTACTTTTTTCTTTTCCAGAAATGTAACAACTAAAATTAAATAAATAAATAAAAGTAAATAAATAAACTATGAAAAGTCCCAAACTCCAAATGCAACAAGACTGTTATTTATCTTCTGCCAGAGCTCAGAGCTTCACCTGCTCCAGCCTGAGGCCGGAATGAACCCCGTTATCGTTTCATCCTCCCACCTTTGGGGACGACACAATCTTTACATCATAAAAAAGATTGATTCATGCTCACCTTAGAAGTAAAAGTTCTGAGCTCAAAACCCCCCAAGAGTCCTGTGATAGTTTCTTCTGAGCGTAGTAAGATTTTGGTCCGCGGGTCGAGGTCGTCACGTGATCCTGCTGCACCAATAGGATGTTACTAGTAAACACAATATATTCATATTAATAACCCAATATCGCGCTACAGTTTGTACCTTCCATAACACGTATCGTGACGTTTTTGTATCACAAAATTTTGTGGCACAATATATTGTTACACTCCTAATTAGCTACGTAAAAGGCGGGTGAATTGTGACTGAGATCAAGTTGCAAAACATACGATCTGTTTCTGGTCTGATTTAACATAGGATGTTATTTATGCTGTTTGTTAAAAAATAATGATGATAACAGCCTGACTGTAGCCACGGCTGCAGATGGATGAGTCTGAAGGCGACTAAAATGTCAAATGTCCCACCCAGATGGGAATATCTTTCAGAAACTGTGAGCTCTTGATCAGTTAACCCTTTCATCCCTTTCATCTCTTTCATCCCGTTCAGCTTTGAGCTTAAGGTGGACTCACAAGTTAACTCCAGAACCCGCCAAGCTGCAGGCACTTTAGCAGCTGCCCTCTCGGCCGCACGTCAAACCATATCACCAACAGTTTAGCAGAAGTTAAACTTGAACTCTGTCAAGTCTTGTTTTTGTTGGGGGGTTTTTTCTTTGTGCAGCAAGTTTACACAGTCGGAGCTCTGCGTTGTCCAGAGAGCTGTCATGGCCCCGTCACACACAAACTACAGTCGGCCAAAAAAATCTATGCTTTTTATGTCCGTCTTCTGAAAATCAGGGTCATGTTTTTTTTTCCTTGGCTTATTTTGGGGATATTTTGTTTTCCTAGTGAATTGGATAACAGCGCGTATTCGCTGGAGGGAATAATGAAAATTCCTTGAGGCTTTGGTGCGCGGCCCGTGCCAGGGTTCACGTGTGGGTACCGTGTCTCTGGGACGCTGCAGCTTTGCTGCTGTTTATTTGCACGGTCAAAACCAGGGGTCGGCAACCCGCGGCTCTAGAGCCACATGCGGCTCTTTAGCGCCGCCCTAGTGGCTCCCTGGAGCTTTTTCAAAAATGTTTGACCTTTTTTATTTCCTTTTTTTCTTTTTTTCCTTTTTTTTTTTTTTCTTCTTTTTTCCCTTTTTTCTTCCTTTTTCCTTTCCTTTTTAATCTGGGCATTTTGATTTTTTTCTCGAAATTTTGACTTTTTTCTCGACATTTTGACTTTTTTTCTCGACATTTCGACTTTTTTATCAAGATTGTCCTTCAACATTAATCTTGACATTTCAACTTTTTCTCGACCTTTCGACTTTTTTCTCAACATTTCGACTTTTTTCTCGACATTTCCACTTTTTTCTCGAGATTGTACTTCAACATTAATCTCGACATTTCCACTTTTTTCTCGACATTTCCACTTTTTTCTCGAAATTTCGACTTTTTTCTCAACCTTTCGACTTTTTTCTCAACATTTTGACTTTTTTCTCGACATTTCAACTTTTTTCTCGAGATTTCAACTTTTTTCTCAAAGTGCATAATGAAAAAAAAAATCTTCCCCCAGTTATAACTAATATACATGCAGCATGTGTTGCCTTCATTCTAAGGCTTATCCAAGACTTTTCATTTTTTGCAGCTCCAGACATATTTGTTTTTTGTGTTTTTGGTCCAATATGGCTCTTTCAACATTTTGGGTTGCCGACCCCTGGTCAAGACCAAGATGTTTTTTTTGCAGCACATGCAAAAGAACGCATCTCCCGATTCTCACCTCTGTATTCTTCGTCTCGCAGGAGGAAGACTTTCAGGAGATGGTGAACACGGCCCAGGCCATGGAGACTCAGTACGGCCACCTCTTTGAGAAGGTGATCGTCAACGACGACCTTTCCGTGGCCTTCAAGGAGCTGCGGTCCACGCTGAAGAGCGTGGAAACAGAGGCTCACTGGGTTCCGGTCAGCTGGACTCACTCCTGAGACCAACACGGACTGTAACAGGAGGAAAGGGAAGAGCTTCAGTGAAAATATGAAAATATGCAGGTTTTTTTTTTTTTTTTTTGAATGATTTTTGTTGTTATATCTGCTGCAGCAGGTGCTAGGTGGAGGGGGGGGGGGGGGCGATGGAGGACAAAACAATACAGTGTACAGAGCTCCTTTGATGCGTTTGGATATCAGCTACCGTCAGGATGTGGATCTCCAGGACTTCGTAGCCGACCAGAATCCCTGTTCTGGACATTTACCAGGAGTTCAGTCGAGGTCACATGACCGCCGCTATAAACTGGAGCGCTTTAGGTTCCCAGCGGCCCCGCTGAACCCGCCCGGATCCTGGTAGAGCCATCAGGTCTGCCACTTTAATCCTCCACATATTCATCCGTCGTGCATTTATAACAATAGACCTGCAGAAACCAAAGGGACTGACTCATGTCTAGATGGTGAAGGAGTCCGTGCAGATCTTATGTCTTACTTTATTTCTGGGCTTCAGAAGTGCTTCAGCGACTGTTGGTCCAAATAAAACATTGCCAGGTACACTCTCAGAAAAGGGCAATAACTGCAATTTTATTTAAAAGAAATTAATATATCTTCTAATATGTTCCAGTAGTTTTTTTTCTCCTTTTAATACCTTTTTATATACGAATCTTGGCTTAAAGAGGAACCTGATCTCAACTGTAGCCGTCTCTCTCTTATGTTTTTTTTTTTTTTTTTTACACAAGAGGCATCTTTTCTTTCAGTGCAGTGCTTGGATTTCTTCGCCCCAACCTAGTTTCCCCCCCAACAAAACACATCCAGACGTACTTTATTCAGGTGTTGGATGTTCCAGTCGGGAGCAGTTTGCAAAGCCACCCTTCGTAGAAGCTGCCCAGCATAACATTTTGGACGTTTTAAAGTCCCAGAACTGGACAGCGTTGGCCGTCTACGAGAAAGTGTTCACTATTGTGTTTTATTAGGGTGGAGTCTTCGCTTTAATTCATATTAAAATAAAAAAAAAAGATTGCTTCGGCACGGCTGCTAACGGTGGCTCCGCTGCACACTTCCAGGATTTTAACTTCAGTCGCTTCTGACTTTATGAGCATTTGGATTTTATGACTTTTTTGAGTCACCCAGTTGTACTTAGGCTCACTACTTCTTCTTCTGCTTTTTTTTTTCTTTTTTGAATTAAGTACTGCACCTTTTTTTTGCTTTTTATCATAGAGATGCTTCATTTCTGAGGCAATAACTGCTAAGGAGAGGTCACACTGCAAAAACTCAAAAACTTACGAGGAATATTTGTCTTATTTCTAGTTAAAATGTCTAATTTTTAGTCAAAAAATCTTATTACACTTAAAACAAGAGTCATTTCCAGAAAAATAACTTGTTATTTGACAATTCAAGTAAATGTTCACTTGAAATAAGTAGAAAAATCTGCCAGTGGGACAAGATTTATCTTCTCATTACAAGCAAAACAATCTTGTTCCACTGGCAGATTTTTCTACTTATTTTAAGTGAAAATCTACTTGAAATAGGGGAAAATTGTTGTTTTTTCCAGTGATGAGTCTTGTTTTAAATGTAATGAGATTTTTTACTTTTTACTAGAAATGAGACATTTTAACTAGAAATAAGACAAATATTCTTGTTAAAACTTTTTTTGCAGTGCAGGGATGATCATGCAGTCACGAGGCTGTTGGTTAGTCTTGTTAGTATGAAGGATAACCTGGTTAGCACTCCAGAGCTTGTGATTTCATCAGCTGGAGAAAACAAGGATTGAATAGCTCCTATTTGATCTTTGTTTTGAAGTTCAGGAACAGCTCCGGCCCACAAACGTCCCAGCAAGCGCGTAGATCAGCATATTTCCTGTAATCCTTCGACTATTCCTGCGACGATGCTATTTTTACTCAGGTTGCTTGTCCCAAATGTGTTTTTTTTTTGTGTAATCTGTTAACTTTGTTTGTTGTTTCTTGACAAAGGGTTATATGAATGTTTCTGCTTTTCAGCGATGACAGCAGTTTAAAGGGACTCCAGCACCACCCGCCCTCTTCCCTGCCACTAGTTTATTTATTTTTTTAAAGATGTCCTATTAAATACGTTGTCTTGCTCATCACATCTCCCTCTGCCACATTTCATTGATCGGAAATCAGATTTGTACAGTTTACAGAACGTATTTTTTAATTCCCTTCCTGTAAACGAGAAGCGGTTTATGAGGCAAGTTGTGTGAAATGACATTTTATATTAAAGAGAATCCAGCTGAACTTCTCTGTGGTGTATTTAATCTGTGAGTGACGGCAGCGATGTTAGTTACTTAGTTAGTTAGTTAGTTAGTTAGTTAGTTAGTTAGTTAGTTAATATTTATTTCGGTCAATCACAAACATAAAAATCAACAAACAAGATAACACAGGTTTTCCCCTGGTCAACATTGTGATTATTTTGACCGAAAAGGTCTGGGCTTGAAGCATAAAGCTTATCTTGCCCACCTTTTAGCAGAATAGAATATACAAAAAGAACAAATTAAGTATCATGAGGCTACACAAAATAATAGTAGTAATAATAATTATAATAATAATAATAATAATAATAATAATAATAATAATAGCTTAAATAACTGTAATAATATTAATAATAATAATAATAATGATAGCTCTGAAAACAGAAAGTGAAAAGATGCTAAGGAAACTAAGGACAAAACCCATTTAGGTTGTCATTTCATCTCATGCTTATGTACATGTTGCAGCGTGACTGGGTTTATGAAACTATTCCAGTGGTGTTTGTGCCCTTGAACGACACTCAAATCTAGTTCTGTCATATTTTAATCAGAATATTCAGACGTAAATGCTTCATCTTGTAGAATGCAGCTGCAGTGATTTTAGAAGCATTTAACTGAATGATTTTCTCTCTTACACACATTTATATTGAATTTGAAGTGTTTTACCTACAATGTGATCAGTTTTAATTTGAAGTCATGGTTTTCATGGTTGTTTATACAAAGAGTCTTTTTGTTCCATTTTCAACAAAAATACGCTTCTTTTTTTTTTTAAATTTCATTGCATTGTTAGAAGTTGACCCGTGGAAACCTTGTTTCTGGACTTGTCGGAGCTCCCAGCAGAGACGGCGAGGACTTGGTGGATCAGGTTTGAAGTAGCGGGTCAAACACGAGGTACCGCTGAACCGCGAGAGCAGTCCAGCCCAATTAAACCCCACTGTCGTGCAGCAGCTCCGCAGCCAAATGACTAACTCAGATGTCACCGGACCTTTTGAAAAGCCGTGGATGTGACGGGGTGGAGTCAGTGGGGGTGTTTAAGGGGACTCTGGAGAAGCGCGGCCTCTGACCACAAATCCACTGGTGGATTCGGCAGACCTCCACTTGGTGACGGTCCAAAGAAATCCCCCACCGATCCAAATCAGATGGTCCGGCCCTCGCGTTTCCTCTTTTCCACAGTGCTCACTTTGATAGCTTACGGAGGGGGCTGCAGCCCAGACGGATAAGGACGCAGCGAGGATGGGGGGGGGAGGTCAGGGGGAGGTAATGGCACCGGTTCAGGCCGAGGAGAGGAAGTAGTTATTCCACATCTTGCTCTCCTTTCCCTTCTTTCTCTCACTTTCCCCCCTAATTAGGATAGCAGAGTCTAAGGGGGACTGGAAGGCCGCTGCCTCTACATCAGCTCTGTGTCGGCAGGTACCGTAGGGCGAGAGCACGAGTCTGCACCTCCAACAGCCATCAAACCCAATGATCTATAACACAAGATCAACAGCCGCTAGCTGTGGTTTGGACCGTGGTTCTGAAGGGTCAGGGGGAACTTTAAAACGGCCCATTTCTGCCCCCGTGTAACATCGGAGTGGGCGAGTGTTGTGGGTCGTGAGCGGGAATCTGGTGGGGAGGTGACGCTCCACTGGTGTTGGAGTTTCTTCTTCCCCTAAAGTCTCGTTTCTGTCTTAAATCAGCTAGTATCTCATCTGCCGCGGGGTTTTCCACGACCACGCCGGGGCGTCACGCGCCTCTAGCTGCGTCCTGACGGAGTGATGATCTCTCCACTCCTTGGGCGTTTCCTTGGGCGCAAACGATGAGCTCCTGATGCGGTTTGGACGACGGTACTGACGGCAGTGTTGTGCAAGTTCATACTCATGAATTAGTTCAATGTTCAGTTCACATAGTTTAAAAATCAATCAATCAGTAACTTTATTTGTCCCCAATGGGACAATTAATCTTGCAGCAATATGTAGAGATATACACATAGTAAAAAAAAGACTACTTTAAATCTAAAAATCTAAAAATCCAAGCCCCACAACAGCTACCTTTTCCTCATGGAATTGAGAAGGAGATGCAGAAGGTACAAAAGAATGTTTATGTCTGTTGTTTTTGAGAAGTGGAAGTCTGAGCAATGTACCCGATGGGAGAAACTGAAACTCTTGGTGTAGAGGACGGAACAGTGCCATAGGATAGTTTTTACTTTCCTATACAGCTGTTTGTTCTACAGGTCCTGTAGAGTCACCTGAGCAGAGCCAGGTATTTTACCACAGACATTAAACACCTTGGTAAGAACAGTTTTCTACTTTACCCTAAGTGATGAAAACCACCAAATGAAAGAAAAAGTTAATACAGACTCAATGAAAGAACGATAGAACATGGACATCAAGGATGAAAAATGAATAGTTCACGTTCATAGTTCACCATTTTCATTTTGAACTAGTTCAAATTCAGTTCATTCCAATATTTTTAGGTGAGAAGTACGAATTAAACGCCACCCTATCCTAAAACTGTTCACTGTACAATCATGTTTGTCCTAGTGGCTTTTCAACTTTCCTCAGAGTCTGTAAATCTCCAACATTGTAGTGCATTATCAGTCACTACGTTTACATGCAGTCAAAATTCGGGTTATTACTAATATTCCGGTTACTGAAACATTCAGAATATTCCGTTTCCATGCATGAGCAAACAGGGTTATCTCTGTTTACATGGTGATTAATCATTCAGGATATCTGGATCAAACCAGCGACGCACGGAGAACGTCATGACACAATTAGCGTAATTTCCGCTTCCTCTTCCTGTATCCAAATTCAAAACAAATGCTGCTTCGCGCAACTTTTTGCTCACCTTCTTGTAAATCTTCTATCCCGGTACTTTCTACCGTCTACAAATGCAGAAATGTTCATATCTTTCATTACATTTATGAAGTGATTAGTCTCCTCCTGGTCTTGTGTTTCTCCGTGTTTATTAGAACTTCCTGGACTCAAAAGACCAGGATTCCTTGTGAACAGAGCATGTGCAGAAAACAAATTCATGTTCCGTTTGATGGGGATATCCTGTTAGGCGTTTACATGACCCAATATTCGGGTTTTAAAAGGAGTAACACAGGGCTCATTTTGGGGTTTTTAAAAACCGTAATATGAGCAAATTCAGGTTATTCAAAGGGGTAATTGGTGTTTACATGGCCGTGCAAATTCAGGTTATTGCCAATATTCGGGTTTTAAAAGGGTTATTGATGCATGGAAACGTAGTCAGTTTGTCTACCTGTTGCAGGTAAATCCTCCCCCTGAAGGTGCAGCAGTGGGACTGGGGTCGTTTGGGGCTGTTGGGTCTTCTTGGTCTTTCCTGATCACTTTGTTTGATTATCAAGGACTTGCAGATATTTTCTCACATTGGACGGATGCTTTAACTCCACATGATGTTTCATGGAGAGGCGGGAGGGCCCGGGTCCCGGGAGAGGGAGATCCCTGGAGAGAAGGCCCGGCAGAGCCCGGCAGAGCCCACGCCACCGCAGCGTTGCCTCAGCCCGGATGCTGGGGTTTAATCCTCCTCCATCTGGGAGGAGCAGAAACATGTGTTCACAGATTAAGTTGCCCCTGACATGGATAATGAACAGAGAAGAACCCGCGACATGTGCAAAGGTACTTAAAGTGAGTGATGATGTACGACCCAGAAATACAGTGAGTGTTCTGTACATTGGGCTCTGTGCAAATGAAGAAACACAATAGTAAATCACGTTGCCCTGCAGTGAGTAGGAGCGAGGGAGATTGACGCCGTTGCATAAATCTCCACATTAAGCCCATGAAAGTCTGTCTTCTGGTCTTAAATGAGTTGAGGTAACAAATCTCCCTCTTGTCCTTTATTCGTGTTTCTCCGCCGTCCCTCGAGGAGCGAGCTGCCATGTGAGACCAAGTGATGGCTTCCCCAGCTCAGACACGAACACCGGCGCCCTCCAAATCAAAGCCCAGCTCCTCCGCCGCTTCCCACTGCCTCCGACGACCATAATAGTTAAACAGAATGCGCAAGAAATGTTAGGATTTATAGCAATAAAAGGCCCTGCTTTTATCTCGAACGGTCTCGTGAATCGCTCGCTTTCCCTTTTGATGTATTTACTTTCACGTCCATAAATCTGGGCATTAACTGCTCCCATTGTTTGGGCGGAGAGAGGGGGGAAGGCCCAGATGAGGAGGAGCGAGGAGGAGGAGAGGATGATGTGGAAAAGTCCGAGCCGGGTTCCCAGTTCCCGGCCACTTGTCGTTGGGGTTCCTTCAACATCTCCATGACGCACACCGGAAACCATTAAACTGAGACGTCTCCGTCTACCGTCTTGATATGTCCCGCCATCGCGGTGATTTACAGCCCTGCGTCTACGGCGACGGGGCTCTGACGGGCCTCGGGTCTCTGTAAAACAACTAATTGATCGGAATGAGCATCAGAAGAATGCAGCGTGGTGCGTGAGGGACGGGGACTCCTGCTGGGAGTCCCCGGGCTTTCATGTGGTGGCTCGGTTCATCGCCACCGCCCGACTGCTGCAGCCAGCCTGCGATGCTCCTGGTTTCCTCATCCCCGGGTGAAGGCCCTTGACCGGAGGGAAACTAAACTATGGACTAATGGGGCTTTAGTAGCGAAGCCTCCACCCACTCTGTCTCCTCGGCCTCATCAGCCCCACCATTACCTCACGTCTGCAGGCAAAGGTCTCCGGGCCACGTGTGTGTGGAGCTGGAATTCTCAATTAAAGGACTTGATCAACAGAGGATGCCCTTCGTTTCCCCCCCTGGCCTGAGGAGAACCCTCCACCCTGAGGGGAATGTGGGGAAATCATAACAAGCTCTCGGCTCAAACAGTCCGGGTAAAGTCGGTGGTTAAAGCAAGGCAAGTTTATTTGTGAAGCACAATTCAACACAAGGTAATTCAAAGTGCCTTACATCAACATTAAAAGCGGCAAGACACAATTTAACAGTAAATAAAATGAAATAAAATGATAAGAAAAAAGGTAAAATAGTAAAAAGATAGATAGATAGATATATTTATTTACTGTACCCTTGGGTAAATTTGGTTTACAGTGAGTGCTTCCTCATACAATCCAAAACCATACACTCAACAACACAGGATAAGATAAAGTGACGACAGCTTTGGCTAAAAGAACAAAGAACAAGAAGGACGGCCCCAAGATAAGAATCAAGATAAGTTAAAACATCAGTAGATAAAAACACTAAAATATTCAAACCAAGCCAAAGGATAAAAAATGTGCCTTTTCATAAAAACAAGATAAAGGAAACAATAGAAAAACTAAGATTATGTTGCAGTTCCCTCACTTATTAATAGCACTGATGACTGCTGGTACAAAGCTGTTTTTGTAGCGTCTGGTTTTGCAAGCAGGTACCATGAACCTCCAACCTGATGGAGCAGCTGAAACTCACCTTTAAGAGGGTGGGAGTTGTCTTTTAAACTAGAGCCAGCTCTCCTCTGTAACTGTTTAGAATAGAGGGATTCTGGATGAAGCTGAGACTCACCAATCAGCTTGCTCGACCACGATTTGATTTAAACGATTTTTTTGTTTTTAAGGGACACATTTCCAAACCATGAAGCAAGATTGAAAGATAAAACTGATTCTATAAAAGCACGATAAAACAAGATCAGCATGATTGCACAAGTTGTTAAAAAGTAAGGGCAGTAGAGTACAGCAGGTACATCTCATTCTTACAATGGCAAGAATTACGTTTTTATACGGTCAAAACGTACAAAGACCGGGTCAAATACAACTTGGATACTCTCAGTACCATAATATTACCATCGCTGGTATTTCATTATTGTAATATGCATTTTTGCTCAAGTCACTTTAAACTCAAGTCACTTTAGATACAATCCATACCCAACCCCTCGCTTTTAAATGATGCTAAATATATTTTGCTACTATGTATGTTTTATGTTTGTTCCCTTGTTTGACTGAATTGTTTTTATGTTTTCTGTAGGGACTGCAGTTGAAAATATACGAATAATATGCAAGGTCCCATCTAAAAGAAACTTTTAAAGAAACTTTGATACAGTATTACAAAAGTTATCTGTAACAATTCATACGGGGAATTAAACGAATTTGACAATTCTACGCAACAATGCCTGTTTCCAGGTCTTATTTCACACAACTGACATGAATTACGTTTCTATATGGTCAAAACGTACAAAGACCGGGTCAAATACAGTATTACAAAAGTAATCTGTGCCGATTTGTGCGGTGAATCAGACCAATTTGACAATTCTACATCACAATGCCTGCATTCAGGGCTTATCCATAACTGAACTACGTGGAGGTTGACTCTGCACCGGGCCGGGGGGTAAAAGTTCACGTGGAGGGTCCCTGCAGCTGACGCATTCCTCCGACACATGTGGAGTGAAAGCAGGGTCCAGGGGTTGAGCTGCATCACAGCGGTGGTTGGGGGGGGTTCTCAGCCGTCCACCTGTATTTTCTTAAACTTTCGCTGTGGCCTTCCCCCGAGCATTGTTGGCCTCCGCCGAAGCAGTTTGTAATTACGCAGATTCACAACTGTCATCTTTTTAAGTTAGAGCTCTCTGGAGGTCTCGGGAGCGTTTCAACGCTGCCACGTTTGGATGCGGGAGACACACACACACACACACACACACACACACACACACACACACATACACACACACAAAACCCCCCCCAAAACCCTGCTGTCCAAACGTGTCTGTCCTCATTACGAAGAAGCTTTTTTAATAGTCTATATCATCCCGATGGGTTTCAGCGGCATAGTTTCTCCCACTAATTTGTGCAACTCAGTAACAGCCAGTACATGCATGTGTGAGCAGCAGGGCCGTGTTCCTCGGTCCTGCTGTTCCGGTCCAGCTGTGCCGCAGGGCCCGGCAGCAGTAGCTGACCTGCTGTAATGAAGGTAAGTGGATTATGAGGAGGCCCTGGTCACTGGTCATTAATCGTGAGTCCGCTACGGTTACCTCCGCGGGGCGGCAGCTGCACCGCAGGGACGCAGCCAGGACGCCCTGCGTACCTGAGGGGCCCCCAGCGCTGTGGGGGGCCCGGGGCCAACACCACGAGCTGGCGGCCCTGGGAGGTGGTGAGAACATGCACCTCAGGGAAATATGCAACAGCTATTTCATTAGTAGGACAAGAAAATTACTCTTAAAAGAAGAATATTGATTTATATATATATGTATGTAAGTGTCTATGTATATATATGTGTATATGTTTATATGTATATATATATATATATATATACGATGGAGCGTGAGATTGACAGACGGATCGGTGCAGCGTCCGCAGTTATGCGGTCGATGTACCGGACCGTCGTGGTGAAGAAGGAGCTGAGTCGAAAGGCGAAGCTCTCGATTTACCGGTCAATCTACGCACCTACCGTCACCTATGGTCATGAACTTTGGGGAGTGACCGAAAGGACAAGATCGCGGATACAAGCGGCCGAGATGAGTTTCCTCCGCAGGGTGGCTGGACGCTCCCTTAGAGATGAGTTTCCTCCGCAGGGTGGCTGGACGCTCCCTTAGAGATAGGGTGAGGAGTTCGGTCACCCGGGAGGAGCTCGGAGTCGAGCCACTGCTCCTTCACATTGAGAGGAGTCAGCTGAGGTGGCTTGGGCATCTGTACCGGATCCTCCTGGACGCCTCCCTAGGGAGGTGTTCCAGGCATGTCCCTCCTCCCCAGGGAGGTGTTCCAGGCATGTCCCACCGGGAGGAGACCCCGGGGAAGACCCAGGACACGCTGGAGAGACTATGTCTCTCGGCTGGCCTGGGAACGCCTCGGACTCCCCCGGAGGAGCTGGAGGAGGAGCTGGAGGAAGAGCTGGAGTGAAGGAAGTCTGGGCATCTCTGCTGAGGCTGCTGCCCCCACAACCCGGGAACGGATAAAGCGGCGGACGATG